>NC_086322.1:235023647-235623647 GCF_036172605.1 Pelobates fuscus
GGAGTGTGCTGCTAGTTAACCTATTGGCCTCAATTAGAATGTTGCGGTTAACCGCAGACACCTCTCCATTCCATTCGTATGGGTGGTCGTCATTCGTATGCCGACCACGAGGCGGTGGCCATTTTGGGACACGAGGAGAATCAGCGATGTTCGGTGCAAATCCCATGGAACTAAAAACGGATACTTTATCTGCCGAACACCGCTGGAAGTCGCCGCCCGCCTTCTATTTCGTCGAGGCGTACGAACACCGGTCAGTTTGGGAGTTTATATCATTCATCATTGGATTAGGTACATCGGATCTGAGCGCTTTGCGGTAGAAATATGCACTCAGATCCAGGCTATCTGGGGATACGTTACACGAACCATATGCATTCGGTATTTCTCAAGTTATGTATTTTATTGTATTTTTCCTATTGTATTTTAAAATGGCGATTGTCTCTATCCTGGGAGATAATTAGGTTTCTTCCTAATTATCTCGGGGATAGAGAAATAGGATTTATGGGTAAGATGGGAAGGGCTTATGTTGAAGCCACTGCGATTAGCTACTGTCCAATATATTGTACAGTCTTCCACAAGGTCCCCTAGGGGAGTGTCCACCTTGTGGAGACCCGCATAAATACCGGGCAGGTAGCCCCCATTAAACACATTCCTGTTTGACCTTCAAGACGGAGCTTGGTCTCATTTGTGGAGGGATTTATTATTGGGACAGTACTTTTCGTTATTTCTAGCTGTGGAAGGAGTTGCCGCGTTCGTATGCTCCGTTCGGGAGTTTGACGATCGGCTGGATTAAAACTGCATTTCTGAAGAAAGGGGATTATTCACTAAACGGCGGCTTCGTTTCCCTGGCGGTGAGTGTCGTAACAATTGGTGGCAAGCGACTGGATGAACCCCACCGCCCAGAAGGCCAGCTACAAATCCCAGGGTGGAAATGCAGTATGAAGAATTAAGGCGTGCTACCCTTAAAGATATATTGGAACACAGAGGACGATCAGCGAGTAATCTCAAGAAAAGAGAGATTATTTCTATATTATTGGAAATGGATGCAGCACAGGGAATGGAGAGAGCTAATGTGACTGGCATACTGGATTTAACACCCAAGGAGATACAGTTCAACCGGGCAGTCCAGATAAGGCTGGCACACTTTGGCCCCAACCCTGCAGCAGATATTGTGGTCCAGGTGCAAGCAGCAGTAGCAGCACAACAGGCGCTCCAGGGAAGAGGAGCTGCAGCAGCAGAGGTACCCCATAATAATAATGGAAGGAGAAAGGTACCTTTTGCTGCATTTAGACATTGTGTGGAAACAGAGGGAGAGATTGACGGGTTCCTGGCTGATTTTGAAAGGCAATGTGCCTTACACCAGGTACCCACAGAGGAGTGGGTCACTATCCTCTCTGGGAAATTATCCGGCCGGGCCAGTGAGGCTCTTTGGGCCATCCCAGAGGAGGAAATTACCAGTTACCGGGCAGTAAAGGATGCCCTTTTGGCCAGATACGCTGTAACCCCAGAGGCGTACCGGCGGCGATTCCGGGACACTAACAAGCAGGCTGGCGATTCCTATGTGGAGTGGGCATGCAGGGTACACCGCACCGCAGCCCACTGGATGGCAGGGTGCCAAGCGGTAACTGGGGAAGAGGTGCTGCAAGTATTTTTGTTGGAGCACTGCTTTGATCGGTTACTTACAGGAGTCAGAGTGTGGGTTAGTGACCGCAAACCCGCTACCTTACCTGAAGCTGCTCCTCTGGCCGATGAATACACAGATGCATGAAAGCTAGACCAGACAGCAGCCAAGGTCCCTACCCGAGCGGAGTACAAACCGGCAGCACCTCTAACCACTACTGTGTATCACCCCCCAGCGCAACGCACCCCCAGAATACCACCAGCGATCAATTATGTTCAGCCAGCCCGGTTCAACGCCCGGGATTACTCCCAGCCTATCCGGTGCTATGGGTGCAAACAGTTGGGGCACAAGAGACCGGAGTGCCCATTGAACAATGCCAACCAAGCGCAGTCGTGGAGAAGACCAGCCGGCGGAAATCAGCAGCCACCCCAGCCTTCCGCTCACTGTTTTGAGCAGGAGGAATTTTGGGGTATATTACATGAGGCGGATCCAGTACAAGCAGCCCAGCAGGATAACCGGCAGCAGCACAGGCAGACCGTCAAACTAAATGGCAAAGTGGTCACTGGTCCGAGAGACACCGGAGCCACTATGACCCTGCTCCAAAAGAACCTTGTTTCGGAACACCAACACACTGGAAATACTGTGGCAGTGAGGGTAGCAGGAGGCGCCGTGTTCCGTCTACCTGTTGCCCGGGTTTATTTGGATTGGGGAGTGGGTTCTGGACATGTGAATGTGGGGGTTATGAAAGACTGCCTGCTGATGTTTTGCTCGGGAATGACCTGGCCCCTTTGGTTTCTGCCTATGCTCCAATGGGACCTGCTGATGTCAACCCAGTGACCACCCGGGCTCAGACCCGTGCTCCTGGAACCAGCCCACCTGCTGCTGAGACCCAGGTAAGACCCGATTCCCTGACTGATGCCCTAGGACAGACCTTTGCTAGCTGGGATTCCCCAGAAGAGTTGGGAGGGAAACCCAGACAGATCCGACTCTCCAGAAGTATAGAGACAGAGCAGATACTGGAGAGGAAGGAGTAAAGGAGTAGAGCGGTATGAGTGGGTGGGGGACAGGTTATATAGGATCCCTAAACCGTCCCAGAAAAGTGTTGCCCATCCGCCGAATCGACAGCTGGTGGTACCCGTGAAATACCGGCAGGAGATTCTGCGGATAGGGCATGATGTTTCATTAGCTGGACATCTAGGGTCCCACCGCACAGCCTATAGGATCATGCAGAACTTCTTTTGGCCAAGTTTTAATCAGGCTGTGCAGATATATTGTAGTACGTGTGACACTTGTCAACGGGTAGGAAAGCAGGGGGACCACCCAAGAGCTAGGCTTATGTCTATGCCTATCATTGGGGAGCCCTTTGCCCGCATAGCCATTGACATTGTGGGTCCACTGGCCAGGGCTAGTCCATCCGGTAAGAAGTATATTCTCACCGTGGTGGACTATGCCACTCGCTATCCAGAGGCAGTAGCGCTGTCTAACATAGAGGCAGAGACAGTTGCTGATGCCCTGGTTAGGATTTTTACCAGGGTCGGGTTCCCTAAGGAGATTCTCTCTGACCAGGGAACCCAATTTACCGCTGTGCTCACCCAGCAACTGTGGAGGATATGCGGCATTAAACCGATACTTAGTTCCCCATACCATCCACAGACTAACGGTCTTTGCGAGCGATTTAATGGCACCCTCAAACAGATGTTGAGGACCTTTTCTGACACTTGCAGAGACTGGGAGCGATTCCTGCCTGTCAGGGTATTTCTATCGGCAGACATTTTGTGCTATGATAGAAATTAAAAGTGTATATTCTGAAGTTACTCTGAACAGACCAGACTCCATTTTGTTATTTTCAAGTTAACAAAGAGACACGAAATTTCTATCCTTTCTCTAAAACTTTACCAGAGCTGAATGGAATGTATAGTATAAACAAACCAAGTGATAAGAGACTGTCTAAATTGCTAATGGAATAGAATACATTCTAAACCCAGACATAGGTGACAGAGAAAATTAAATAATTTAATTTTACTTTCTATATCTAACAGATTACCATTGTATTGAAGGGGTCATTTTTAGTATTAAGAACTGTCATATTAGAAATTACTACAGAATTTGGAGACACATAGTCTGGACAAAACTTAAAGAAACAGTTTGATCTGACGAGTAAACTTGAGTTATAGCAACCATATGGATAACGAAAATGACGTCAAAATAGCCACCAGGAAAAGTTAACTCTTTCCTGGATAGGTATGTTTAGTGGGACAAGACTGCCATCTATAGTCCAAATACTAAAATGGTTATCTAGAAGGGAACCACACCCTAGTGTTCCTATTGGTCTATAGCTAGTGACGAACAGAGAATCTGTCCCTTTAAAAAGTCAAGACAAAGGGGAGAGAGAGGAAATCAAAGCAATCAAGGAGATCAAGGCAGATGCAAGGAGGTATGCATTAATCAAGAAAATCAAGAGCAGAGAAGGGCAAAAGAGTCGGAAGCAGGCTAAGAAAGAAAAGACAGAGAAACATTCTTGGACACTTAGCTACCTGAGAACATCTGGTGAGAATATCTATTTAACTGGTAAATATACTTGCTTAATTTAATTAATTTAAATTAATTAAATTTTTCTATTAGCATGATATATGACTGGATAAATCACGATCAGATTTCGATATTTAGAAATCTTAGTTAATAAGAAATACACTATTAAACTTTTTATTCTGCAGGTAAAAACGATAATTCTGTATTTATGTGACATATCACACGTTAGCATATCGTGTTATTTATCCAGTTGTATTGATTTACTATAAAATAAGATGAAATATCTGTTTAGGCAAATTAATAAAATATCAGCTTATAGAACATATAGATTTCTTCTCATTGGATGGATCCAGGAAATGGCTAATGAACTGGTTAAATGTTATTTTATTTTAAATTACATAAGAATAGATCTTAAATGCCTAGAAGAGGTCTAGCCAGCATTGAAAGGGTTATTCTGTCAGCTAAGTTTTTACGACCTTACGCTGCATTCTATTCTCTCTGTGAAACTTTCACATTCTTTCTCTGTGAAAGGCAGTCGTAAATCTTGTCTTAGTCATTAGGAAATGTTTTTATATTACCATATTGTATTGCATACTCATGTTATACTGAATTTCCATTGATTATTATCACGCATGTTACTTATTATTATTATTTGAATATAAAAATAAATTGTCTATTTTTATAACAAATTGTGATTTTCTTTATATGGTATACATTTCACTTATAATGATAACGATTGTTGGGATCTGAGAATTAAAATAATGGGTAATTCTCAACTGTTTGCTATTATTATCCCATAAATATCCCCACAAATTGGAGGCACGCTGCTGAGATCGTTTAAGTTGAAATTATATTCCATATACAATAATATTGGTGTAATTCATGCAATATTAATCTTGATATAGAAAAGAGTTTTGTATTGAGATTAAATTCGTGTATAAAAAATGGCCAGCGATAAATCTGTAACAGATAATACTGAAATAATTGAAAACCTAAGAAAAAATGCTCTAGTCCATATTCATAAACATATGAAAAATGATTTAAGCTATGAGGTTTGGTTGAGAAGCATAGAATGGGAAGCTAAACACACCATTCTAACTGATGAACACATAATAACATATCTTAAAGTAATTACTGGACAAAAGAACATAGAAATAGAAATGGCGATGATAATACACTGTTGGCCTTTCTTTATAACAGCACTTCTTAAGGCGTTAGATGAAAACAAGGTATTGAATACCAAACTGGACACGTACAGTGAACAATTTGGCATTCAAGATGGGAAATACCAAGATTTACTTGCTGAGCATAACACTCGTCAGGCTGATCATGAAAAAGAAATGAAAGCTTTGACGGATAAATATGCACAGGAAATAAATCAGCTTAAAACGCAATTGGATGAGTATGAAAAGGAGAGTCAGAAATCAGAAAGTGAGGTTAGTAGTCATCATTCTGTGCCAAAAAGTTGCACAAAAATGCAAGAAAAGACTATCTATAAATCCCTTCCTTGTTATGATTTTCCCACACCAGACCAGGTTTTAATAAAACAGTCTCTAAGAAAAGATGAGTAATTCTGAGAAAACACCTGTACATTCTTGGCAATCTTGGGCAGAACAGTTTGAAAAGACTGTCCTGGCCAAACTTGACAGAGGGAGTCATACTCAGGTTGATAAGAATGAAAACAGACATGGTTCTGTACACTGGCAGGATTCTGATGCTGATCAGAATTGTGACAGTGAACGAGAAGCTCAGAATGATGGGAGTGAAAGTGATTGCACTGTCCACTCTGAAGGCCATGTGACTGATATGCCATCTGCACTGTTGTACGTTTCTAATTCCTCTTCAGCAGACAGATCGCATAGACGTTTACCCAGACACAGGGAAAACAGAAACAGAAGTCGCAAGTTAACGACGCCCGTTTATGAATCGCCAAAGGTTATTAAATTCCTTAGAGAGACTGTCCCACAATTTTCTAGAGGTTCAGGAAACATATCTGAACATCTGGAAAATTATGATAGAGCACTGAATTAATTTGGCATGTATGATGACATTCATAAGAAATGGTTCATTACATGGACCTTTGATTCAATGTGCCGTGTTTATCTAGAAAGTCTTCAAGCTATACAGTTAATGTCCTGGTCCAAAATGAAATATGAAATAATCATGGAATATGGTAAGTATAAAACCATTGCTTCTGCAAAGAAGGCGCTTTATAACTTAAAGTGTCGTCCAGATCAAAGCCCCAGAGAATTTTTAATAATTCTTAAAAATGCATACTCCGTGGCCCAAAGAAAACCCAGGTATGAAAGCACAGATTTCAAAGATCTGTATTTTCATGCCATGCCAGTAAACATACAAATGAATCTCGCAAGAGATTATGACTGTAAGTTACCGTTAGAATGGCTAATCAGTCAGTGCATGAAATTGTATACCATACACCATGCACATGATGAAAATCAGCCAAAGGTTAAGAAACCTGGTGATAAAATGGTGTCAGAGACAAAAATACAGTTAGGTTTAGAAACCCAACAGAAAAAGAGGACCTATTCTGAGGTTTTGAAAACACCAAAACCTCAAACAGGAAAATGCCAGAAACAATTCTGCTAATTCCTCTAATAACTCTGAAAAATCCAATACCAATGGGAATAAACACCCCTGGGTCAATAAGAACCAAGGAAATTCCCAATGGAGAAGGAATCCTCAGGGAAATAGGAGATATGGAAACAAAAACAATCAATCTGCTTCCAATAACTCCCAACAGTCTCAGCCATCCCAGCCAAATTCTAATGGGCAAAGACAAAACGGCAATGGGGGAAATAATTTGCGTTGTCAGGTTGGACAGTTGACAGACCAGATGGGCAAATTAATGGAGGAAATTACAAAGATTAACCAAGTCTTTGCTCTCAATCCTTTTTTAGGGACAGCTCCAATTGCAGAGCCACCTGTGCAACTGCAGCAGCAACAAGTGCTGCAGCAAATATAGCTACAGTGACTAAACAGGCTAGGTTGTCAATAGATGTAATACCTAACCCTGTTTCCTTTCCAGGTACTAACAGTCAAATAAACAATAGTTGTGTTAGGAGACCTATTGCCTATCCCGTCACTTCACTTCCGGGTGAAGGAGGCGCAACGTGTTCCTCTGTTTTTTAATTTCAGCCAAAGGCTAAAGTAGCCCCAGCAACCACTAGTTTCCAGGATCCAGCCCTGAAAGGGTTAACTGATGAGATGCCAACCACTAGTTCCCGCTTGACAGTTCAAGATATTCCTAAAAAGGATGGGCCTGTGGGTAAGACTGAGCACTCCTCAGTACAGGTAGAAACTACTGCTGTGACCGGTAATGTATGGAAAACGAGTAATATGTTGACACATTCTAAATTCTTATGTGAATTAGAAGAACATGAAGGAAGGTACTACATGTCTGTAGAAATACAGGATTCGCTACCCCAGCCTTTCAAAGGGTTAATAGATACTGGTTCACAAGCCACAATCTTATCCAATACCTACTTCCAGCAGGTAATGGACTTAGCAACGGATAAGCCGAAGCTAAGAGATTTCCCCAATGCTCTGTTAAGTGTAGGAGGAAATGCACTTCATGTTATTGGCAATACCTGGTTAAAGTTTAAAATAGGTAACAAAACCTTTAGACACCCGGTGATAGTGGTAGATCTCCCCTATAACCGACTAATTCTGGGTATAGACATACTCAGAAGACTTAACACAATTATTGACTGTGTGAATGGAATTGAATGGTCGCAAGCTAAGGTTCCTATAGCCTATGAGAAATCACATGTACAATCTGATCGTAACTGCCATGTAATAGAAGAAAGACCTGACTCGATAGAGGTACATTTTAGGAATAGTCAGTCACCTGACGTGACTATCCTGCAGGTGAATGACGCAATCGCACCTGTAGATGAGCATTCCGTAAGAATTGCTCCAGAGAGGATCCAGAATGTCTCTCTGGAAGGTGATGTTTTAACCATTTCTCTCCACAGGGACTATGTTGAATCTGTAGATCTGGCAGGTCATGCTCAATTCCTTGCCAGAATTGAAAGGGTTAATAACAACGTATTCTTTCCTATTCAGATAAATGACTTAGGAAGAAATAGGAATGCAAAGCTGGACTTAAAGAGTGAGAACAGCTATATTAGCAGAAGTCTGTTAAAGCAGATCGCTAATCCTAAAATGATCAGGTACGCTTCCCCACATGACAGGGGGATCCAGAACCTGGATGGCGAATCAGAGAGTCACAATGTGATAGCAAAATGTTTCCTATCTATTTCCATCGGAAATAAGACCGTTAAACATTTATTTCTAGTGATAGACGAACCTCGCTATCAGGTTTACGTTGGCAATGATGTCATACATCGCTTTGCCATACAACTTGACCTGATAAATTCCAACTTGTGGACAAGGTTAAAAGGTAATCCTTGTGGATACCTACACGAGGAAAATGCCCTGAAATCAGGACAAATACTCCCATATGCGGTAAGTATCCAAGTGCCTATTGACATAACCATTCCACAAGGGACAAGTAGCTTTCTTTTACCCCTACAGGTCAAGGAGGGTCAGAGATTAGAAAACTCTGATGCCCTAATCTGTTTATCCAACAGGATACAACAATTAGGGATGGTGGTAACACATACACCAATGGTAAGTATTGGTAAGAATCCCACCTATATAATGGTCAACAATGTTACACCCAATAGTGTTACTTTACCAAAAGGAACATTATTAGGTCTAGCACTGGATGCTGAGTACTATACATTTGGTTTCCAAAACCAAATTATAGGCCTCATCCCTGAAGAATACTTAACTGAGGACGAAATTGTCGATCAAATATTCCATTCCTCCCCAGAAGGATTATTCACTATCCTATCTGTGTATCCCTTCAATGTCGAAGACGGCTCGTGTAAAATCGAAGAAGCATCAATCACCTTCGATCATCTGCTCAATGAGCAGGAATCACAAGAGTATCACGACCAAAGAGAAAAGGTAAGTCAACACCGAACTGACCTAACTTCTAGACTTGAAGAAGCTTATGAGATAGGCCAGCCTGAAATCTTTCCAGGATTTCAGGAAAGGCTAGAAGAGCAAATATCTTTAGCTGACGGTTGCTCCAACGATGCTGAGCGACAGCAGCTAAAGGAAATCCTTTTGGAATTCCAAGATATTTTTTCCAAAGATTCCTATGACTGTGGGTTAACTAACCTCCACGTAGCCAGAATACAAACTGATCCAAATTTACCACCTGTATTTATCAAACACTATAGACTCCCATTAGCGTCATATGATGGTCTACAAGACATCATTCAGAATTTAAAGGAAAGGGGCATGATACGTCCAGTGCACAGTTCGTATAATAATCCGATCTTGGGGATTCTGAAACCTAATGGACAATGGCGTTTATGCGCTGACTTACGACAGCTAAATAAACGCGTCTATATGTCTGGTTGGCCAGTGCCATACATAGACCAATGTTTGGTACAAATGCAGGGATCCAAAATATTCACTGCCATTGACTGTGCGCAGGGATATTGGACTGTACAAGTCCATGATGAAGACCAATACAAATTGGCCTTCACATTTGGAAAGCAGCAGTATACCTGGACCCGTATGCCCTTCGGTTATATAAACTCTGGTCATGAATTCGCTGTGTTCATGCATAAAGCTATGCCTGACGCACTCGAGAGAGGAATGTTATCATATGTCGACGATGTCTTGCTGAAAAGCACTTCCTTTGATAAGCATATCATAGAGATTAGACATGTTCTCACTCAGTTAAGAGAGGCAGGGATTAAACTGTCTTTACAAAAGGCACAATGGTGTTGCACCCATGTCAACTTCCTCGGACATGAGGTAACTTCTGAAGGATTACACCCCCAGAGGAAGAAGGTTGAAGCCGTACTAAAGGCTAAAACATCTTCAAACATCAGGGAATTAAGATCGTTCCTTGGTATGACTAACTACTCCCGGAAGTTTATAGATAACTATGCAGAAATAATGAAACCACTCTTACACCTGCTTAAAAAGGAAACTACCTGGAACTGGGGGAGCCTCAGGACCTAGCGGTAAGTGAACTGAGGAGGAAGCCCACTCAGGCACCCTGTTTAGCATACCCAGAGGGGGGTAAACCCTTCTATCTGGAGACAGGATATACCGATTTAAGCATAAGTGCTGTTCTGTATCAGAAGCAGGACAGTTTAAACAAAGTTATTGCATATGCTAGCAAGACTTTGTCACCTGTTGAAGTTAAATTCAACACGTGTGAGAAGGCGTTATTGTCGACTGTCTGGGCACTACAAAATTTTCATAGCTATATCCAAGGTGAGAAAATAATTGTAGAAACAGCTCACCAACCTCTACAGTATATGCAGAGTGAAATAATTAGAAACGATAATCTCTCTAACAGTCAGATTACTGCATGGACTCTATCCTTACAGGGATGGCCGTTAGAAGTCCGTTATAAACATAATAAGAGAAGCCCAGTTGACCAAGGTTTAGCAGAATTACATGACTGTACTGCTCCATCTCTGGATGATAATGACACCGGAGATGACTTCCTAGAAGAGCAATTGTTATCCCCTTATAAAGTTTATGATGAGGAATACTGTCGACCACTATCGTGGGTATACATTGATGGTTGTTCATATCACCACGTCGCTGGTGCTGAACGGAAGTTAGTCGCAGGTATCGGAATTGCCTGGATAGGTGATTATCCCAATGTATCTATAGGATACAGTATTGGTCCCAAAAGCAGTCAGATAGCCGAACTCTGTGCAGCATATAAGACCATTCAAATGGCAATAGAATATAGTATCAAAGAATTTGTTATCATTACTGATTCCAACTATGTTCGCAACAGTTTCGTCGAATATCTGCCTAGCTGGAAACGTAACCAAATGCTGAAAAGCAATAATAAACCTGTTAAACATGGGAAAT
The DNA here is from genome assembly GCF_036172605.1 of Pelobates fuscus. NCBI lineage: Eukaryota > Metazoa > Chordata > Amphibia > Anura > Pelobatidae > Pelobates > Pelobates fuscus. The sequence continues at coordinate 235,034,737 of NC_086322.1, forward strand.
TGTTTTGTGAAATCGATGAATTGGTTAAGGAACATGGTTTAACCATATATTGGAAGAAAACCAAAGGCCATTCTAAAATAGAAGGTATTGACAAGGATGGTAATGACTTAGCCGATTCACTGGCAAAACAAGCAGCCATCACTGGTGAAACCCTAAACATTGATGATCTTATGGGTTCAATTCATGTTGAAGCCATAACTAGACGACAGGCTAGAGATAATGCCGACTTAAATGTCGTGCAATGGAGTCAAGAAACTCCTAGTGAGGACCTGATTACCAGTCAGAAGAACGATCCCGTCCTAGGTATATTCTATAAACATATAGAAGACCCTACTGCCAATCCCATCTTAGATGAGGATTGCAAAGATAATGAAGATTTACGAATCTTGATGAGATATAAAGTCCTACATCTGGGCATCGTGGTGATAAGATCACATATGAGATATTGCGTGATTATGCATATTGGCCACACATGTTAAGAGATGTTAAGACATACTGTCAGGGATGCTTGATTTGTCCGCAATATCAACCCCATGGTCCAACCCATCGTGCACCACTTCAGAAGAGGGGGGTGTCATTACCCTGGTCTGATATTCAAATTGACTTTAAAGGTCCTGTAACAAGATCTTCAAGAGGTAACAAATACATGTTAACCTTTACATGTATGCACACAAAGTGGATAGATTTTTTGCCTTGTAAAGAGAATACGAGTACCGTGTGTGCCACTTTGTTGATTAACCATGTCTTTTCCAGGTTCGGTCTGCCTCAAAGAATTGAGTCAGACAGAGGTAGTCACTTTACCAGCGAAGTAATGGCTAAGATGTGGAACATTCTAGGTGTTAAACAAAAGCTACATATTGCATACCGCGCTGCGTCTAGCGGGGGGGTAGAGCGATATAACCAGTCTATCGTTAATATTCTGAAAAAGTACATTAAGGAGTCTGGTAAAGACTGGGACATTAAATTGCCCCTAGTTTTAATGGCGATTAGAGCTACACCTAGCACTGCTACCAAATTGTCATCTTTTGAATTGATGACAGGAAGAAAGATGGTTTTACCACAGCATTTACTATATCGTACTTCGGATCATAATTTGATCAATGCTGCCACTACGCATCAGTATATCGAATATTTGCGCAAGCATTTACAGCATGCGTTTGCTTTTGCCCAAAAGAATCTAGAAAAAGCAGCGACAGGGGTTAAGACCTATTACGATTTAAAAACCACGAAAAAGGAATATGAGATAACAGATCAAGTCTATCTGTATAACTTTGCGCGAAATCAAGTTAAGGAAAATAAATTTTTACCTTCTTGGAAAGGGCCATATGTCATCATTGACAAAATTTCCCCAGTAGCGTACAAAATAAAAATTCCTAAGGATGGTGATTTTATTGAAAAGTGGGTTCACATTAACCAGTTGCGTGCTTGTCATCCTAAATCTCAATTAAGGATTATAGGTGTGGATTCGGATGCAGAAGGTTGAACGACTAACCTGGATGAATGCTTGATTCACGTGGTATCGTATGATGTGAAATGTTGTGATGTGCCATGATCTCATGTATGTTCATGTCATTAACCATTTCCTTGCCATCCAATAACTACATTTTCTAAGCAGGTTACTAGCTTGTTTAACTGCTATAGGCATATTGCTGAGGAGCCAGTAATAAATGTAGTGAGGGATGAAGTTATAAAAATAGAATTAGAAGGAATATATATGTTGATGAATCGTAATAATGTGTTGTCCTAGGCCAAGTGATGTCATACTGTTAAAAGTTTGTATACTTAACAAACCTTGAATCATTAGTAGATAAGTCTGAAACGAGTTCCTGATCCGTGACTGTCGAAAGATGTCCAAAAAGGATGTGGCGTATTTCTGGATCGTACTGCTCCTGTGCCAAGAGCTACGGACCGACCCGATCGCAGAGATGGGACCATCCTCCAGCATCCTGATTCAAGAGATACCAGGGTTCATCTTGACAGAGAAGAGGATCCTGACCCGACGTGTGTTCGTCAGCTTGGACCCCAAGATTTCCATCGAGAAGGCGTACAACATTTCATCGATGCAGCTTCCTGAGTTACAGACTTGGTACCAGATGCACCTCCAAAGAGCACAGGACCGTGTGCAGAACATCTTGGAGCAAGCCCGGAAACCATTTGTATCCAGTTCTATTCCGATGAGCAACCGACCCAAAAAGGTTCCTCACCGCTAACATTGTTGCATTAGTTTGTGCCACTGTCGGTGCAGTTGTCGCAACTGGAATGTCTGCAGCCAACTCTATTACTGTCCAAAAGCTGGATATGGAAATCTATGCGCTAAAGCAACACATTAACGATATTTATCAGGTGATAAAACAGCAAAGAACACTTCTCCAAGACGTGTTAACTATTGTGCAAGACACAGTTGTTACAACAAATTTGCATTTGGAGTTAATTGCCAAATCCACTGAGTTGCACCAAAGTCATGACTTATTTAAGCGTGAACTTCTATTTCTGCATGACCCAATATTGTTCCACACACACTTGCTTTTCTTGACGAAGTGCAAACTGGAATGATCAAATTGGCAGGGGGACGCATACCTCTGTATTTTGTATCCAAGGATATTGTTCATGCGATGCTTGCCAATGTGGATGGAGAAACAATTGAGACTATGCAATTAAATCTGGCCTTTGAGATGGGGAGCGCTATACCTCTCTTAATTGACCCGGAACGTATGGAGACTTGCTTTTTATTGGCCATACCATATGTAACTCCCAAAAACATTTTTCAAATGAAAACAATTACAACGTTGGTACATGGAAGGAAGATATCCATGTAAAAGTCCAAACCCCAGATGTTTTGGCTTTTTTTTTTTTTTTTTTTTTTTTCAACGTTTCAGTCCTCTCTCAGGACTTTCTTTTTTTTGTAAATATAATTTTTATTAACGTATTTTCAATGATTTTACAATACGATGTATGCAAGAGGGAACAGGACTCGCAGGTCCCTGGAAACAGTAACAAGTAATAGTTGCTGGTGGGCTCGCAGTCCCCAATAATACTATAGAGACTCACAGGTCTCTTACTTTTTTGATCGACATGTTTAGAGTCGTTTTTCATTAGTTGTCTTGATGGTGAGACTCGCAGGTCTCTTACTGTACTAGACGTTCGTGGATGCGCAGATCCAGTTGGTGACAATTACAGCTTCAGGTATGTATAATGTACAGGAGCCCTGGGGCACTTGGTTAGTGTCGTGGATGGATATCCTTAGTTTTCTGTCGTGATCTTTAACATCCTAGCATTCTAAGGTTCTACCCCCTTCTTCCTTAACAGTAGATAGTTGTATTTAGTAGGTCATGTCTCAGCTGGGTTAGCCAGGTGAGTTCCACTTTATGTCATACCCTTAGTCCAAGCTCGTTAGTCCACTTCAGTGACTGACCCGTGTGTCTCTTTTTGTAAGTGTGGAGGGTGTCTCTGTCCATTGTCTCTAGCGTGTGTTTAGTGTGTTTTCAGCCGTGTCTTAGCGGTTGGTGTCCGTATTCCACCTCGCCATGTTAGTGTGGCGTTGGTGGTCTGCGTCTTCATGGTGAGCCGTGGTGTGTTTGATACCCTCCACTGATATGCATTCTTAAATGTGCCATACGGCACCCTATCTTGGTTGTGTGTGATAGTGCTGTCGTCGGGCTATTGTACGTCCCTGGGTCGGTTTCGTGTCTTGGTTTTGTGGGGGTGTAGCTGAGTACGGGAGGTTGGGTTTCCCTGTCTATGACGGTCTGTTTGTCTCCGTCAGATCGGGCCTTCGGTTCGTCCAGGGTAGTCCCCCGTCCCTTTCTCTGAGTCTCTAAGGGTGCAGTCACTAAGTGTCCACGGCGTTGCTGGTGGTCTCAGGGGTGTCTTTGTGTCGGGTAGCATTGACCTTCGGTGTGTGCATACTGTTAAGTGGGGTCTGTCGGTGTTTTCTCTGTAGGATTGGGGGAAGGGTAGGTAGGTGGGGATGGGGTGGTCCGGTCCGTCGTCAGTCATCAGTCCTCCGTCTCCCTGGGTGTTTAATTCCCGTTTTTAGGTTGGGTTCTGGAGGTGAGCGTCGGTGATTGTCCTGAGGTCTCGTTGGAATTTCGGTTTCGCTGTCTCTAGGATCCAGTATGTCCATATGTCAGTGTATGTCGTCGGGGCAGTGTTCGTCGTCAGTGTGAGTTCCTCTATTATCCTTAGTTCCTCCATTTGGTTGAACCAGGACAGCAGTGATGGTGTCACAGGTTTCTTCCAGAATTGGGGGAGTACTCGTTTGGCTACATTTAGTATCCTGATGGTCATGGATTTTTTATATTTTGAGTGGGGAACTGGTGTATGGTGTAGGAGCATCGCGGCCGGTTCCAGGGGGGGTGGTCGTTCTGTGAACTTCCCTAGCATTTTGTGTATGCCCCGCCAGTATGGGGTGATCAGTGCGCAATCCCACCAGATATGTTTCAGTGTGCCTTCCTCTCTTTCGCATCTCCAGCACAGACTGGATAGGCTTGGGTTCATTCGGTGTAGGAGATGCGGTGTTTTATACCAGTACGTCAGGAGTTTGTAGGCCGTTTCCTGCGTTTTACTATGTGTGGAGCAGTGGTGTGTTAGGTAACATATCGATTCCCATTCCCCTTCCGTGAGTGTGATTCCTAGGGCTGTTTCCCATTTACCCATGAAACGGGGTGGTTCGGTCGGGAGTTCCGACTGTAGCATGGAGTACAGAGAGGATATCCCGTGTGGGAGTGGGTCCGGTTTTGCGCTGAACCTCTCTATTGTGGTATATTCCCTGCCAAGCGCTGACCCCTGTGGCAGGGTGTGAATGTAGGCTATTAGTTGGGCATAGCGAAAGCGGTGCATAAAGGTGGGGGGGCGTGTCCTCTAGCATATCTGTAAGCTGTTTGCAAACCCCACCCTGTAGAGTGTGGTGTAGGCGCGGGGATGTGCTCGGGATGATGTTTCTGAGAGCCCGTGGGTCTAGACCTGGGGGAAAGTCTTCGTTATGTGTCAGAGGCATAAGGGGGAGGGGTATGGTGACAAGTTCCCCTGTCGTTTGGCCTTCCGCCATACTCCCAGGGTGTTTTTCGTATATACGGACATGGCATGTCCGTCCGTCTGGTCGCGTCTCCATGGAAGTCCCGCGATCGGTCTACCTGCCTCCATCTCTTCTGCCGTTTTCCACAGCTTGTGGACCCCTTCCTTGGACCATTCTACAACCCTCTGTAGGTGTGTGGCCATATAATAGAGTCGAAAATCTGGGAGGGCCAGTCCCCCTTTGTCTTTGGGTCTGGTCAGTATGGAGAATTTTGCCCTAGGTTTCCCCCCGCCCCATATGTATCTGGTCATTTCTTTCTTGAGCGTGATGAAGAAGGGTCTCGGGATTACAGTGGGGATGGCTTGAAAAAGGTACAAAAAGCGCGGGAGGAGGTTCATTTTTATGACCTGTACTCGCCCTAGCCACGAGATATGGGGGTATGACCATTCCCGCATGTCTCTCTGAAATGTCTGTAAAATGACCGCAAAGTTGACCCTAAACAGGTCTTCTGTGCGTTTGGATAGCCAAATACCAAGATATTTAATCTTGTCCTCGGCCCATTGAAAGGGGAAGCTACTTCTTAGGGTTTCCGCTCTCGTGTGGGGTACGCTAACGTTTAGGATATACGATTTTCCGTAGTTAATTTTCATATTTGATAGGTCCCCGAATGCCTGTAGTTCTCTCATGATGTTCGGTAGTGTGATGGTAGGGTTGGTCACCACAAAGAGCAGGTCGTCCGCGTAAGCCGCTACCTTATGGTGTACTGGGCCTGTCGTCAGGCCGGTCACGTCTGCGTTGTGTCTGATGTGTGTGAGAAACGGCTCCAGTGCTAGAGCGAACAGGAGCGGCGACAGGGGGCACCCCTGTCTGGTGCCGTTATGGATGGTGAAGGCGTTAGTCAGTGCCCCATTAACTAGTACCTGGGCAGTGGGCTCGCTGTATAGAGCTTCTATCCATTTCCTTAAGTGGGGGCCCAGTCCCATGTGTGCGAGCGTCTCAAAAAGGTATTCCCAGCGTACTCTGTCGAAGGCCTTCTCCGCGTCCGTGGACAGCAGGAGAAGGCCTCCTACGGCCTTTCCGCCGCCGTGCATGAGGGTGAGTGCCCTGATGGTGTTGTCTCGGGCCTCGCGCCCCGTCACAAACCCCACCTGATCAGGGTGGATCAGTGATGGGATGTGCTTCGTGAGGCGCGTGGCGAGGACCTTCGCCAAGAGTTTGACGTTGCAGTTAATTAACGAAATGGGTCTATAGTTCCCACAATGTTCCCTGTCTTTGCCCTCTTTGGGTATAACAGTTATGTGGGCTGTCAGGGCCTGCTTGGGGATACGTTCCCCGTCTCGTACCGCATTGAACGCCTCCACCATTGGTGGAAGTAGCTCTTCTGCGTATGTCTTATAATATTTCACCGGCAGGCCGTCTGGCCCTGGGCTTTTACCGGGTTTGGTGTTCTTGACTGCTATCGATCCAGCGTTTCGGCGATTTCTGCGTCTAAGGTCGGCATTGGGTACCTCGTCAAGTATGTTTGGATCGCGTGGCGAAGGCGGGCCTTCGCCGGTTCGGTCTGTGGTTGCGGGAGGGTATATAGGTCCGTATAATATGCGCGGATTGTGTTCATGATGTCCGACGGGAGTCGGTGTAAGGTCCCCGTTTTGTCCCTGATCCTGTCTATATATGTGTGTAGCCTCTTTTTCCGTAGCATAGCAGCCAGAAGCTTGCCGCTCTTATTCCCGTGTAGGGTAAAGAAAGCTTTATGTCTCGCAGCGTCTCTGTGGTGTTTAGAGTGGATTAGCGTAGCTAACTCTCTTCTGAGTTGTAAGAGTCGGGATTGGAGTGTGTGGTCTGGGTCGAGTTTGTTTTGGTCATCTGCGTTGTGGATTTCTTCGAGGAGGCTCGCCTGTCTCATTTCAGTTCTCTTTTTTATGATCGCCCCTTGTTGAATGTAATGTCCCCGTATTACGGATTTGTGCGCTTCCCATCGTATTGTCGGGGATGTGTGTTCGGCAGTGTTAAGGGATAAGTAGTCTCTAATTTTGTCGCCTATATGGGTTACGACCTCCGTGTTAGTGAGTAGTGTAACGGATCACCTGGCACCCCGACTTGGTACCTCCGTTAAAGGATGCTCCTAGTGCTTCCTGAGGACTCCAAGCACTCTGGCAGACACCATAATCACCGAATCCAAGAAACCTTTAAATTCTCCCAAGCGTATGAATGCTGTAGACCATTGAATAGGAACCATACGAATAGGCTTGTACCCCTAGCAGTCAACTGGAACAGCATACAATAAATCCTTCCCCCAATAATGAGACGACACATCACTTTGAGGTTAAAACAGGAACTCTGGACTGGCTCATCCAGCCTGGCTTTTATTACACTAATCCACATACAGGCCACACCCAGGGGGAGGCATAAAATAACCAATCACATACATGGTTCAGCCCACACATCCCCTCCCCCCAGATAACATTAAACTCAATTATCCGGTACACTTTTTCAGCCAAGTTCTGGATGTACCCCAAAACCCGGGGGTACACCTTTAAATCCAGCATCGCTGGATAGCCCTTATTCAGGGGGACAACATATCCAAAATTCAAGTAATTCGGATGAATGGTTCGTGAGATATGGGGTTCCAAAGATTTGACCGACCGCATGGGTAAAGTATCCGAAAACAGTTCCATGCATTTTGGCCCTGCGGTCGGTCACAAACAAGGGAATGAAAACAGGCGAATTGCCTGTGTTATAGAGCCTGGAGAGGGTTTGAATGAATTCCCTTGTTTATGGGGTTCTTTCTACCGAACGGCGGGTCATTCGGTAGTTTCCATACGAATTTCTGGAAGTATGGAGGTCTCAGCGGTGTTTGCCTAGTCAAGTGTCCGATTTTAGTTCCAGACACTCGACGGCAAAACACCGCTGTTCGGTAGTTTAAGATGGCCGCCGCCACGTGTTAGTTTCCCGAATGGCGGCCACCCAGAGGACAAAGAATACATTACACTGATTGCCAATTACCCGTTTGCAACATTGTTGCAAACTGTAATTGGAGGCACACTTATTCCTGGGTGGTCTGGTTGTTCGGTAGTTTCACTCAATATAATGAATGGAGTGATTCTACCGAATCAGATGAATGCTGCATACATATAACCCAGGTTAAACTCAACACATAAATACATATATGATATTAAAGGACTACAGGCAGTATTACTGTAATATGCTCCACAGTCTTAAAGGGACAGTAGTCCCAAAAGTCCCAATATGTCCACCGATGCTTTTAAAAGGGCCAGTAGCAGCAATATACAGTACAATATGCCCCAAATAACCCAGGGGCCATAGTCAGCAGGTAGGAGGCTAGCAAACAGGCCTCTCCAGGGCCCAGTGGCGAGGTTGGTTTCGCCACAAGTAGGTATTCGTTTAGTCTCCATTTCGGGGTAGTGGGGCGAAAAAGTGGTGATTTTAATTTGAGGGTGACTGGTGCGTGATCTGACCAAGTCGCCGTTCCAATCTTGGCTTCGGTGACTAGGGAGAGGTCGTATTGTGTGGTGTATATGTGGTCTATCCGGGAGTATGAGTTGTGTGGGTGGGAGAAGAAGGTGAAATCCTTTGTATCTGGGTGGTGGGCTCTCCAGCAGTCAACTAGGCGGTGGCTGCGGAGTAAGGTTTTAATGTTTTGCCGTTGTTGCGTGGGAATATGGGAGGAGCCTGATGATGTGTCCCATGTCGGGTCTAGTGCGATGTTGAAGTCCCCTCCCAGTACGAGGGTCCCCTCTCTGAACTCCATGAGTTTGCGGAGTGTTTGCTTGAGGAAGCGGTAGTGTCGTGTGTTGGGGACATAAACTGTCGCGAATGTGTATTGGCGCTCAGCTATTTTCCCCTTAAGGAACAAGTATCTGCCCTCCTCATCCGTCATGCATGTTCCCCCCTGGAACGGCACGCTTTTATGTAGTAGGATCGCTGTTCCCCTAGCTTTACCCCCGTGATAGTCACTGTAGTAGCCTTGTGTGTAGTGGTGGTTAGTAAGTTTGGGTCTGGTTCCCTTTTTAAAATGTGTTTCCTGTATCATAACTATTGAGGCTCTCTGCTTGTGAAAGTCCCTTAGCGCTCCGGATCTTTTCTCCGGTTTGTTTAGTCCCTTTGCGTTGATAGTGATGACGTGTAGAGGTGCAGGTGTCAGGGCCATTTCTCTCGTCATGTGTGTATCGGGTGAGCGTCTCGTCTAGTTCCTAGTCTCTTTTGTATGGGAGGTGTAGTAGTAGTACGTGTGTCGTAGTCGGTAGGGATGTCCGGAGTCAAGTGTAGGTGGTAGTAGGGTGTACGGGGGGGGGAGGTAGGGTAGGATAAGGGGTATGTCTCGGTCTAGCGACCGTTAGGTATAGACGTCAGGGAGTCACAGTCCGCGGCACCACCTGTGGTGCGCGTGGGTTGCTCACCGTTTGGTCGGCGTCTCTCCTACTAGGCGTAGGTCGGGTGTCCGGGCGTCAGTGTCGGCGTCTCAGTGACATGTCCCCTGGTGTCCCTGTGCGGCTCTGAAAAGGTGATTAGATGGGATGTGTTCGGCTTCCCCGTCTCGAGGTGTTCCTTTCTATGGGTTTGTGCGTGTTGGTCAACTCACGTACGTAGCATGTCCGGTCGCTACTGTTAAGTGTGGTACAAACAACAGTATTAGCATTATATCATTCAGTACAACAAGTATAAACAGTTAACTAGCATTTCAAACATTATTTTTTTTAACAATGGAAGAACATCAAGAGTGCCGCTACCCCTCTCTCCTTCGGTCCCCCCGGCTGAGCTAACTGGTGCATCGTGTCTGTCAGTGTTTCCTTCCTGGCTATTATCCCTCTGACACCTCTGTTGGCTGGGGTCCCCGCCCCGGGTGGGCCCCGCCGGTGCCACCGCCCGCCCGCTCCCCGGAGTTCGTCACGGGTCAGGCGGGTGGCAGCAGCCGGGCCCAGCCGGCGCTCAGGGCCCCCCTCAGCTTATGGTAAACATCGCATTTGAAATTATGAGACATCACATTGCTTACAATTCCCCCCGGCTGCCCCCCTCCCCCCCAATGAGAGTCCCAGCAATGCCCGTGGAGTCCGTTAGGTTACCCTACTCCACTGAGCCGTGGAGCCCTTGATGTGTGCTCGGTCTTTGTAGCTTCTTCGTCTCCGTAGGGGGTCGGGTCTCTCTCTGGGGTGGTCAGTGGCCGCGTAGCGGGATCTATTCGGTGTATCCGAGGACTCTGTTTTCTCAGGTCGGTGTTAGGATTGAGCGTTCAGTTTGGTAGCGGTGCCGGTGGTGGGCCTCAGGATGGGGAGTTCATAGTGCTCAGTCCTTTACATGTTGGCGCCTGAGGGGCGCGTGGTTTGTTGCCTTGTTCTCCGAGGTCTCGGTGGTTGCTGCGGCCTGGTCTGCGTGTCGGGTGAGAAGGTGTAAAAGGCTATCGGGTCCGGCCAAGGCATGTGTATCTGTGGCAGTTGAAGTTCCCGTACAATGTCTCTGAGGTCGTCTTCGCTCTTTACCATGTAGGGGCCTGTATTCGTAGTGATTTGTAATCCGGTAGGGAAGCTCCAACGGTATCTAATTTTGTTGGCTTGTAATACTCTCGTGAGGGGGCGCATGGCCCTGCGGTACGCTAGGGTTGCCGGTGATAAATCAGGGTAAAGTTGCAATTCCGCGCCTTTGTGCAGTATTTGCCTTTGGTCTCTGGCGGTTCTCAGGATATCTTCCTTAACTTGGAAGTGTAGTAGGCAACAGATGACGTCCCGTGGGGGGGACTCCGGTGGGCCTCTGGGCCTAAGTGCCCTGTGTGCCCTGACGAACTCGACGGGTGTATTGGGCGGCCTCAGCAGTAGGGCATTAAATATTTCCGTGAGAGTTTCACGGATCGGCGTGGTCTGGTCTAGTTCTTCGGGCAGGCCCCGGATTCTGAGGTTCTGTCTTCTTCCTCTATTATCTAGGTCTTCCATATGGAGGGCCATTTGGCGGAGCTGTGTTTCTTGCCTGTTTAGGGTGTCTGCGGTTGCATTCTGCGCTGATATGACATGGTCGCAGTCTGCCTCTAGCTGTGCCACTTTGCTGTGTATCCCCTGTAAGTCTTCCCTCAGGGCCTGCAATTCCCCTGCAATTGATTTGTGGAGGGCCTCATTGGCCTCTTTGAGGTCTGTTTTCGTGGGCAGGTTGCTCAATATAGTCGCCCAGTCCAGCTGGGGAGGGGGTGGGTCGGGTGGTGTAAGTACCTGCTCTAGGTGTCCGCCGCATGGCAGGGCCGCATGGCTTGTGCCTGATGTTTCTGCGTCCCCTGAGGCCTGATCGGCCTGTTCCGTTTGGGCCGTTAGGAATCTGCGCATATTCGCAGTTTGAGTCCCCCTCGGGGTGTCGGTGGTCGTAGTGGCGTGCTGGGACCGGTGATTTCTTCCCATATTTCTGGTGTTGAAGCTGGTGAGACGGGTTTTGTGATCTTAGCCTGCAGGGAGCTCCTGGTTCACGCCGCCATTCCGCTCGGCGCTCAAGCCACGCCCCCATGTTTTGGCTTTTCAACCGTGGGTACCAGATTGGTATTCAATACCCATTTTGAATGATTGTGAAAAATTCAAAGACAATAATTTCCAATGTTATGGAAAACCTTTTATGTACGATTCTACCAATGCTTTGTGTGGGATCGAGTACCTTAAACATGGCTCTGAAACATGTCAAGTAACTATGTCAAAAACCAACAGTAATGCAAGTACAAGTACATGCTATCTTAGTAAAAGATAAATGGTTGGTAAGCACGTGTCTTAAAAACATGAGTGTTTTTCGCAGGGACCAGGTGACTAATAAAGTAATTGCCTTACCAGCACCTGTATCACCGATCAAGGTACCCCACGACTCTCGTATCACCATCGGTGATGTTACGCTATACCCAGTGTACACTGACGCCATTGAAAGTGCTATTGAGATGGTGGATCCGTTCCAGAATCTAGATATCCCTCTAGATCCTATTTTAAAGTTCTTGCTGGACCATAAGCCCAACCACACTATCCAAATGTCAATCAGGAAAGATAACATCTCTGTGGACACATTTAAATACTCTGAGTTAGATACTGACCTTATTGCTTGTGTTGACTGGTTCATCCATGTTAAAATTGTTATTGGGTGTGCTATGATAATAATGATATTATGGTTGATTGTACCAAGTGTAAAGTTCAAAACTCTCACAGGTACAAATATATACAAATATGTTCATTCCATGCAAGGGCCTATGTCAGAAATGATGTGATTGCACAATATGTCTGATAACTTCCATAGTGCTTATTCATAAGCTAAATTACTTGGCTATGATATGCACTAAAGGGGGGTTATGTCAGGGTATTTATATCGGCAGACATTTTGTGCTATGATAGAAATTAAAAGTGTATATTCTGAAGTTACTCTGAACAGACCAGACTCCATTTTGTTATTTTCAAGTTAACAAAGAGACACGAAATTTCTATCCTTTCTCTAAAACTTTACCAGAGCTGAATGGAATGTATAGTATAAACAAACCAAGTAATAAGAGACTGTCTAAATTGCTAATGGAATAGAATAAATTCTAAACCCAGACATAGGTGACAGAGAAGATTAAATAATTTAATTTTACTTTCTATATCTAACAGATTACCATTGTATTGAAGGGGTCATTTTTAGTATTAAGAACTGTCATATTAGAAATTACTACAGAATTTGGAGACACATAGTCTGGACAAAACTTAAAGAAACAGTTTGATCTGACGAGTAAACTTGAGTTATAGCAACCATATGGATAACGAAAATGACGTCAAAATAGCCACCAGGAAAAGTTAACTCTTTCCTGGATAGGTATGTTTAGTGGGACAAGACTGCCATCTATAGTCCAAATACTAAAATGGTTATCTAGAAGGGAACCACACCCTAGTGTTCCTATTTGTCTATAGCTAGTGACGAACATAGAATCTGTCCCTTTAAAAAGTCAAGACAAAGGGGAGAGAGAGGAAATCAAAGCAATCAAGGAGATCAAGGCAGATGCAAGGAGGTATGCATTAATCAAGAAAATCAAGAGCAGAGAAGGGCAAAAGAGTCGGAAGCAGGCTAAGAAAGAAAAGACAGAGAAACATTCTTGGGCACTTAGCTACCTGAGAACATCTGGTGAGAATATCTATTTAACTGGTAAATATACTGGCTTCATTTAATTAATTTAAATTAATTAAAATTTTCTATTAGCATGATATATGACTGGATAAATCACGATCAGATTTCGATATTTAGAAATCTTAGTTAATAAGAAATACACTATTAAACTATTTATTCTGCAGGTAAAAACGATAATTCTGTATTTATGTGACATATCACACGTTAGCATATCGTGATATTTATCCAGCTGTATTGATTTACTATAAAATAAGATGAAATATCTGTTTAGGCAAATTAATAAAATATCAGCTTATAGAACATATAGATTTCTTCTCATTGGATGGATCCAGGAAATGGCTAATAAACTGGTTAAATGTTATTTTATTTAAAATTACATAAGAATAGATCTTAAATGCCTATAAGAGGTCTAGCCAGCATTGAAAGGGTTATTCTGTCAGCTAAGTTTTTACGACCTTACGCTGCATTCTATTCTCTCTGTGAAACTTTCACATTCTTTCTCTGTGAAAGGCAGTCGTAAATCTTGTCTTGACGGCTAATGGTGTAGATTCTAAACTACGTTAACCATTAGGAGAGGTTTTTATATCACCATATTGTATTGCATACTCATGTTATACTGAATTTCCACTGTTTATTATCATGCATGTTACTTATTATTATTAGAATATAAAAATAACTTGTATCTATTTTTATAACAAATTGTGATTTTCTTTATATGGTATACATTTCACTTATAATGATAACGATCGTTGGGATCTGAGAATTAAAATAGTGGGTAATTCTCAACTGTTTACTATTATTATCCCATAAATATCCCCACATGCCTCATCTGTTGTTTTCTTACAGAGAGGTGCCCCAGGAATCTACTGGGTTCTCCCCCTTTGAGTTGCTCTATGGGAGAAGGGTCCGCGGACCCCTAGATCTCATTAGAGGCCACTGGGAGGGGGAGACAGAGCAAGAAGGGACCCCCATAGTACCGTCCTGGAACTCCGGGACCGCATGGAGAAACTGTCCCTGATGGTAAGAGAGAACCTCTAGGTGGCCCAGGGGAGACAGAGGAGATGGTACGATCGGGGTGCCCGGCAGCAGGTCTTCCAGGTAGGGCAGAAAGTGTTAGTGCTCAAACTTGTGAAGGCAAACAAGATGCAAGCATCTTGGCAGGGCCCGTATAAGGTGTTCGCTCAGGTGTGTGATACTACCTACCTTATAGCCAGCTGTTCAGATGAAAGGATCCAGCGATCCTTTCATGTGAACATGCTAAAGGAGTATCAGGAGAGACCAGAGAATGTAGCTGCAATATGTGCCCCGGCTGCAGACGATACCGAGAGTTTACCCTTACCCGATTTGTTAGAGAGGGACTCCCAGACTGACCTTACTAGCCTTGTACAGCTAGGGGACAGGTTGAGCCCCACAGAGAAGGGACAGGCAAGACAGCTTCTGTGGGAGAAGCAGGCGACATTCTCCCAAGAGCCCGGCTACACTACCCTAGCTGTACATAAGGTAGAGACCCCTGGACAGAACCCGCTGCGACAACCCCCTTACCGTATCCCTGAAGCAGTCCGAGAAGGAATGCGGAAGGAGATACAGGAGATGACCCAGCTTGGGGTCATCGAACACTCCGATAGCCCTTGGGCTTCGCCTGTAGTCCTGTAGTCCTAAGAAAGATGGGACCACCCGGTTCTGTGTGGACTACAGGTGGCTCAACGAGCGAACCACCACTGACGCCTACCTGATGCCCCGGGTAGACGAATTACTAGACCGCATTGCCAGGGGACGCTATCTGACCACCTATAGACGCTATAGACCTGTGTAAGGGCTACTGGCAGATTCCCCTGGCCAAGGACGCTATCCTCAAGTTGGCCTTCGTCACCCCATTTGGCTTGTACCAATTTAAGGTCATGCCATTTGGGATGAAGAATGCCCCGGCTACCTTCCAGTGTATGGTGGATAGGCTCCTCGATGGATTCCCGGAATTTGCTTGTGCATACCTGGATGACATTGTGATCTACAGTGAGTCCTGTTAGGAACACCTGGTGCATATAGGGGTAGTGCTGGACAAAATTTGGGCCGCTGGCCTGACATTGAAGCCAGAGAAGTGCCATCTAGGCATGGCTGAAGTGCAATACCTGGGTCACAGAGTGGGGTGTGGGAGCCAGAGACCGGAGCCAGCTAAGATAGTGACAGTAGCTAACTGGCTCACACCTATCACTAAGACCCAAGTGTTAGCCTTCCTAGGGACACCAGGGTATTACAGACACTTTGTCCCCGACTACAGCACTATTGCTAAGCCCCTGACTGACCTGACTAAGAAAAATCTCCCTAAGCAGGTCCTGTGGTCTCCAGCTTGTGAAGCTGCGTTTCAAGCCCTTAAACAGGCTCTTGTGAATGCCCCTGTCCTGGCTGCCCCAGTCCCTAACAAACGTTTTCTCGTACACACAGATGCTTCCATGTATGGACTGGGGGCTGTGCTGAGCCAGGTCGGGGAAGATGGAGGAGAGCACCCTGTCACATATCTCAGTAGAAAGCTGTTACCCCGAGAAGTGAGTTATGCGGCAGTGGAGAAGGAGTGCCTGGCCCTGGTCTGGGCATTGAAAAAGTTAAGCTCTTATTTGTATGGGCAGGAATTTTCCCTTGTGACAGACCACAATCCCCTTGTCTGACTTAACCGGGTCTCAGGAGACAATGGTAGACTGCTGCGGTGGAGTTTAGCTTTACAACCATATAACTTCACCATCAGCTACCGACCCGGTAGGCAGAATGGGAATGCAGATGGATTGTCTCGGAAGCCGACGTTCTTGCTACCTCCTAGTCCGGTCATCCCCAAGTTGACCCGCTAAAGGGTCAAGCCGGGTCTGCTGGAGTGTCCCACAAGGGGGGAGCCGTGTGACAGATCCATCTGTATAGACTTATATTGCTGGTTCGTCTGTTTGCCTTCATTTCGCTGGATTTCCTGTCCGTATGCCCCTGTTCGTGTGTTTCCTCAAGTACCGATTGAACTACCGAACGGACGGCCACCCAGGAGAGGAGTGTGCTGCTAGTTAACCTATTGTAACGAGTATATACCCCTACACGCAGGATCCAGCATAACAGAAGACAGTACAGAGGAGAGATACGTCTACCGGACCTTAGAGTGGCCGGACTCGACGTAATAGGATAAGACAGAGTCAGGAACGATCCGAGGTCAAGGGCACAAAGAGACAGCGTAAACGAAAACTAGCCGGGGTCTGGTACACAGGAATCAGCAAGCCGGCAAACAGTACAGAATAGGATAAAGCGAAAACGAAGTCAGAATACAAAGCCAAGGTCAAATACGGAGAAACACAACTGAACACAACAAGCACTAAAGGGAACTGTAGCAGAAACCACGATAGGGCAAGGAACTAAGGGAAAAGGGTAAGTATAAGTAGCCTTCAAACTAATGTGATTGGCTCCTGTCACTTCCACTCCCCCAACAGGTAAGTGTATGGGGTGATTGGCATGACAGGAGCCAATGGGAGCCTTTTTGCAATTTAGGCTCCCACTGTCTCTTTAAGAGCGCGCCCGAGATTCGCGGCGCGCTCTTAGCTGCAGGCGGGACACGTGACCGCTTCTCGCGGTCACTGCCCGCCTTCCTGTCTGAACAGTCGGACGAGCCGCGCGCGGCTCGTGCAGCCGCAGGACCGCGCGCGGCTTGAAGAGAGGACCGCGGCCGGCCCCCGGATAAGGTAAGTACCGCTACAGTACCCCCCCCCCTGAGGACACGCCCTCCGGGTGGGCAGGACCAGGCCTGGCAGGAAAACGTGAATGGAAAGAACGTACAAGGCGGGGAGCATGAACAGCATCCGCAGAAATCCAACTGCGCTCCTCAGGCCCATAACCCTTCCAATGTACCAAGTACTGAAGCCGACCCCTAAGAAAACGAGAGTCAATAACAGCAGATACTTCGAACTCCTCATGACCCTCCACAGAGACAGGAGGGGGAGGGGGAGTATGCCGGGTATAGCGGTTGCGTACGTAAGGCTTCAACAACGAGGTGTGAAATACATTGGGTATACGCAGATTCTTAGGCAGACCCAAGGCATAAGAAACGGGATTAACCTTATGTATAATGCGATAAGGACCAATGAAGCGGGGAGCCAATTTCATAGAAGGCACCCAGAGGCGAATATTCCGTGTGGAAAGCAAAACCCTATCCCCCACAACATAGGAAGGAGCCGCTCTGCGATGCTTGTCAGCCTGAGCCTTCTGGCGGGCAGCAGAGTCCACCAAAGAACGCTGAACCTGCTCCCAAGTATTACGCAAACCAGCCAAATGCTCATCCAGAACTGGCATGCCCTGAGAGGAGAATGCAGCCGGAAGAACAACGGGATGCTGGCCATAGACAACGTAAAAAGGGCTTTTGCCGGAAGAATCATGAGTGGCATTATTCCGAGCAAATTCAGCCCAAGGAAGCAGGTCAGACCAATTGTCCTGATGGTGAGACACAAAACAACGGAGGTACTGCTCCAGAGACTGGTTGGCACGTTCAGCAGCTCCATTAGACTGGGGATGGTAAGCGGAAGAAAATGAGAGGGAAATACCCATCTCCGAACAAAAGGCTTTCCAGAACCTGGAAATAAATTGGCTACCCCTATCGGATACAATAGATAAGGGAATACCATGTAATCGAAACACTTCTCTAGCGAAGATAAGAGCCAATTCCTTGGAAGTGGGCAACTTGCGAAGAGACACAAAGTGAGCCATTTTGGAAAACCGATCTACTATCATTAGGATGACTGTGTTACCATTCGAAGGGGGTAATTCAACAATAAAATCCATTGATAGATTAGACCAAGGTCTCTCGGGAACGGGTAACGGATGCAACAGCCCACAAGGAACTCTACGAGAGGTTTTCATACATGCACAAGTAGTACAAGCACTTATATAGTCAGTAACATCCTTACGTAAGGTATCCCACCAGAAATACCGAGAAACGGCTGACACTGTTTTGGAAATACCAGGATGTCCAGCAGTCTTAGTATCGTGATAAAGTGACAGAATATCCCGTCTCTCGGGAACGTCAACGAACAATTTATCATTAGGCTTCTCGCTGGGTGCCATGCTTTGTTTCGCTTGTATGGCCTGCAAGAGGGACGAGGAAATAGACAATATAGTAGTTGCTATTATCCTGTCTGGGGGACTGACAGGAGTGACATCAATCTCCTGTTTGTCAATAGTCTCGAATTGTCTGGACAGAGCGTCCGCTTTAGTGTTCCGGTCACCTGGCCTATAGGTGATTATATAATTAAAATGAGACAAGAACAGTGACCACCTAGCCTGCCTTGAAGACAATCTTTTAGCTTCGCTAAGGTAGGATAGGTTCTTATGATCTGTAAATATGAGAATAGGATCCTTAGTTCCTTCTAGCAAATGTCTCCATTCTTTGAGTGCTAAAATGATAGCAAGGAGTTCGCGATTACCCACATCATAATTCCTCTCTGCCTTGGACATTTGTTTAGAAAAGAAGCCACAAGGATGCAATGGCTTGTCAGGAGACTCTCTTTGGGATAAGACAGCACCTACCCCTATATCGGAAGCATCAACCTCAAGTATATATGGCAATGAGGGGACAGGATGCTGTAAAATAGGGGCAGAGGCGAACGTAGTTTTAAGAAAGTCAAAAGCCTGAAGTGCCTCAGTAGACCAGACACGTGTATTGCCATCCTTTTTAGTCATACGAGTAATAGGCGCTACTATAGACGAAAAACCTTTGATAAAACGTCTATAATAATTAGAGAAACCCAGAAAACGCTGGATGGCTTTCAGACCTTGCGGCAGAGGCCATTCTATGACTGCAGTGAGCTTCTGGGGATCCATCCGAAAACCCTCAGCGGAAATCAAATACCCTAAAAACTGGACCTCGGACTGGTCGAATAGACATTTTTCTAATTTGCAATAAAGACCATTAGCAAGAAGGGTCTTCAGAACTGTTGTAACATGTCTGTGATGAGTGTGAATGTCTGTAGAATATATTAAAATGTCATCCAAGTACACAATAACAAATGAGTGAATAAAGTCCCTTAAGACATCATTAATAAATTCTTGGAATACTGCTGGGGCATTGCAAAGCCCAAATGGCATGACGGTATACTCATAATGACCTGACCGAGTGTTAAAGGCTGTCTTCCATTCGTGGTCCTTTTTTATACGTATCAAATTGTATGCTCCTCTAAGATCTAATTTGGTGAATACCGTAGCATGTTTGAGCCTGTCAAACAATTCTGTTATTAATGGTATAGGGTAAGCATTTTTGATGGTGATCTTGTTAAGACCTCTATAATCAATGCAAGGTCTTAAATCACCTTCTTTCTTTGATACAAAGAAGAACCCCGCTCCAGCCGGAGAAGAGGATCTTCTAATAAATCCCTTGTCTAATGACTCTTTAATGTACTCCTCCATGACACGGTTTTCTTGAACCGATAGGGGGTACACCCTGCCCTTAGGAGGTATAGTACCAGGCAACAAATCAATAGCACAATCGTAGGGTCTGTGAGGCGGTAATTTGTCAGCCTCTCTTTTATCAAAGACAGTCTTTAAAGTTAAATACTGAGAGGGTATAGCCGTAGATAAAGGAGGAACAGTAGGAACGTTAATAGAATTCACAGGCGTGACTTCAATAGTACATGACTCATGGCAGGCTTCACTCCATGATTTTATCTGCCCTGTCTCCCAGTCAAAAATGGGATTGTGGGCACGTAACCATGGATACCCTAACACCAACTGTGAAGAGGGAGAGGTGATGACCTGGAACCGAATGGTTTCATAGTGTAGAACCCCTGTGTACATGTGTAGCGGTGCAGTTTCGTGAGTAACAACAGGAGATATCAATGGTCTACCATCTATGGCCTCAACGGCCAAGGGTATCTCCTTCTCCCTGATGGGAATGTTGTTTTTCTTTACAAAACCAGAGTCTATAAAATTCTCAGCTGCCCCAGAATCAACCAGGGCGTATATGTTTTCAACTATACAACTCTCTCCCATATGTAAAGAAACAGGGAGAAGCAGTCGGTTAGGAGGCAATGTAGGAGACTTAGAAATCACACCCAAGGCCAGTCCCCTATAAGGTCTTAGGTGTGAGAGTTTTCCGGGAGCACAGGACACTCCTTTACCATATGTTCTCTCCTACCACAATATAGGCAGAGTCCCTCCCTTCTCCTATGTAATTTCTCAGTATCTGAGAGTTTGGCAACCCCTAATTGCATAGGTTCCTCTTCAGATACTTTTACATTCTCCGGTGTATTAACTCTGGGGTGAATAGGCGTAACAAAACGTCTATTCCTGTTCTTGGTATAGAGCCTGTCCCGAATCCTATTATCTATATCGATGAGGTAGTCAATAAGGTCCTCTAAGGCAACAGGAAGTTCCTTAGCTGCTACCTCATCCAATATAGAATCTGATAAGCCTTCCATGAAGGCAGTAGTTAACCCATTATTGGTCCAATCGACCTGTGAGGCAAGGGTACGAAACTGTATGGCGTAATCAGCCACAGACCTAGAACCCTGTTTAACCCTCATTAATGCTCTAGCGGCATTCTTAGACCTTTTCATAGTGTCAAAAGTTCTGCGAAAAGCCGTTAGGAAACTGTGAAAGTTATGCACCATGGGTCCATTAGCCTCCCAAATAGGGTTTGCCCATTCAAGTGCTTTGTCGGTGAGTTGGTGCATAAAGAACCCAACTTTAGACCTCTCTGTGGGAAATGAACGTGGATACATTTCAAAATGAAACTCTATTTGGTTAATGAACCCTCTGCATGTCTTAGAATCCCCTCCATACCTAGGAGGAGGCGTTAAATGTGCTGTAGCGTTAGGCATAGTCGATACTTCAGGAAGCAGGGGTGTAGGAGGGTTAGGTGCGGTTGCTGGAATGGTTCTAGCTAAGAGCGTCTGTAGAGCCTGAGCTATTTGATCCATACGGTGATCCTGCTCTACAAATCTAGCCTCATGGGTCGCCATCTGTTGAGCTAAATCTGCGGGGTCCATGGCCCTATCGTAATGTAACGAGTATATACCCCTACACGCAGGATCCAGCCTAACAGAAGACAGTACAGAGGAGAGATACGTCTACCGGACCTTAGAGTGGCCGGACTCGACGTAATAGGATAAGACAGAGTCAGGAACGATCCGAGGTCAAGGGCACAAAGAGACAGCGTAAACGAAAACTAGCCGGGGTCTGGTACACAGGAATCAGCAAGCCGGCAAACAGTACAGAATAGGATAAAGCGAAAACGAAGTCAGAATACAAAGCCAAGGTCAAATACGGAGAAACACAACTGAACACAACAAGCACTAAAGGGAACTGTAGCAGAAACCACGATAGGGCAAGGAACTAAGGGAAAAGGGTAAGTATAAGTAGCCTTCAAACTAATGTGATTGGCTCCTGTCACTTCCACTCCCCCAACAGGTAAGTGTATGGGGTGATTGGCATGACAGGAGCCAATGGGAGCCTTTTTGCAATTTAGGCTCCCACTGTCTCTTTAAGAGCGCGCCCGAGATTCGCGGCGCGCTCTTAGCTGCAGGCGGGACACGTGACCGCTTCTCGCGGTCACTGCCCGCCTTCCTGTCTGAACAGTCGGACGAGCCGCGCGCGGCTCGTGCAGCCGCAGGACCGCGCGCGGCTTGAAGAGAGGACCGCGGCCGGCCCCCGGATAAGGTAAGTACCGCTACACCTATTGGCCTCAATTAGAATGTTGCGGTTAACCGCAGACACCTCTCCATTCCATTCGTATGGGTGGTCGTCATTCGTATGCCGACCACGAGGCGGTGGCCATTTTGGGACACGAGGAGAATCAGCGATGTTCGGTGCAAATCCCATGGAACTAAAAACGGATACTTTATCTGCCGAACACCGCTGGAAGTCGCCGCCCGCCTTCTATTTCGTCGAGGCGTACGAACACCGGTCAGTTTGGGAGTTTATATCATTCATCATTGGATTAGGTACATCGGATCTGAGCGCTTTGCGGTAGAAATATGCACTCAGATCCAGGCTATCTGGGGATACGTTACACGAACCATATGCATTCGGTATTTCTCAAGTTATGTATTTTATTGTATTTTAAAATGGCGATTGTCTCTATCCTGGGAGATAATTAGGTTTCTTCCTAATTATCTCGGGGATAGAGAAATAGGATTTATGGGTAAGATGGGAAGGGCTTATGTTGAAGCCACTGCGATTAGCTACTGTCCAATATATTGTACAGTCTTCCACAAGGTCCCCTAGGGGAGTGTCCACCTTGTGGAGACCCGCATAAATACCGGGCAGGTAGCCCCCATTAAACACATTCCTGTTTGACCTTCAAGACGGAGCTTGGTCTCGTTTGTGGAGGGATTTATTATTGGGACAGTACTTTTCGTTATTTCTAGCTGTGGAAGGAATTCGACTGAATTGCTGATTGGGAGTTGCCGCGTTCGTATGCTCCATTCGGGAGTTTGATGATCGGCTGGATTAAAACTGCATTTCTGGAGAAAGGGGATTATTCACTCAACGGCGGCTTTGTTTCCCTGGCGGTGAGTGTCGTAACAACATTTTTTTTGTTTTTAAATGCAAGCTATTGTGACACCAGATATGAGTGGTGGCACTAGGCAAGTGGGCACAGTATCCACTGTGAGCCTGACACAGAAGCTGGCAGGCAACTGCAATTAGATTACACAAAAAAAAGCAGACTGATGTTCTAGCCCTAAAAAGGGCTTTTTGGGGTGCTGTCCTTACAGCAGAGATCAGATGAGTCCTTCAGGACTGTAGTGGACACTGAATACACTAGCCTAGCTATACATTTCCCTATGAAATGAGCAGCAGCCACACTTTCCCTCCTCTATCTAAGAATGCAACTTCAGAATGAATCTAAAATGGATGCTGTACAGGAGGTGGGAGGGTCTGGAAGGGAGGGTCTGCTGCTGATTGGCTGGAATGTGTCTGCTGACTGTGAGCCACAGTGTCAAAGTTTAATCAATGATGCCGATTAGGGGGCGGATCGAACCGCGCATGTGTTCGCCCGCCGTGGCGAACGTGAACACACTATGTTCGCCAGGAACTATTCGCTGGCGAACAGTTCGGTGCATCACTATTCACAAATGACTTTCTTGGTGGCGAAATCCTTCCTTCCAACATACACCAATTTCATACTCATATGTCTCCCTGTATGACATTAAAAACTTGCCACATTCAAAATGGCAATGGTCAACTTGATTTCAACTAAATGCTACTACTTACATTGTTTGTTTGCTTTGTTGCTCTGGAGGTCTTTGATACACTTATTGACACTAATGGATATTGCTTTTTGAGCACTTTTAGAGTTTTTTTTTCTCACAATGTCCATATCTTTTGAAGGATAGATGCATGGATATTGTGCACAGTAGTACTGCAGGACAGAGATTAATTTTAAAGTGTGGCTGTTACGGTGGGCTCTGAGCCCATCCTTAATGTCATCTATGATGTGGTGTTGTTGGTTACTATACTGCTTATGTGATGTGCACTAATAGAAAACATTAGACGTGTGCATTTGGATAAATCAAATTTTGTCCAAATTTGGACTTTGGAAGCTCCCAAATTCTGAATTTGAAATTAATAAAAACAAACAAATTCGGAATGAATTGAACCAAAATTATTTTGGATTTATTCATTTTCATAAAAATAGCAAATTAGGGACTTGTTATTGACCTCTTCACTACCCAGTAGTTTGGGGGGGAAAAAACTCCAAGTATTTTGCGTGTCCTGGAAAGTAATGTTTAAATGCATTTTTTGTTTCAGTATGCCTACATAGCTCATTATGGACAGAAAAACCTTTAAAAATAATTGACGAATTACTGAAGTTACAGACAAGGAAACTATATTATAAATTATAAATAAGATTTCTCAACATGTTAGATAAACTTTTTTCCTCACATGGTCTATAATCCTTTCGCCTATACATTGTCCAATATGCACTCAGTTCTCAGTTGTGCAATTATGATTTATATAAAATCATACAAGATCGAGCACAATCACCCACTCACTAGACAGCAATTTCAAAGCTCACATAATATAATCGTTTTATGTAAAAACACCTCACCTAAGCAAAAACAGTGGGAATTTAGTTACCTTATATGATCATGCTTTGCATAAGCCTGCCATGATGTGAAAGTACCTCATTCTTGCCAGGTTCTACTCCAGCACCTAATGCCTGATCTTCTGAGATTAATCCACTTACTTGGGAATTTTTTTCTCCTGGGACCAGGGCTGGATTAACATAGGGGCTGATGGAGCTGCAGCCCAAAGGCCCATTCCCATGGAATAGGCCCATTGATAAAAATAAATAATACTTTTTTTAGTACTTTTCACATGATCTTGCTTTACTGTTGAAACTTAAGAGGGATGTAGGGGAACAAAACCTATGTGGACTAGCTGACCATTAAAATTAGTTAATGTAAAGCTGACTTTGTGCACTGTGCAAATGCTCTTGCTATTTCGGTCTCTTTAACACTGTGGCATGTTCCCTTTCATCTACATTCACTACATTCCCCTTTTCTTTGTCCCAGACTTTATACCAGGAGCTTCTGCCTGCTAGTATGAAGGTAAGGAGAGGAGTGGACAAGTGAGTGCTAGGGGACTATCATTAGAAAGTGTGGATTGAGTGCATCATTAAATGCATTTATGCGAAGCTCAGGGTGCTGTCTGCATAGTATGCCCTGCATGATTGGCAGGCAACCTGACATGCATTCATGCCAGGCTGGCCTTCCAATTCTTCATTGCCCCCTGTTTGGGCATGTTCACCCCTTTTGGCGGTTCTGGTTACGTCATTCGCGTCGGTGGCCCAACCTTTTACCCTGCTCATGAACATCCTGCTTCATCGGACACTGGTGTTAGGGGTTATGAATTTACTTGAAAGATGAAAGAGAGAGACTAGCATAGGGCATATGTTTCTTTAAGCTACTTCCTGTGAGTTCCCTGAGTTTTACCTGTAAGGTATGGTTGTTTAGCTGCTTCATCAGCTCTCAGGTTTCCACAGGAAACATAGTCTATTATCTTCACGTGAGCTGCCACTTTGATAATTCCCACTTACTTAGGTAACAGGACAGCGCCCATTAGGGCACTCACAGCTTCTGGGTTCTTGATTGGTGTACCTGCAGAAGTGAGAAAGTCTCTTGCCCTCCAAATGGGCCCAAAGACGTGGGCAATGCCAAAGGTGTAGCGGGAATCGGAATAAACATTAGCGGTCTTACCTGAGGCCAATTTACATGCTGCAGTAAGAGCCTTCAACTCAGCTTCCTGTGCACAACAGTGAGGAGCGAGTGGTTCTGCTTTAATTACCTTGTGAGCAGAGACTACAGCATATCCAGTATGGAAGATACCCTTCTCATCAGCAAACTGAGACCCATCTACAAAATACTCAAAATCGGGATTAGTTAATGGAATATCAACACCATGCAAAAAACAAGCGGTTTCTTGTGCCATCAAGGCAGTACAGTCATGGTGTTCCTGAGCACCTTCACATGTATCATAATTTATTTAACAAAAATAGAGTCAAAATGGAGAAGCCATCTAACACTTGTGTGATAGATTTTAAAACTTATTCCCCTCCATTAAATCGCCAATTTTTTTGGAAATTTTAACGCAGTACAACTGTTTACATTTAAATCTGGTATATTACATTCCATAATTTTCGCAGGAGTATTTTTAATTAATCAATAGAGAAAACTACCTCAATAAAGAGATAGAAAGTGTTTCTTTACAGTGCCCAAAATGTAAAAGCTGCTCAACACTAAAAGTGGAATACCCCTTACCCACAATAAAAAACAAATATACAGAAATAAGGTATACAAATTATACCAAACAAGTGGAGCGCTCTAAACAGTAGAGGGGTTGACTCACCCCTTTGGTACAGTGACAGTCTTGAAAAACTTGAATGTACATATAAAAGGAAACAAAAACAAGAAAAACAAAAATATAGTGCAGATGTTCCAAAAATGGATAATTGGTAGTATGTAATGACTGAAACCACTCACATGGACAGGAGCCTTTATGGTATTGGCTCCGTAAAAGGATCCTTTATGCTTTTAGGGCAGCAACACACCCCTTTATCCCAGGTAGTGTCCCTCCAGGAGTATACAACGAGAAGAAGCTCGTAGAGTGAAACGCGTTTAGCTGGTTATTCTGGACTTTTTATTGGACTTTTATTGGATCTTTTTACTTTCTAAGTACCCATTTATTTTGTTTTTCTTGTTTGTTTCCTTTTATATGTACATTCAAGTTTTTCAAGACTGTCACTGTACCAAAGGGGTGAGTAAACCCCTGTACTGTTTAGAGCGCTCCACTTGTTTGGTATAATTTGTATACCTTATTTCTGTAGTATTTTTAATTACCCTATCCATCAATCTTATTTTCTTTTTAAATAAAATCCATTTAGTGATTATAGTTTTTTTTTATACATTCTTTATTTTTGTGGTGCAGTGGTAGGTGCATGTAGCAGTAGTGAAAAATGACATAGGTATGAGCAAAGATGAAAGGCAATTAAGTAGTACATGAAATGTCAAAATAAGCTGCACTTTTTGAATGGATATAAATTAAGAATAAGATACTTTAGACAGATATAGAATGAGCTCAAAGACAAAATCAAGTAAACTGTAGATTATGCACAAGCATGACTTGAAAACTGGAATTAACGTTAATTGACAGAAAGCTCAAGCCTGCAATGATAGAGCAGAGCTAAATTGAGTATTATAACAAACTTAGTAGGTTAAATTATGCAAGGCTAGAAAACAAGGCTTGTATAAAACCTCAGCAAGATTGATGATGGAAATCTATCAAGGCTTACTCAACATGTAGCAATTAGTAGTGAGATTAAAGGATTAAAGGTCCAGTGTCGGCACTTGAGATCAGAAATAAAACAAACTTGAAGGTGCAGACACTCAGAACACTTCCAATTTAGATAAAATTGACTGCAAGGCATTCCGACTAAACCTGCTCAATTACAATTTAGGATAAGTCTAGTCTAAGGAGCAGTTCATGCCAGTCACCCCGTGCCAACTCTAGAGGCATGATATACACTGGGACACTGAGACACCAGGGACACTGGGAGAGGAGACATTGGGACACTGAGAGACATTGGAACACTGTGTCCCCATGTCTCCCAGCGTCCCCATGTCTCCCAGCGTACCCTAGTTTCTCAGTGTCCCCAGGTCTCCCATTCTCCCCTATTGCCAAGAAACAGGGGTGTGGAACTGCACTCAATCCCCATTGTGATATGAAACTGGGTGCAACCAGGCCGCTCCCAGTACCAAGAACCAAATACTTGATGAGGCAAAAAATAGAAAGAGGTCCAGACACTCCAGAATACAAAGAAGGCAAATGTATTGATCCCACCACCAATAACGTTTTGACCTGAACGTTTTTTGTCAAGCTATCAAATACACACACAAATACCAATTTATAGGAATACAAGTGATTAACACAATTAACATAAAAAAAATGAAAAAAATCAAGTTCATATCAAGTTCCGAAGCACAGTATTGCCCAAGTACTAATACTTACCCAGTGAAAGAAGAAGAATGTTACACTGTATACAATTTCAAATAAAAAGTATCCAAACATAGCCAGGATTCAGCTGTAAGCATTTGCAACACTTACAACCATCAAGTAACATACATTCATATAAAATGTAAGTTACTTGGCCAGTCAGTGTAATGACAGCAATGAATAAATAGATAACTCCCTAATTCCCACGGTATTAGGGAGCTATCTACTAAAAGGCTCAAAGATCTAAATTGGTCTTTCAGCCAAGTTTACTAATACTAAGTAAAGATTACTTAGTATTAGTAAATTATGTCCCTACTCGCTATACCGTGAGTAGGGGCATGTCTATTAAACAGTGAGCAGACTGTGGCTGCTCACTGTAAAAAAAAAAAAAGACCCCCTCTGGAGCCCCCACCCGCAAAGTGCGAGCTTTTAAACTAAAGGGGGGACCTATTGGCCCCCCACCCCTGAGCGGTGGGTGGGGGCCCTAAACAAGAATAAGGGGGGACCTAATGTCCTCCCCCCTGGCCCCCACCCCTGAGCGGTGGGTGGGGGCCCTAAACAAGAATAAGGGGGGGACCAAATGTCCTCCCCCTAGCCCCCACCCCTGAGCGGTGGGTGGGGGCCCTAAATAGAAAATTGGGGAGGGGGGGACCTAATGTCCTCCCCCTGAGCGGTGGGTGGGGGCCCTAAACTAGAATAAGGAAGGGGACCTAATGTCCTTTCCCCTGGCCCCCACCCCTGAGCGGTGGGTAGGGGCCCTAAACACAAATTGGGGGGGACCACTCAGGGGTGGGGGCCCTAAACAAGAATAAGGGGGGGGACCAGATGTCCTCCCCCTAAGCGGTGGGTGGGGGCCCTAAATAGAAAATTGGGGAGGAGGGACCTAATGTCCTCCTCCCTGGCCCCCACCCCTGAGCGGTGGGTGGGGGCCCTAAACTAGAATAGGGGGGGGAACCTAATATTCTCCCCCTGGCCCCCACCCCTGAGCGGTGGGTGGGGGCTCTAAACAAAAATAAGGGAGGGGGGACCTAATGTCCTCCCCCTGGCCCCCACCCCTGAGCGGTGGGTGGGGGCCCTAAATACAAATGGGGGACCTAATGTCCTCCCCCTTACCCCACTCCTGAGCGGCGGGTGGGGGCCTTAAATACATATTTAACCCCCCTCCCCCAGGTGACTAGGGGTCCCCAAACCCCTAGTCACCCCCTCCCCCAAAAAATAAACTCCTACCTACCCCCCTCACCCTAAAAATAATGAGGGGGGACCTTTAACTAAATACCTGTAAAAATAAAAATAAACTTACCATTCAATGTTTTCTGTCTTCTAAAATCTTCTTTTTTTCAGCCCCAAAAAAGGCCAAATAAAATTGGTTACTTAATCCACCAATCAGAGAGTTATGAGTCAAATTACACAGCGTGGTAAAATTCCAAAGAACTTTCCCACGCTGTGTAAAATGACACAGAGCACTCTGATTGGTGGATTTCAAACCAACCAGAGTGCTGTGACAGGTAAATGTAGAGACTTACCCGTCAGTCTCCTCATTTACCTGTCAGAGCACTCTGATTGGATGGTTTAAACCCACCAATCAGAGTGCTCTGAGCCTAATTGCAGGGCGGGGCAAGGCTTTATAAGCCTTCCCCTGCCCTGCAGAGCTAGGTTTGCGCGGAGCCCTCCATGGGTGAAGATGGATTATTATTTTTTGCGCTCGTTTTTTAATTTTTTAATAGCGTTGGTTATTATCTTTTTTTATTTGGCCTTTTTGGGGTCTGAAAAAAGAAGATTTTAGAAGAAAGAAAACATCGAATGGTAAGTTCATTTTTACAGGTACTTAGTTAAATGGTCCCCCCTCATTATTTTAGGGTGAGGGGGATAGGTAGGAGTTTATTTTTTTGGGAAACGGGGTGACTAGGGGTTTGGGTGGGGGCCCTAAACAAGAATAAGGGGGGGACCTTTTGTCCTCCCCCTGGCCCCCACCCCTGAGCGGTGGGTGGTGGCCCTAAACAAGAATAAGGGGGGGACCTAATGTCCTCCCCCCTGGCCCCCACCCCTGAGCGGCAGGTGGGGGCCCTAAATGCAAATTGGGGGGGATCTATTGTCCTCCCCCCTGGCCCTCACCGCTGCGTGGTGGGTGGGGGCCCTACACAAGAATTAGGGCCCCCACCCACCGCTCAGGGGTGGGGGCCAGGGGGGAGGACAATAGGTCCACCCCCTTATTCTTGTTTAGGGCCCCCACCCGCCACTCAGGGGTGGGGGCCAGGGGGAGGACAAAAGGTCCCCCCCTTATTCTTGTTTAGGGCCCCCACCCACCGCTCAGGGGTGGGGGCCAGGGGGGAGGACAATAGGTACCCCCCCAGTTAGTATTTAGGGCCCCCACCCGCCGCTCAGGGGTGGGGGCCAGGGGGGAGGACATTAGGTCCCCCCCTTATTCTTGTTTAGGGCCACCACCTCAGGGGTGGGGGCCAGGGGGAGGACAAAAGGTCCCCCCCCTTATTCTTGTTTAGGGCCCCCAACCACCGCTCAGGGGTGGGGGCCAGGAGGGAGGACAATAGGTCCCCACCCCAGTTTGTATTTAGGGCCCCCACCCGCCGCTCAGGGGTGAGACACACACACACACACATTGATCCATACTGAGACACACACACACATTGATCCATACTGACACACACACACACACATTGATCCATACTGACACACACACACATTGATCCATACTGAGACACACACACACACACACACACACACACTGATCCATACTGACACACACACACTGATCCATACTGAGACACACACACTGATCCATACTGAGACACACACACTGATCCATACTGAGACACACACACTGATCCATACTGAGACACACACACACACACACACACATTGATCCATACTGAGACACACAGTCCCTATTCTGCTCTGTGTCAGTGTGTATCAGGGATCCTTAGGATATGTGTCAATCCATATCTGCCAAGTGACCCTATGTAGGAGGGACAGTCCCTATTCTGCTCTGTGTCAGTGTGTATCAGGGTCCCTGAGGACAGGTGTCAATCCATATCTGCCAAGTGACCTTATGTAGGGGGAACAGTCTCTATTCTGCTCTGTGTCAGTGTGTATCATGGTCTCTGAGGACAGGTGTCAATCCATACCTGCCAAGTGACCCTATGTAGGGGGAACAGTCCCTATTCTGCTCTGTGTCAGTGTGTATCATGGTCTCTGAGGACAGGTGTCAATCCATATCTGCCAAGTGACCCTATGTAGGGGGAACAGTCCCTATTCTGCTCTGTGTGAGGAGGAGGAACGGGAAATTAGTAGCTCGGCATCCAACCTTGTGCAAATGGGGTCCTTCATGCTGTCGTGCCTGTTGAGGGACCCTCGTATAAAAAGGCTGAAGGAGAATGACCTGTACTGGGTGTCCACGCTACTAGACCCCCGATATAAGCAGACAGTGGCGGAAATGTAACCGAATTACAAGTCGGAAAGGATGCAGGATTTGCAAAATAAATTAAAAAGTATGCTTTACACAGCGTATAAGGGTGATGTCCCAGCACAATGGGAATCTAACAGGGGAAGAGGTGAAAGTCATCCTCCTCCTCCCACGACCACGCCATATCTGCCAAGTGACCCTATGTAGGGGGAACAGTCCCTATTCTGCTCTGTGTCAGTGTGTATCAGGGTCTCTGAGGACAGGTGTCAATCCATATGTCAAGGTGTCAATATGTCATATGTCAGGTGCCAATCCATATCTATTGTGATTTAGGAATGTTAGGTGATTTATGCCCTTTATAGATTAAAACCAGACTCTGCATCAACTGTGTAATTTTCCATGGGAGTTTTGCCATGGATCCCCTTCCGGCATGCCACAGTCCAGGTGTTAGTCCCCTTGAAACAACTTTTCCATCACTTTTGTGGCCAGAAAGAGTCCCTGTGCGCTTTAAAATTCGCCTGCCCATTGAAGTCAATGGCGGTTCGCGAACGTTTGCGGAAGTTCCCGTTCGCCGTATCACTACTGATGCTGAGACACATGGGGATGCTGAGACACATGGGGATGCTGAGACACATGGGGATGCTGAGACACATGGGGACATTGGGAGACACTGAGACATGGAGACACTATGTCCCCATTTCTCCCAGTGTCCCTATGTCCCCCAGCCAGTGTCCCTAGTGTCTCAGTGTCCCCAAGTCTCCCAGTGCCTGTGTCCCATGTCTCTCAGTGTGCCTAGTCCCAGTGTCCCCATGTCTATGTCCACAACTGTCCCCATGTCTCCCAGTGTCCCCAAGTGTCTGTCTCCCAGCGAGTGTCCCCTAGTTTCCCAGTGTCGCCTAGTCTCCCAATGTCTGTGTTCCCATGTCTCTGTGTCCCTAGTGTCTTAGTGTCCCCAAATGTTTCAGTGTCCCCATGTCTCCCAGTGTCTGTGTTCCTAGTGTCTCAGTGTGCCTAGTGTCCCCATGTCTTCCAGTGTCCCTATATGTCCCAGTGTCCCCATAATAGATAAGGATAAGAGATAAGAGATACGGATAAGAGATAAGAGATAAGGATAAGAGACACGGATAGAGATAAGAGATACGGATAGATATAAGAGATAAGGATGGATATAAGAGATAAGGGTAGAGATAAGAGATACGGATAGAGATAAGGATAGAGATGATGATAGAGATAAGATATATATATAAGGATGGAGATAAGGGTAGAAATAAGGATAGAGATAAGGATGGAGATAGAGATAAGGATAGAGATAAGGATAGAGATATAGATAAGGATAGAGATAGAGATAGGAGTGCAAAACATGGAAACATAGAAACATAGAATGTGACGGCAGATAAGAACCATTCGGCCCATCTAGTCTGCCCAATTTTCTAAATACTTTCATTAGTCCCTGGCCTTATCTTATAGTTAGGATAGCCTTATGCCTATCCCACGCATGCTTAAACTCCTTTAGTGTGTTAACCTCTACCACTTCAGCTGGAAGACTATTCCATGCATCCACTACCCTCTCAGTAAAGTAATACTTCCTGATATTATTTTTAAACCTTTGTCCCTCTAATTTAAGACTATGTCCTCTTGTTGTGGTAGTTTTTCTTCTTTTAAATATAGTCTCCTCCTATACTGTGTTGATTCCCTTTATGTATTTAAATGTTTCTATCATATCCCCCCTGTCTCGTCTTTCCTCCAAGCTATACATCCTTTTCCTATCAAATATTCTGTACTCTGCCCTTGGGTTTTTACGTCCAAGATGCATTATCTTGCACTTATCCACATTAAATGTCAGTTTCCACAGCTCTGACAATTTTTCTAGTTTACCTAAATCATTAGCCATTTGGCTTATCCCTCCTGGAAAATCAACCCTGTTACATATCTTAGTATCATCAGCAAAAAGACATACCTTACCATCAAGACCTTCTGCAATATCACTAATAAAAATATTAAAAAGAATGGGTCCAAGTACAGATCCCTGAGGTACCCCACTGGTGCCAAGTCCAAGCTTTGAATATACTCCATTGACTACAACCCTCTGTTGCCTGTCACTCAGCCACTGCCTTACCCATTCAACAATATTGGAATCCAAACTTAAATATTGCAGTTTATTGATAAGCCTTCTATGTGCAACAGTGTCAAAAGCCTTACTGAAATCTAGGTAAGCAATGTCTACTGCACCACCCTGATCTATTATTTTAGTTACCCAATCAAAAAAATCAATAGGATTAGTTTGGCATGATCTCCCTGAAGTAAATCCATGTTGTCTCTGATCTTGAAATCCATGTGTTTTTAGATGTTCAACAATCCTATCCTTTAACATGGTTTCCATTACTGTCCCCACTACTGAAGTAAGGCTTACTGGCCGATAGTTGCCCGACTCCTCCCTATTACCTTTCTTGTGAATGGGCACAACATTCGACAACTTACAAACTTCTGGGACTACTCCTGTTATCAATGATTGGTTAAATAAATCTGTGAATGGTTTTGCTAGTACACCACTAAGCTCTTTTAATAGCTTTGGGTGTATTCCATCAGGTCCCATTGACTTATTTGTCTTTACTTTTGAGAGTTGAAATAGAACATCTTCCTCTGTAAACTCACGAGTAATAAATGACTAATTTATCCTTTTTCTTAACTGAGGTCCCTTTCCTTCATTTTCATCTGTAAATACCGAACAAAAATAGTAATTGAGGCAGTCAGCTAGACCTTTATCCTCTTCAACAAACCTTCCTTTTGTTTTTAATCTAACTAATCCTTGTTTTACTTTACTTATCTCATTTATGTATCTAAAAAAATGTTTTGTCCCCCTTTTTTACTGACTGTGCTATTTTCTCTTCTGTGTGTGATTTGGAAGCTCTTATAACTTGCTTAGCCTCTTTCTGCCTAATCTTATAGATCATTCTGTCTTCCTCACTCTGGTTTTTTTTTTATGATTACTAAATGCTAACTTTTTGTTTTTTACTATTTTGGCCACATCTGTGGAGTACCACAGTGGTTTCTTGAATTTTTTGCTTTTACTGACAAGGCTAATGCAATTTTCTGGTGCCTTCAGTAGTGCAACTTTTAAATAAGCCCATTTCTCTTGGACTCCATTTAAATTGCCCCAGTCTGATAATGACTCCTTTACACATATTCTAATTTTAGAAAAGTCTGTTTTTTTAAAGTCTAAAACTTTTGTTTTTGTGTGGTGTGACTCAGTCACTGTTCTTATATTAAACCACCCTGACTGTTGATCACTGGATCCTAAACTTTCACCTACAGTAATATCGGATACCAAATCTCCATTTGTTAACACTAAATCTAGTATGGCCTCTTTACGAGTTGGCTCCTCAACGACCTGTTTTAGAGACAATCCCAGTAGAGAGATTAGAATATGTGTGCTCCTGGTACAAGCAGCTATTTTTGTTTTCCAATTCACATCAGGAAGATTAAAGTCACCCATGATTATAACTTACCCCTTCATTGTCATTTTAGCTATTTCCTCAACTAGTAGATTATCTAACTCTTCAATTTGTCCTGGGGGCCTATAAATCACACCTACACGAGTTACTGTGTGATTACCAAATTCTAACGTAACCCAAACGGACTCTATGTTCACCTCACTAACTTTTATTAGGCTAGATTTTATGCTATCCCTCACATACAGGGCCACCCCTCCCTCTTTCTTGCCTTCCCCGTCTTTTCTATATAAAGAGTTCTTATATTTTTTATACTTAGATCAAAATTTAATTTTAAACTGTCTTTTTTTTTTCAGGCAGCAGGGGGAATACCTTTCATTACAGGCACTCCTCCTGCTGGCATTGCTGTGGACGGCTATGCTGTCCATGTGATCGTGAGGTCACAAGGACCTCGCGATCACATGGCCCAGGGGGGCCGGAATGGAAAAAGGGGGACTCCCTGGGATGCCAGGTGAGTCCCCGCACCGCGATCGCCGGCGTGGGATCGCCGGCAACCGGGTAAGTACAAGGGACGACGGGGACGTGCTATGCCGCCGTTTAGAGCTAGGTCCCCTAGGACAAAATAGGTGCTACACCACCCTTCAGCTTCTTCAACATCTTTGCCATGTTTACTGGTGTAGTCCTCCTTCTTGGATTGCTGTTTCCCTTTTTCCCTATACTGTCTGCAACGGCCATTGTTAAACAACCAACAAACCCCCTTTCACTCCAGAGTGAGTGCTGTCATCTTCTTGATAGGTCGACATGTGGTAGGTTGTCATTGGTAACAACCAGAGATTTCCGTCTTGGACACTAAAATCCAACCCCGAGAAGGAAAACATTTTTTTGCCTGAAGTACTGGTCATAGCTAAACCAGCATTGTCCCCTGAAGACCATGTACACTGTCCAAATCAAATCAAGATTACAAAACAAGAAGGGGGCTTATTCAGGAAACCTACTGTGGTGGAACCACTGCCTGTCCGTGATTTGCCTTTTATATTATGTGTGTTTCCCCATCCTTTCATTTATTGGGCACACTCCCTGTTCGAGAGGACTTTCACATTCACCTGCCATACGGGGACCACCCTGATACCTCATTTAGAATGTTAGGATAGAACCATCACACCTTGCATCATAAGTCGCAAACTGCAAAGGGAAACAATTAATGAGTGCTTCCCTGGGTGGCCGCCATTCGTACAGATGAACGCCAGCCATGGGGAGCATTCGTGGATTGTTTCCCGACTTGTTCATCTCCCAACGAGGACCTCCCCAGTGCCCCATTAGAACATTCACACCAATTAATCAGAACATTCGCACTCGCAACATAAGTGTGAAACCGCAAGGGAAGTAATTGAGTGCTCCCTTGGCTGGCCGCTCCTGGGAAAAAGACTTGGGTTCCTGGCTGCTGGGGGACGAAATCTAGGGCCTGTGACATAACCTCACTCTGGTGCGCTGACATTACCTGCTTACTTCTTAGTGCACATGCCCATGATATGGGGGACATGTCATGACATTGGCTAGTGTGGGAAATCCTGCGTTTTCAGTGGCAGGCTTTGGGGACCCAGGAAACCAAGTCCCTTCCCATGCTGGGGTCCCAGGGAAGGGGAGGATCTGGGGATGTGACCTTGTATGTTTGTGTGGGAAACCCCTTGCACAGGGTTATGCATAAAAAGCTGTGTGTGGCCAATAAAGTGTTGTTGTACCTCCAGGACTGTGTGTTGTCCATTTACTGCGGGGGGATGGGTCTCTTTATACTTCAAAGGGTTCCTGACCGGCTGAAGGAAGGGAATTATCAGAGGTATCCGGTCGGGTCATCTGTGGTCCGCTACACATACTAATAACTATACTGGCAAAGATTGGAAAGCCCTGAAGCCAATACCAAATTTCATATTTCCATTCACCATTTCCCATCTCTTTAATCTATCCCCCATTTATTTATCCACCGACACTAACAACGGAATATCTACATATTAGAAACATAGAATGTGACGGTAGATAAGAACCAGTAGGCCCATCTAGTCTGCCCAATTTTCTAAATACTTTCATTAATCCCAGGTCTTAATTATAGTAAGGATAGCCTTATGCATATCCCACGCATGCTTAAACTCCTTTACTGTGTTAACCTCTAACACTTCAGCTGGAAGCCTATTCCATTAACCATACTCACCCTTAACAATCTTCTTGAAAACAAATGCTGCATGTAAACCTAATGATGCCAGAAAACAAACCAGCCAGACACCGTAGATACCGACAAAAAGGCTCCCACAGGGTACCATGCCTCCTGTGCTTCCAAAACGAACTGACCCCCTTTCACACTTTCAAAGATAGCTAAGGAACCAGTGGAAGAATCAGGAAGGCGCTCTAAACCTGTCCTGAGCAAACTAATTCTCCTGATCCTTCCCATTGCACTGCACACTCTGACTGCCCTAAAGCATCCCATGCACTGGTCCAGACCATGGACTGGAGGATAGGAGCAAGAGTCTAATATTCTGAATCACTGTCTTCTGCTTCAATGCTAAACTCTTCTGTGATGTTATATCCTCATCAGCCTGGAGGACTCTGGGAACTGTTGGGACATCCTCCAGAGCACTGTCTGTCATAAGTCTTTCTTTTGAGGCCTGCTAGCAATCTGGGCCTCCAGCCCTGATTTCCGGTTCCTGGCTGCTGGGGGACGAAATCTAGGGCCTGTGACATAACCTCACTCTGGTGCGCTGACATTACCTGCTTACTTCTTAGTGCACATGCCCATGATATGGGGGACATGTCATGACATTGGTACCTACCGGACACAACTTTTGGCGGCACTGGAAGTGAAGGCTTTGGGCTCCTAGATCGGAGTGTGACATCGCCGCCAATTTTGCAACCCCCTGGCTGACTCACTGTGCACTGCTGTACCACCTCTGACCGGATCCCACTCACTACTGACTCCAATCTGGACTCTCTGGGCAACACTATACTCCTTGACTGCTGGACTGGAGTGGGGTACAAATGCAACAGTGGTGGAGTAAAAGTAAAAGGATT
This sequence comes from Pelobates fuscus, assembly GCF_036172605.1. NCBI lineage: Eukaryota > Metazoa > Chordata > Amphibia > Anura > Pelobatidae > Pelobates > Pelobates fuscus. The sequence continues at coordinate 235,072,301 of NC_086322.1, forward strand.
ATTATATAAAAAAATTGCTTTAAGGTGACAGTTGTCCTTTAAAGTTTAGAAGTTATTTTAATGATATTTTATTTAGATGTTCTGCTCTGGTTACACATATTTAGGAACACCTGTAAATAATATACTGCATTGTATATTTTCAGACAGGTTTTGGAATACTGGAATAATTGCTCCTCTTAAAACTGGAGTTTCTGCAAGTCCCGAGCCCCTCCACATTGGTCCAGCCTGGATCCTAAGATAAGCAAATATCTTCTGAAAACATAAAGAGCCAGGTTGAATCTATAGTGGATTTCCATTTTCCTTACAGAAAATCTCTTAGGACAGAAAAACTGGTGCTTTGCTAGTACAATGAGTATTGGGATTTTCTGTTATTTTCTCCCTTTTTAAAATTTGTTTGTAACCTATTTTTATTTGTATGCACTGTGACTTTTGTTTATAATAAGTTGGGATTTTTAACTGCTTCACCAACTGAAGCAAGTAATATGCCTCTCTGGGAGTCAATAAAAGTCCATAATTTCCTGAAGCTTCTATTAAAAAAACCAAAAAAACACAAATGATAACTAAAACAAAAAAAATGCATTATGGGGGGAAAAAACCTGGAAGAAAACTCTGTGATACATTTTAAAGAAAGCCCTTAAAGGGCTGCAGAATGAGCTTGCATGATGAAAAAAAGCTTCCAGCTCTGAGCAGTAGTGGATGCAGGAGTAGTACCCAGCAGGTAAAACATTGTAAAACAGTTTGACTACTTACAATAAGCAGGGCAGCGGCAAACGGGTAGTCCTGGCACTATAACTGCTATATCACGCCGTAGTGGTTATGATACATGGAGTGCTTCTTTGTTTTTATTAGTACAGTTCCATTTCAAGTGTCTCATGCTGTGGTTATTTTATAAATAAGATTTCTTTGTATGCAATAATCAATTCTTGCCTGTAGATGGAGCCTTATTTACATTTTACTTTCATACCTTGAACTTTAGGAGACACATTTTCATTTTGCAATTAAGGTTTAGATTTGTCTACTTTGCCCACCAGATGGAGCTCTTTAAATAACCAATGCAGTTTCATATGGGAGAAACAAATGCATTAAAGTTACTTATATCATACTTGTTATATTGCTTTTCGGGATTCTATTCGGTCTCCTTTATTATAGTTATTTGTGGGAAAACTCACGCTTTGATAACTTGTATTGTACTTTTCAGGGTCTTACCTGAGTTGGGAGTTTGTAGCGCAGATATGTTGCTCACCCTTGCAGATAGCCACAGGCCAAGGTGGTCAAGTAAGAATTCACCCGGCCTGTGGGTCTGTGCACGGGGGCTGTGCAGGATGCAGTACCAATACGCAGGACAGGCAAGAACTGAACCAGCAGGAATGTCGAGGGATAGCCGAGGTCAAAGGATGCCAGAGGTCAGGAACAACGAGGAGTAGCCAAAGTCAAGGGATGCCAGAGGACAGAATAAACGTAGTCAGAAGCCGGGGTCAATAATACGAAGCAGATGAAACAGGAACACTGGTACAAAACAGGAACACAAGATCAAAGACTTGACACTGAGAACAGGGCGAGGCTGGGTTTAAATACCCTGCTGATGACTGATCAGGATCAAGTGAAACACAGCCAAGTCAAGGTGCAGCCCCCAGTGTAGTAGCCATGCCAGGATGAACAGGACCAGAAACAGTAGTCACTGTATAAAGCTGCTGTGGCTCAGAGGCAGCAAGCCGGATCAGGACTGAGAAGTTCCCTGGTTCAAGTCCCCTGTTGGGAACTCCAGGAGCAACCACGTCTGGCCGTCTGTCTAACTGGTGAGAACCGTGACAGTACTGACTTAAAACAATACAAATGTTAATAACAAAAACAAAAGAAAACAACAATTATATTATATTCCATTATATATTTCACTCTCAGCCAATAAACTGCACCCATGTAAGGACCAAATTGAGATAACTAGTGTGGAAGGGGAGCTTCCTCTTTAGCTCCATCTGAGGAGAGGGTTGGAAAGTGAGAACTTAGGTAAGTGTAAAATTATTGAAAATGGTTTGACAACTTACCATGGACCCTCCTGACAAGTGGCAAAAATAATGTAGAGAAGGTGCTGGTGCAATAAAAATTAGTTTTGCACCCCTCTAGCCAAAAGATATTCCTTATCTGTCATACAACTCCCACAATGCTATGCCAGCTTGGGATGTGCCATTTGCCCATCCTTGCTGGGTTGTATTTGTGAGCAGTGTTTGTGCGTTTGAATGTAAGCATGTTTTTGTATAGAGAATATAAGTGGATGTTGGGGTGTATTTGTATGAATGAATGTTGCTATTGGACGGCAGTAGTATACTTCTATGTAGTGTTTGTGTTTGAATGCAGGGTTGCATTTGTATGTAGTGATGGATTTAAGTGCAGGTCCGCTTTTGTGTGTAGTGTTTGAATGAAGGGGTGTTTGAAATATTAATAAAGGGGTGTGTTTGTATGTAATGTTTGTGTTTCATTGCAGAGTTGTATTTGTATTATTTGTATTTAGTGTATTTAGTGTTATCTTTTAAAAGTTGGTGTACATTAGTGTGTAATATTTGAGTTTAAATGAAGGGGTGTGTTTGTATGTAATATTGGTGTTTGAATGCAGGGCTGTGTTTGTATGTAATGTTTGTGTTTGACTGCAGAGGCGTGTTTGCATGCAGTGTTGGCATTTGATTACTGGAATTTAAACACATATAAACATACACAGCCATACATACTTAGATTAGTATGTTTGACTGCAGGGGCGTGTTTGTATGCAGTGTTGGCATTTGATTATTGGAATTTAAACACATATCCACATACACAGCCATACATACTTAGATTATTATTATGTTATGATTTATATAGCGCCAACAAATTCCGCAGTACAATGGTTGGAGGAACAGACATGTAGTTGTAACCAGACAAGTTGGAGACACAGGAACAGAGGCGTTGAGGGCCCTGCTCAATGAGCTTACATACTAGAGGGAGTGGGGTAAAGTGGCACAAAAAGGTAAGGATAGTATTAGACTAATGACAGTTGCAAGAGAGGAATCAGTCAGAAGCTATTAACAGTTTAATTAATACGCTTTTATGAAGAAGTGGGTTTTTAATGAATTTTTAAAGGAGTGGAGACTGGGTGAGCATCTAACTGGGGAGGGAAGTGAACGGTGCAGCCCTCGAGAAGTCTTGAAGGCGAGCATCAGAGGTGGGAGTATGGACAGAAGATAGACGTAAGTCTTCAGCAGAGCGTAAGGGCCTAGACGGGACATGCTTGTGTATTAGGGAGGATAGATAGGTGGGAGCAGCATTATGCAAGAACCAGAATTTTAAATTGAGCCCTATATCTTACAGGAAGCCAATGTAGAGACTGACAGAATGGTGAGGCGTGGGAAGTGCGGGCTGACAGGGAGATGAGCCTCGCCGCCGCATTCATTATGGACTGTAACGGCGCAAGTTGGGAGCACGTAAGACAACAGAGAAGCGGATTACAGTAGTCAAGGCGAGAAAGGACAGTGGAATGGACCAGCACCTTAGTCGCATCTAGCGTTAAGTAGGGTAGGATGCGCGCAATGTTTTTGAGATGGAAACGACAGGATTTGGTGATAGACTGAACATGAGGCTTGAAGGAGAGGTCTGAGTCAAAGAGAACACCTAGGCAGCGAGCCTGCATGGTGGAGCTGATGGTAGCACCGTTGACTTGGAGGGAGGAAAGACCAGAATTTCAGTTTTGGTCAAGTTGAATGGGCAGCCATCCAGTTAGAAATAGTAGAGAGGCAGTCAGAGACACTAGTCAAGAGGGACGAGGAGAGATCAGGAGAGGACTGGTAGATTTGCATGTCATCTGCATAGAAATGATATTGGAAGGAGCTAAGTGAGCTAATGAGTTTACCAAGGGAGGCAGTATAGATAGAGAACAGTAGGGGACCAAGGACTGAACCTTTGGGGACACTAGCAGAGAGGAGTTGGGGAGAAGAAGCAGAGCCGGAGACAGTGGCGGATCCAGAGCCTGATCTCGGGAGGGGCACTTGTAGATTATTTAAAAAAAATAATCCTAGCACAATAACCACTACAGCTCAGTGTAGTAGTTATGGTGCCAGTAGTGCCAGGATCCCACCCCAGAGTAAGTAGTCATACCGTTTAAGAACAGTTTGGCAACTTACCTGGGGTCTGCTGGGATATAGGGCATAGGAGAAGTGGTGTGTGTTAGGGGTGAAGTGTGTGTGAAAGGTGCAGTGTGTGTGAGCGGTGAAGTGAGTGTGAGTGCGTAAGGGTGGCAGTGTGTGTGTTAGGGGGCAGTGTGTGTATGGGGGCACTGTATGTCTGTGTGGGGCAGTGTGTGTATGGGGGGCACTGTGTGTATGTGTTTGGGGCAATGTGTGTATGGGGGGCAGCAGTGTGTGTAGGGCACTGTGTGTGTATAGGTGTGCAGTGTGTGCGGGGCAGTATGTGTATGGGGCAGTGTGTATGGGGACAGTGTTTGTGGGACAGTGTTGTATGGGGACAGTGTTGTATGGGGACAGTGTTGTATGGGGACAGTGTTTGTGGGACAGTGTTGTATGGGGACAGTGTTGTATGGGGACAGTGTTTGTGGGCAGTGTGTGTTTGTGGGCAGTGTGTGTTTGTGGGCAGTGTGTGTTTGTGGGCAGTGTGTGTTTGTGGGCAGTGTGTGTATGGGGGGTAGTGTTTGTATGGGGGGCAGTGTTTGTATGTGGGGGCAGTGTGTGTAGTGTTTGTATGTGGGGCAGTGTTTGTGGGTCAGTGTGTGTATGGGGTCAGTGTGTGTATGGGGTCAGTGTGTGTATGGGGCAGTGTGTGTATGGGGACAGTGTGTGTATGGGGACAGTGTGTGTATGGGGACAGTGTTTATATGGGGACAGTGTTTATATGGGGACAGTGTTTATATGGGGACAGTGTGTATATGGGGACAGTGTGTATATGGGGACAGTGTGTATATGGGGACAGTGTGTATATGGGGACAGTGTGTGTATGGGGGCAGTGTTTGTGTGTATGGGGGCAGTGTTTGTGTGTATGGGGGCAGTGCTTGTGTGTATGGGGCAGTGTTTGTGTGTGTGTGGGGTCAGTGTGTGTAGTGTGTGTATGGGGTCAGTGTGTGTGTGGGGTCAGTGTGTGTATGGGGTCGGTGTGTGTATGGGGTCAGTGTGTGTATGGGGTCAGTGTGTGTAGTGTGTGTATGGGGTCAGTGTGTGTATGGGGTCAGTGTGTGTAGTGTGTGTATGGGGTCAGTGTGTGTATGGGGTCAGTGTGTGTATGAGGTCAGTGTGTGTAGTGTGTGTATGGGGTCAGTGTGTGTATGGGGTCAGTGTGTGTATGGGGTCAGTGTGTGTAGTGTGTGTATGGGGTCAGTGTGTGTAGTGTGTGTATGGGGTCAGTGTGTGTATGGGGTCAGTGTGTGTAGTGTGTATGGGGTCAGTGTGTGTAGTGTGTGTATGGGGTCAGTGTGTGTAGTGTGTGTATGGGGTCAGTGTGTGTAGTGTGTGTATGGGGTCAGTGTGTGTATGGGGTCAGTGTGTGTAGTGTGTGTATGGGGTCAGTGTGTGTATGGGGGCAGTGTATGTGGGGCAGTGTGTATGGGGGGAAGGGGAGGAGGGAAGGGAGGCTTTTTAATAAAAAAAAATAAATTATTTAATAAAATTATATTTATGTCCCCCCTCCCTTCTTACCTTTATTGAGGAGGAGGGGGGACATTTCTGGATCCCTGGTGGTCCCAGTGGGGAATCCCTGGTGGTCCAGTGGTTCCAGTGAACTCTAGCCCGCGCTCCAGGGCTAGAGTTCACTCTCGCGAGATTTGGAGCGTTGCCGTGGTAACCGCGGCAACGCTCCAAATCTCGCGAGAGGAGGACCCGGAGGAGCTGCTGGCAACAGCTCCCGGGTCCTCTCTCCCTCCCCTTCCGGTCGGCTGTCAGTAATGTGCCTGCGGACCGGGGAGGGAGATCACTGATCTCCCTCCCCGGTCCGCAGGCACATTGCAGGGCTGGCGCTTGGGCAATGCCAGCCCTGCACTAGCCGGCAGGGGAGAATCTCGGGGGGGGCAATTGCCCCGTTGCCCCCCCCCTGGATCCGCCAATGGCCGGAGAAAGAAACACTGAAAGAGGTAGGAGCACCAGGAGAGAGCAATATCTTGTATACCGATATTGTGGAGGATGAGAAAAAGCTGTTGATGATCAACAGTGTCAAAAGCCGCAGACAGGTCAAGGAGAATTAGGATAGAGTAGTGACCACGAGATTTTGCAGTGAGTAGATCATTGGATACTTTGGTCAGTGCCGTTTCCACAGAGAGGAAACCAGACTGAAGCGGGTCTAGCAGAGAGTTGGACTGGAGGAAGTCTGTCAATCTCGCATACACAACTCTTTCAAGGATCTTGGATGCAAAAGGAAGTAGCGATATAGGATGTTAGTTGGATGGGGAGTTAGGGTCAAGGTTGGGCTTCTTTAGAATTGGTGTTACAGTTGCATGTTTGAAGGGCGATGGAAATATGCTAGAGGAGAGAGAGAGATTGAGAATTTTAGTGAGAGGTGGAGAAAGAGAAGAAGACAGAGTACGGATGAGATGCGAGGGAATTGGATCTTGGGAGCAGGTGGTGGGGCGGGAGGACTGGAGCAGAGCAGAAACCACTCCCAATGTAGCGGGTGCGAATGAACATAGAACAGCAGAGGGAGTGACGTTAGGGGATGTATTGTAAGGGGAAGAAGAAAAATGAGAGATCTCTTCCCTGATTGTAAAGATCTTGTCAGTGAGGTAAGTTGCAAGGTCTGAGGCGGTCAAGTTAGTAGGTAAAGGAGAAACAATAGGTCAAAGAAGAGAGTTAAATGTGTGAAATATTCGTTTGGGTTCGCGGGAGAGTGTGGTTATGAGGGTATTGAAGTAATTTACTTTTGCAGCGTAAAGAGCCAAGCTGTATGAGCTCAGCATAAATTTATAGTGGAGAAAGTCAGACGCACATACACATTAACATTACACATTATAGGTATACATACACATTAACACACACAGATACACACATATAAATACACTGATACACATACACATACATACACATACACACATTGACACCTAGACACACCCTTACACACAGATACGCACACTTACACATACACACACTCACACAGGTACACACTATTACACATACACACACTTAAACATACACACGGATACACGCACTTACACATACACACACTGCCACACAGGTTCACACACTTACACATACACATACACATACACACTCTCTGACACACAAATACCCACACTTACACATGCATACATACTTACATGTTATAATTATTATAGCCACTCCCATATTAACTTACCTTTTGTTTGCAGGAGGGGGGTTTGCTTCTGGTCCTACTGTTACTTGATGCTGATAGGGGCTGGAGCTGCTCTCTCTCACCTTGTTGTCTTCCTCCTTGCACTGAGTGCCTCCTCCTCCACTCTGCCTCCCCATGTGGTGCTTTCTCTATGCAGCTGGGAGGAAGAAACCTGCTCTCTCTTCCTCCCAGGCAGCAGATGTTAAATGGGCCCAGACGCGGCTCCTGACCAGGCCCCTGTTCAGCAATTTACCTGATGGGCCCCCCCAGCTTGTGGGCCTTGATGCGCCTACTCTGGCTGCACCGGCAGTAGTTCCACCATTGCGCCTGGTATCACAATCACTACAATGAATTTAAGTGATTAGAATGCTTAGATCTCTCCTTCTGCTAGCCACTTGTAACAGGTGAAATCTATACAATAAATGTTTGATTTGCAAGAGATAAAGTGGGAAATATGTCAAGTTTAAATATTCACAAATAACAGACCTCTGGGAGAATCCAAGCAATAACAGACATCTGGGAGAATATGCAGTAAAAAGACAGTGTTATACCAATTGCACTAATAAGGTTCACCTTAATTTCAATAAGATGAAAACAACTTTTGCAGTGATGTACGTTGTTTATATGAGCAGGACACTTTCAAAAAAATCTAAACCTTATATTGTCCCATATATTAGTTCTATTGTAAGATTCACAGTGCTTAGCTCATAAGTAGTAAAAAATTAACAATGGGACACTGTCTATGGGTTTTGTTTTCACAATATTCTTTTAAGACGAGTTAGAAGTCAAACAATTGTCAAATGGTTTACACCTTGAATTAAGGTAAACTAACCCTCACAATATCCAAACCTAAGGATTAACAGGGTTATTCACTGAAGTAAAAGAAAGGTGCTGTGTGCGTAAAAAAGGTGCAGGAATAACAGTATTTTGTGGTGCTTCTACACTCTCGTGCATTTCTCTCTTTCCCACATATAAATATACATATACAAACAAGATTATTGGAAGGATAGACCACCGCTAATCTGTAGAGTGGAGCACATTAAGTGGTGTATATATATTAAAACAACTACCCCTAATTGGGGAACAGCCGATATAGTTGGTGTCCTGAAAATAAAAAAGATCTATATTGTGCAGATCAATAGTATAGTTAAGACCCTAAATGATGTGATGATGGTTTAACTCACATGGTTCTGAGCCAGATATGACAGGCTCAGGTCTTATTTGTAGTAGTGTACTCAGGTGACACAATCCCTCCTTCTGATAATTTGATGTGTACTCTCAGGGAGACCAAAAGGTGAAAAAAATAGGAGATAATCCTGTGATAGAATTTATCTTGATTCCAAGGCTCAAGCTTATAGGTGTCATATAATGATATCCTATATTAAAATTGGCTAACTTGGAATTAGGAAATGCTTGATGCTTGAACAACACTTAAGACCATATATGTCTAAGTCCCGGGGCTCTACTCTAATCTTGTTGTTCTCTCTTACCTTGAAACTTATTTGTTATGTATACATGGCGCTCATCCCTATGTCTTATCTGTATTCCCTTGCTATTTTTGTTCTAAGAGTATTTGCACGTAAGCACTTACTTTTTAATGTATAAAACCCAGCTGATGAATAAAACATCAGAGGCTTATTTTGAATACCAACAGGTGTCTGGTGTCTAAATCTCACTTCTCCAAGTGCACTTGTAACAACAATTTGGGTTTCCTCTGAATATAACAAAGATCATTATTTGGATCCACAACAATTTGGTGCCGAAACCCGGGATCAGACGAATCCAGTTCATCCGGACCCAGAAGGGTTGGCTCGGAGCCCAGACGGTTAATCAGCTGCAGCGGGTAAGAAAAAGCTTTTATTTTTCTACCTATAAATGATTTTGACTCTCTGGTGCTCTTTGAGACCCCTGTCCGGGTGGGTAAGGATTTTAAAAACGTCTGATCTAAAGAACTTGTTTTCTGTGGTATTATGGTTATATTCAGGTGGAGGTTGTTTTATGTCTTGTGAAAGGAATCTTGAGATAGTGGAATATAACTGTGGGTTGTAAGTTATTTTTATTGTTTGCCTTGTCATTTGTTTTATAATTTGAGTTAGAATCCTCCAAGGGCAGATCTCCAGATCTGTGTTTAGAAGACAAAACTGTGAAAATTCCTCTGCATTGGTCATAAGTGTTTAAATACACTGTTATTGTACAGTTTGTCTTGTGTACGGAAGTAATTAACCCGTACAAGTTTTAAGATGGGTAGCTCTGAAAGTACCCAAGGGGGATTTACGGCTTTGACTATTGTCAAGCATCACAAAGGACAAGGAGCAATTAAGAATGTTAAGAGGTTACTTAAGAAAGCTGGCATGCCCTCAGAGGGCACTCTAGACCCACATATATGGAGTGAATTTATGGCAAATTACAGAGGTTGGTTAGAAGATAATAACTTAGTAGAAGTTGCACAAAAATGGCATGATACTGCTGTTGAATTAACTAAATGTGGTTGTAGAGAAACCACCAGGAAAGGTGTACCATATTATCAATGTTTTGGACCTCTAGGGTCCCGGAGTAGGCAGGATCCTGGGAAAAATCTTGTAAACGCACCCCTTTACCAGGATAATGCAGGGACTCCTTTGGTCCCTAAAGGCCAGGCGATTTCCCTTTTACGGAGATCAAAACCTCTCTTTCCAGTAATATTACGCAGTGGGACTTCATATGGTCCCCTAGCAGCCCCTGTAAGACCTATGGGTTCATTAGAGCAGGCAGATAGTCCAGACCTAAAGGAACCCCTAGTTGCCCCCATAGACACCCCAGTGGGGCCATTAGCTCAGCAATTTTCTACTCCATTGATACCCAAAGTTGAGAGCGTATACCATGAGAACAGACAGCCTAGCTCAAGTATCCAATACTGGGAAGAATATAAGCCCTGAACACCCAGTGAACAACTGGCAATAATACAGCAGCTGGCAGATGTTGAAAATGCCCCCTTAGCTCTAGTCCAGTCTCTATCCACAATTCAAGCTACTTACCAGTGTACTTGGATGGATTTAAAACAGATTGTGGCACTAAACGCTGGCCCCATTTTGGCTAGAATAATTGCTAAATATACTGATGCCCATGAAGATAACCTCAGAAAAAGCAACATGCAAACAGATGAATGGTTTAGAACCAAGTCTGCATCTGGAGCATGCTATATCACTGCAATGAGAGAATGGGCTAAGATAAAGACAGTGGAATTAGCCCATAAATTAGGAGATATATTACAAGGGAAAGATGAACCTGTAGAAACATTCTTCACCAGACTACAGATGGCTTGGGAGGCATTGGGTTACACAGATATTGAAACCACTTCGACCAGACTGCTTATTAACTGCTTCATGGATGGTATCCACATACCCATAAGGACTGGTCTCCAAAATGCTAGACCTGAGTGGAGAAGTTTAACTTATGGTGATCTGGTGAAGGTGGCTAGGGGAGTGGAAGCTAATCTAAATACTAGAAAGAGGAGCACACCTCTAAGGGCTGTAACTGTCCCTAGAGCTGATGGAGACAGAAGGCAGGTAGACTGCTGGAATTGTGGCAGGAAAGGACACATTAAACGTAACTGCAAGTGTCCTCCTAAAAATAGAAAACCCCAGGATTCTAATGATAACTCCCAAGACAGCCAACCACCTCCACCACCTCCCCCTCCCCAATAGGAAATTGGCAAACCAGTGTCCCTACATATTCTAAATATCCCTGACTCTGCAGGACCCTCACCCATTATCAATGTTACACTACCCGGGGGCCGAATAGTCCCTTTCCTGTTGGACACTGGCGCTGCTAAATCGATGTTACAGGAAAAATATGTGTTCCCGTATGAGAAATCTAATGATGTATTATCATGTGTAGGGATGGATGGTATCGAAAATGACATTCCCCTTACCCACAAGCTGAAATTGAAGCTACACGACTCTACTGCCCTTGTAACAAGGCTACTTGTCAGCCCTCATGCCCCTGTTAATCTACTAGGCAGTGATATACTGTCTGCTCTTAGTGCAAATATCCAGTATAGCCCCACTGGAAAAGTAACATTGTCTGTGCCTTTGGAGGACAAACAAATGATATCTCTTTCAAATGTTCTGGCAACTCTCACTATGCCCAGCCATGTGCCAGAACCTACCATTGACTTGTCCTCAGTCCCTGATTCCTTATGGGCTACAGGGAAGACAGATACAGGCAGACTCTCTGTGCCCCCAGTCAAGGTGAATCTCCTGCCCGGAGCCAAACCTCCCTACCAAAAACAATACCCCCTAAGCCCAGCACAGGAATATGCTATTTCTCAATCTGTGCAAGAGTTTCTGCAGGCAGGGGTAGTTGTCCAGACCACCTCCCCTTGTAACACACCATTGTACCCAATTAAGAAAAAGCAAGAGAAAGGTAAACCTGTGGTATACCGTATGGTACATGATTTGAGGGCAATTAATGCTGTAACTGAACTGATTGCCCCTAATGTTCCCAACCCACACACCTTGTTGGCACAAATACCACCTTCCTCTAAGGTATTTACTGTTATTGACTTGGCAAATGCATTTTTCAGTGTCCCCCTGGATCCCGACAGTCAGTTTTTATTTGCATTTACACATAAACTCAAGCAGTACACTTGGACAGTATTGCCACAGGGCGCACAAAACTCACCCACTATGTACAGCATGGCAATGGCCCAGATTCTTGAAGAATGGCAAAGGCCAAATAATGTAATTTTATTGCAGTATATCGATGACCTACTCCTATGTTGCGATAATATGGAATCTTGTATTGTAAACACTCTTTCCTTGCTAAATTTCTTAGCAAAAGCAGGCTGTAAAGCGTCAAAAACGAAACTGCAAGCTTGTGTAGAGAAAGTTATTTTCCTAGGACATTGCATTTCCCAGGGCATAAAACATCTCACAGAGAGTAGAAAGACTGCAGTTCAAAATATTAAACCCCCCCGCAGCTTAGCCCAGCTTCGTACATTTCTCGGTTTGGTATCTTACTGCCGTCCTTGGCTGCGTTCTGTAGCTATCTACATGCAACCACTGTATGATTGTCTTGCCAACAAAGACAAACCATTTAAATTAAACCATGCGGCAGAAAATGCCTTCTATACACTTAAGATACTGGTAACGTCAGCTCCAGCACTGGGTCTCCCAGATTACAGAAAGAATTTTTATGCTACTTCTGTCCTTACACAGGACCATGGTGGTAAACAAAGACCAATAGCTTACTACTCCACCAGATTGGACCCTGTTGCCAGGGGTGCCCCCTCATGTGTTAGGGCAGTGGCGGCTGTTACTGCCCTCCTGGACAAAGCCACTGATATTGTTTTAGATAATCCGGTGACCATGTACACACCGCATGATATCAACAGCATACTGTCACAAGTTCAACCAAAACACATACATACTGCAAGGCATCTCAGAATGCAATGTGCCTTGCTTATGCCACCTAATGTTACTCTTAAAAGGTGCATGGTGATAAATCCATCTACATTACTTCCCCTGGATTTAAAAGAGGGGAATGGGAATGGTACTTGTACTTCTGATCTTTTTGTAAATTCACTTTCACCAGATGAGTTAGCTGATGCCCAGGTACCCCATGATTGTGCAGCACTAATGGCACAAGAAACAGCAGTTTTTTTTGCATATAACTGATTCTCCATTATCTAATGCAGATTTTGAGTTTTTTGTAGATGGTTCCAGATATGCTGATGAGAAGGGTAATTTCCACACTGGATATGCTGTAGTCTCTGCACATGAGATAATAAAAGCTGAACCACTCGCTCCTCACTGCTCTGCACAGGAGGCAGAGCTGAAGGCACTCGCTGAAGCGTGTAAAAATGGCTTCTGGTAAGACTGCTAATATTTTTACAGACTCTCGCTATGCTTTTGGTATAGCCCATGATTTTGGCCCTATATGGCGGGCTCGTGATTTTCTCACCTCAGCAGGAACTCCAATCAAGAATTCTGAAGCCGTGAGTGCACTTATGGACGCTATCCTGTTACCCACTCAAGTAGGCATCATCAAGGTGGCAGCTCACGTGAAGATCACAGATGAAATTTCAAGAGGAAACCACATAGCAGACGAAGCTGCCAAGCAAGCAGCAATTCAAGTTCATCCCTCTACAGGTAAAACCTTCCTACAAGTCGTTCTTACAGATGACGCCGTTATTATTATTATTATTATTATTGCCATTTATATAGCGCCAACAGATTCCGTAGCGCTTTACAATATTTTGAGAGGGGGGATGTAACAATAAATAAGACAATTACAAGAAAACTTACAGGAACAATAGGTTGAAGAGAACCCTGCTCAAATGAGCTTGCAGTCTATAGGAGGTGGGGTATTAGAAACATTAGGATAGTGTCAGGGTACCTGTGGTCTCTACCTCCGAAAGAGGTAGAGACTTAGCTGTTCCTCCATCCAGACGGTCTGATGGCTCCCTTCCCCGCGGTCTATCCGGTCATGCTAGGCCGGCCGCGAGGGAGTGACTGCCTTTTACAGCATCTAGGCAGGAAGTAGTCATCAGGACACTCCCCCGGAACGACCTGTCAGTCAATTGCTGCAGGACCAATCAGGACGCCTCGGAGGCGTGGTTATTGCTCTGAACAGGGTATTTAACAGAGCTTCTTTCATTAGCTCATTGCCCTGTCGTGGTTCTAGCTTGTTCTAGTCACTCAGTGCTTGTGTATTCTATTATCCCTTTTGGTTTTGACCCGGCTTGTTTACCTTACTCTGCTTATCTCTGTTACCCTTGATTCGGCTTGTCTCTCGCTTACCTGTCTTCTGTTACCCTCGACCTCGGCTTGTCTTTGACCATTCTATACTGTACTACTTACGTTAGTCCGGCCATTCTAAGGTCCGGTATACGTATCTGGCTACTGTTTGTACTCTGCGTGTTGGATCCCTGTCCCGATCCTGACATTACGACAGGGCCAATGGATCCTGCAAGTACAAACAGTCGCCTGGCTGCTCCTGATCCTAGGTTTGAAGCCATGGATCACAGAATGGATCAGATGGCACTTGCGCTACAGGCTCTATTAGCTTGTGCCAATAACCCACCAGAGGAGATACGTAATACCCCTGTTTCTCCTGTCGGTTCAGGTCTAGAGGTAGCCACAGTGGGTGCTTCTTCTCGCATTACCCCCCCAGTACGCTATGGTGGGGCTCCTGAGAAGTGTCGTGGTTTTTTAAACCAAATTAGTATCCACTTTGAATTGCAACCTCGCTCTTATCCTACAGATAGGGCAAAAGTAGGATTTATTATCACCCTACTAATTGAGAAAGCTCTGAGATGGGCCAACCCACTATGGGAGAACGATAACCCATTAGTTTATAACTATAACGCATTTGTAGCTGCTTTTAGAAGAACATTTGACCCTCCAGGTAGAAAGGTTAATGCAGCCAGATTACTGTTGCGCCTGAGACAGGAGAACCGAACACTGGTGGATTATGCACTAGAGTTCAGGTCTCTGGCGGCAGAAATCAAGTGGAATGAGCAGGCGTATATGGATGTATTTTTGAATGGCCTATCTGATGTAATCCTTGATGAGGTTGCTACCAGAGAACTCCCTGAGAATTTAGAGGATTTAATTTCGTTCATCTCTCGTATAGATGAACGTCTAAGAGAGAGACAGAACACTCGAGAGAGGAACCAGAGACCTTCTTTTAGGTTAGCTCCCGCTTTTCCAAGTCCTGACTCCACGATATCTTTGCTTACTGAACCTATGCAGATAGGGTATACCCGCCTCTCTGAGGAGGAAAGACAGCACAGGAGAAGAGAGGGTTTGTGTATGTATTGTGGAGCCAAGGGTCATTTACTCTCGAACTGTTCTAACCGCCCGGGAAACGCTCGCACCTAAGTCTCTCTAGAGGACAGGCCTTGGGTGTTTCTATTTTGTCCTCTACTCCTAATTATAAAGATCACAGGCTTCTGCTACCAGTTTCCTTAACTTGGGGGAAGGAAGTAGTAAGGGCTATGGCATTGATAGATTCCGGTGCTGCTGAGAATTTTATCGACCAAGCCTTTGCTAGTAAGAACAATTTCCCATCCCAGCTAACGGAGACACCTTTGGCCGTTGAGGCCATAGATGGTAGACCACTACTAGACCCTGTTATCTTTCGTGAGACCATACCCATTGATTTAAATGTTGGTATCCTACACGTGGAGAATTTATCTCTTATGCTCATTTCGTCTCCTTCCGTTCCCATAGTTCTGGGGTACCCATGGTTGAAAAAACATAACCCTATTATCGATTGGGAGTTAGGAGAGATACTCTCGTGGGGCCAGGGCTGCCAGGATCGGTGTTTGTGCAAGGTTTCTCCATTAGCTAATATTAACATACCGGAGAATCCTACTCAGTCCACAGAAAGACCAATACCAGACCTTTACCTAGACTTAAGGGCAGTGTTTGACAAGAAGAATGCCGATTCTTTGCCTCCACACAGGTCATTTGACTGTAAGATTAAGCTTCTACCCGGCACTATGCCTCCGAGGGGCCATGTATATCCTTTGTCTGTTCAGGAAAACTCGGTTCTAGAGGAGTATATTCGGGAGAATTTAGAAAAGGGATTCATCAGGAGGTCTTCTTCTCCGGCCGGGGCTGGGTTCTTTTTCATTAAGAAGAAGGATGGCACGCTGAGACCTTGTATCGATTACCGAGGCTTGAATAAAATAACTGTCAGAAATGCCTATCCTATCCCACTGATTACCGAGTTATTTGATCGTCTTAAGGGCTCCAAAATCTTCACCAAGTTAGATCTCAGAGGGGCTTACAATTTGGTGAGAATCCAGCAAGGTCACGAGTGGATGACGGCATTCAATACCCGGTATGGCCATTACGAATACACTGTTATGCCATTTGGACTATGCAATGCTCCTGCAGTATTTCAAGATTTGATTAATGAGGTACTTAGGGAGTTTCAGCACGATTGTGTTATTGTTTACCTGGACGACATACTAATACACTCTAAGGAGATTGAGACTCACCATAGACAGGTCAGAAAGGTATTACACAAGCTGCTGCAACATGGTCTATATTGCAAATTGGAGAAGTGCAGTTTTGATCAGTCTCAGGTAGACTTTCTTGGATACGTGATTTCTGGGGAAGATTTTAAAATGGATCCTGTAAAACTCCAATCTATTTTAGACTGGCCCTTGCCCAAAGGACTCAAGGCTATCCAAAGGTTTATTGGTTTTTCCAACTACTATAGGCGCTTCATTAAAGGATACTCCTCTATCATTGCGCCTATTACCAATATGACCAAACAAGGGGCTGATACTAAGTTCTGGTCTAAGGAAGCTCTTGGTGCTTTCAAGACTCTCAAGGAACTTTTTGCCTCGGCTCCCATTCTAGTCCATCCTGATACGACTCTGCCTTTCCTGCTCGAGGTCGATGCCTCTGAGACAGCAGTTGGGGCTGTTCTGTCTCAAAGGTTAGGGGTGGATAAACCGTTACACCCTTGTGGTTTCTTCTCTAAGAAATTTTCTGGGCCTGAGAGCAGATATGACATCGGGGAAAGGGAACTGTTAGCAGTCATTAAAGCCTTAAAGGAGTGGAGACATTTGTTGGAGGGGACCCTACACCCTATTACGATTTTGACGGACCACAAAAACTTGTCCTATATTGGGGAGGCTAAGCGCTTATCCTCTAGACAAGCTCGTTGGTCCTTATTCCTGACTCACTTCAATTATGTACTGACTTACAGACCTGGTTCTAAAAACTCTAAAGCCGATGCATTATCTCGCCAATATGAACCTTCTACTGTACCTGAACCAGTTCTTTCTTCTATAGTTCCGAAATGCAATATCATTGCTAATACGAATCTCAGGATTCATTCTCCATTACTGGCCGAGATCATTAAGTTGCAACATCTAGCACCTAAACAGACTCCTGCGGGCCGTCATTTCGTTCCTCCTGCTCTTCAACTGGAACTTTTACAGTGTTTACATAATAGCAAGATGGCGGGACATCCTGGTATTCGCAAAACTTACGCGTTGATCTCTAAGGACTTCTGGTGGCCTGCTTTACGGAGGGATATTGAGGAGTTCATCGCTGCATGTGAAGTTTGTACTAAAACCAAACAACCCCATACGCTTCCATGTGGATTCCTGCACCCCTTGGAGGTTCCAGAAAAAACATGGTCCTGTTTGGCCATGGACTTTATTGTCGATCTACCTATCTCTAAAAGACAGACTGTTATCCTCACCGTGGTTGACAGGTTTACTAAGATGGCACACTTCATTCCCCTGCCTAAACTCCCGTCTTCTCCCGAATTGGCAGAGATATTCGCTAAGGAGATTTTTCGCCTACATGGGATACCCTCTCAAATTGTATCGGACAGAGGCTCCCAATTTGTTTCCCGCTTTTGGAGGTCCTTCTGCTCTCAACTTGGTATTAAATTAAACTTTTCTTCTGCCTATCATCCTCAGTCTAACGGAGCTGCTGAACGTACCAACCAGAAAATTGAACAATATTTACGATGCTTTGTTTCTGAACACCAGGATGATTGGGTCGGTTTGATTCCTTGGGCGGAGTTTGCACACAACAATCTCGTTTGCGATTCTACTCATTCAAGCCCCTTCTTCATGAATTATGGTTTTCATCCGTCTATTCTTCCTTCGGATTCTCCTTCCCAGGGGGTGCCGTCGGTTGATGTTCATGTTGCCAATTTGAGGAAGTTGTGGGATCAAACTCGACAAATCCTTGTGCACAACTCTATGTTGGTCAAGAAACACGCTGATAAACGTAGAAGGGCGGCTCCGGTCTTTGTTCCAGGTGATAGGGTATGGCTGAGCACGAGGAACATCCGTTTAAAAGTGCCCTCCATGAAGTTCGCTCCTCGTTATATTGGACCCTACAGGGTGCTGACCCGTATCAATCCAGTTGCGTATCGTTTAGCTCTTCCTAATACCTTACGCATCCCGAACTCGTTTCACGTTTCATTGCTGAAACCACTCATATGTAACAGATTTTCCTCCACAATAGCCCCTCCTCGCTCCGTTCAGGTGGAGGGTCAGGAGGAGTATGAGGTTAACTCTATTATTGATTCTCGAATCTCCCGGGGGAGAGTACAATATCTGGTTGATTGGAAGGGATATGGTCCTGAGGAGAGGAGTTGGGTACCTCAGGAGGATGTTCATGCTCCCCGTCTCCGCAGGGCGTATCACTCTCGCTTCCCATCTCGTCCCGGTTCATTCCGCCCGGTGGGCGTATCTGAGAGGGGGGGTACTGTCAGGGTACCTGTGGTCTCTACCTCCGAAAGAGGTAGAGACTTAGCTGTTCCTCCATCCAGACGGTTTGATGGCTCCCTTCCCCGCGGTCTATCCGGTTATGCTAGGCCGGCCGCGAGGGAGTGACTGCCTTTTACAGCATCTAGGCAGGAAGTAGTCATCAGGACACTCCCCCGGAACGACCTGTCAGTCAATTGCTGCAGGACCAATCAGGACGCCTCGGAGGCGTGGTTATTGCTCTGAACAGGGTATTTAACAGAGCTTCTTTCATTAGCTCATTGCCCTGTCGTGGTTCTAGCTTGTTCTAGTCACTCAGTGCTTGTGTATTCTATTATCCCTTTTGGTTTTGACCCGGCTTGTTTACCTTACTCTGCTTATCTCTGTTACCCTTGATTCGGCTTGTCTCTCGCTTACCTGTCTTCTGTTACCCTCGACCTCGGCTTGTCTTTGACCATTCTATACTGTACTACTTACGTTAGTCCGGCCATTCTAAGGTCCGGTATACGTATCTGGCTACTGTTTGTACTCTGCGTGTTGGATCCCTGTCCCGATCCTGACAGATAGGAAATATCAGGTAGGAGTGAAGCAGAGCTGGAGAAGAGAGCAAAGCACTATCCCATAGGAGAGAGCAAGAGACAGGTATGTAAGGGAGAGATTACTCTGGGAGGCCATACGCTTTCCTGAAGAGATGGGTTTTAAGGCCCTTCTTAAATGATTGAAGACTAGGGGAGAGTCTGATGGCAGTAGGCAAGTTATTCCAAAGGAGAGGAGCCGCCCGTGAGAGGTCCTGCAAGCGCGAGTTGGCCGTACGGGTGCGAGCAGCGGTCAGGAGGTGGTCGCGGGCAGAGCGGAGGGTACGAGGAGGGGCATACCTCTGGATCAGTGAAGAGATATAAGAGGGGCTGGAATTGTTCAGTGCTTTAAATGTATGGGTTAGCACTTTGAATTGACTCCGATAGGATACAGGGAGCCAATGTAAGGACTGGCAGAGGGGCGAGGTGTGAGAGGACCGACTGGATAGGAAAATCAGTCTAGCTGCAGCATTCATTACAGACTGTAGCGGGGCAGTACGGCTTTTGGGGAGACCAATCAGGAGAGAGTTACAGTAATCCATGCGGGAAATTACTCGAGCATGGACAAACTCCTTGGTAGCATCTTGCGTAAGAAAGAGGCGGATGCGGGCTATGTTTTTGAGTTGGAACCTACAGGACTTGGCAACAAACTGGATGTGAGACTCAAAGGTGAGACCAGAGTCAAGTATGACGCCAAGACAGCGCGCTTGTAGGGATGGACTTATGTGGATATCACTGACTTGAAGGGAGAGTGAGAGAGGAGGATCAGTATTAGGAGGAGGAAAGACAAGGAGTTCAGTTTTAGAGAGGTTAAGTTTGAGAAAGCGTGACGACATCCAGTCAGAGATGGAAGAGAGGCAAGCAGTGACACGTTGCAGGACGGCCGGGGAGAGGTCCGGTGAGGAGAGGTATATCTGAGTGTCATCAGCGTACAGGTGGTAGTTGAATCCAAAAGAGGCAATAAGTTTTCCAAGAGAGGCAGTATAAAGAGAAAATAGAAGGGGACCAAGGACAGAGCCTTGGGGAACTCCAACCGAGACAGGGCGAGGGGAGGAGGTATCCTTGGAAAAGGAGACACTAAATGAGCGTTGGGAGAGATAGGAGGAAAACCAAGAGAGGACAGAGTCACAGAGACCGAGTGATTGAAGAGTTTGAAGGAGGAGAGCATGATCAACTGTGTCAAAGGCAGCAGAGAGGTCAAGGAGAATTAATATGGAGTAGTGACCTTTGGATTTAGCAGAGATTAGGTCATTAGTCACTTTGATAAGAGCGGTCTCAGTAGAGTGGAGAGGGCGGAAGCCAGACTGAAGCCGTTGACTACAATATACTGTTGCGCTTACAAAGACAGGCAAGCAAGGAAGAACATGACCTCTGGAGGAAACAAGATGCAGAACCTGATGATGACAAAATGTGGAGGAAAGGTAAAAGACTGTGTTTGCCACGAGTATTGTACCCCATGATTGCCCAGATTGCCCATGGACCTACACATCTATCCAAGATGCACATGAACAGCATAGTAAACACCCATTGGGTAGCACCCAGATTTACTGTTGTAGCAGCTAAACACACCCAAGCTTGCATGATTTGTGCTAGAAACAATCCAGGACAGGCTGTCAAAACACCGAGTAAGCACACACCAAGGCCACTTTACCTGTTTCAAAGACTGCAGATAGACTATATTCAACTACCTAAGGTAGGAGTGTATGAATATGTGTTGGTGTGCATTGATCTCTCTTCAGGTTGGCCTGAGGCCTACCCAGTGTCGAAAGCCACAACAAAGGTCACAGCAAGTAAGCTTCTGAAGGAACTGGTATGTAGATATGGAGTACCTGAAGTGATTGAAAGTGACAGAGGTAGCCATTTCACTGGGGAAATAACGCAAGAAATTATGAAAGCCTTAGGGATCAGTCAGGCCTTCCACACCCCTTATCACCCCCAGAGTAGTGGGAAAGTAGAAAGGGCAAATGGCACCATAAAGAACAAGATTGCAAAAGCCATGCAAGACACAGGGAAGCCCTGGGCTGAATGCCTTCCCTTAGCACTCTTTTCTATGAGATTCACCCCCAATTCCAGACATGGCCTATCCCCTTTTGAGATCCTGTTTGGATGTGCCCCAAAGACAGGCCTCTATTTTCCCCAAACCCTCCAGATGCAGCATGGTAGTATGACTGCCTATGTTCAGGCCCTACACCAAAGATTAGACACGGTGCATAAACAAGTCTTTGATTCTATTCCAGATCCAGACTCTGACTCTGCAACTCACAAACTGCAGCCTGGTGATTGGGTGGTGATAAAGAGGCATGTGAGGAAAGGACTTGAACGGTCCATTCCAAGTGCTCTTGACTATGGCTACCTCGGTAAAACTAGAAGGAAAAGCCACGTGGATACACGCCAGTCACTGTAAACAAGTGACTCCGACTGATCCACCAACATGAAGCTGTTCATATCCTTTACCATTTTATGCTCTGTTCAGATATGCTACTCTGACTTGAGACCAGAAAATAATAATGCATGGCAGGAAAATATATGGTTGCAGATAGCAAAGGCTTTTACATAGAGCAGCCAATGACTACTTACTAATGAAACATGACTTAGGATGTGAAGCTATTGAAGGTATGTGCTGTTTTAACCTATCTGACCATGGAACTATGATCCATAAACATATAAAAGATTTACATGACTTAGTACAGGATATCAAACAAGATAACGGCTTCTTTGAGGATTGGGATTGGACATTTGGGCTAGGAACATGGTTGATTTTACTAATTAAGAAAAATTTTTACTTTTTGCTATTAGCTGTATTTGTCATTATGGCTATTTTTCTAACCTTTAGATTTTTTTTTCATGTCTACTAACCTCTCTATGTAAAAGCAAACCTACTGTTGGTCGTACCTTAACTTACATTCCAGCTCCGACTTCGGAAAGGTTTTATGATGTTACCTCGCCTAACAAATGAAAGAACTCTCCTCTGCTGATTCTGGTGGTCTCTCAGTCCAAGGGAACCGTGGTGAAGCAATAAATGAAAGTCCCACAGGCTTTGGCTAGCAGGCCTGGATATACCTTGGACATTTGGGTGACCCTTGGATCAAAAGAGGGGATTGTGATAGAATTTATCTTGATTCTAAGTCCCAGGAGCAGAGAGCCCCCACCTAAGATGTCTCTACTCTAATCTTGTTGTTCTCTCTTACCTTGAAACTTATTTGTTATGTATACATGGCGCTCATCCCTATGTCTTATCTGTATTCCCTTGCTATTTTTGTTCTAAGAGTATTTGCACATAAGCACTTACTTTTTAATGTATAAAACCCAGCTGATGAATAAAACGTCAGAGGCTTATTTTGAATACCAACAGGTGTCTGGTGTCTAATTCTCGCTTCTCCAAGTACACTTGTAACAACAATTTGGGTTTCCTCTGAATATAACAAAGATCATTATTTGGATCCACATATACTGTTATACTGCAAAACTTCCAGGTAATTTCATATACAGTGGGACCTCGGTTTACAAATTTAATGCGTTCCCCGGGACATTTCTTATTGCGAAAAATGTGTAAACCAAAACGCGGTTTCCCATTGGAATGCATTGAAAACCAATTAATCCGTTCTGGAGGTCAGAAAAAAGTCAAAATGTGCTGGCATGGAAACCAACCCACAATGCAGAACAAACAATAAAAGGTATGCAAACGACGAAGCTCAGCTCCCTACCTTTCCACAACTTGAGAAATGCACCAAAAAGTCCCAAAACAACTGCAAACAATTTCCAGAATGGCTGCAAAACTCGATGCAAAAGCCGTTCCAACACCTCCACACACGACGCCAAGTGCTACCCACAGGCTCTAGCATGCAGGGGGCTGTGCTATAAACCTCCCTGATGCAATGCATCCTGGGGAAACTTGCTTTGTATTGCGAAAAAAATGTGTAAACCGAGGCATTATTTTCAATGGATTTTCATTTGTAAACTGAAAATTATGTTAACTGAGGCGTTTGTAAACCGAGGTACCACTGTATACCATAAATGACTTTGCTAGAGCCCAAGAAATCTGGCTCAAGGTGTATTCGCTTATGTGCCTATAAATGTGGCACAACCCCTCCTTGGAAGCAGATAGTTTGGAGGCTTTAGTGACCTTTGTATACATTTATTTGGATACAGACTGTCAGGGTACCTGAAGTCTCTACCTCGGAGGAGGTTAGACTTCCCGACGGCCGTTCTCTCAGGGGGGCTGATTCATCCAATCCTCACAGCTCTCTTAGTCATTCCCACGCCGGCCGCGATAGCCCCGCTTCCTTTTATGACACGACGCTCAGGAGCCGACGTCATGACGGCAATCACATCCCGACCTGTCAATCTAGTTCGGAACAACGAATCAGGGCTCGGCAAGGGCGGAGTCATCAATTAGAGAACCAGGGTATAAAAGAGGGATGTGTGTAATGGTTCATTGCCCTGTCGTGGTTCTAGCTTGTCTGGTTCCTCAGTGCTCTTATGTCTATTGTTCTATTTGGTTTTGACTCGGCTTGTACTATCGTTCCTGTTTACCTCTCGTGTCCTTTGACCTCGGCTTGTCTCTCGCTTACCTGTTCTCTCGGTCCCTCGACCTCGGCTTGTCTCTGACCATTCTTTGCTTTCTCCTTACGTTAGTCCGGCCATTCTAAGGTCCGGTATACGTACTCCTCTCCTGTTCGTACTCTGCGTGTTGGATCCCTGTCCCGATCCTGACATTACGACAGGGCCATGGATCCTGCAGGTACAAACGCTCAGCTTGGTCTGCCTGACTCGAGGTTTGAAGCCATGGACCATAGAATGGACCAAATGGCCCTAGCGCTGCAAGCATTACTATCCCATCCGAGTAATCAAGCAGAGGAGATGCGTACTCCATCTATCTCTCTTGCTAACTCAGGCCTAGAGGTAGCCACAGTGGGAACTTCTTCCCGTGTTACTTCCCCTTTACGGTATGGCGGTGCTCCGGATACCTGTCAAGGTTTCCTAAACCAGATAGGAATTCATTTTGAATTACAACCCCGCGCCTACCCTACTGACAGGGCGAAGGTTGGATTCATAATCTCGCTACTCATTGACAAAGCTCTTAGATGGGCTAACCCTCTGTGGGAAAATGATAATCCAGTAGTCTATAACTATAATGCGTTTATTACTACTTTTAGGAGGACTTTTGATCCCCCAGGGAGAAAGGCCAGTGCAGCTAGATTACTATTACGTCTTAGACAGCATAATCTAACCCTTGTGGATTATGCGCTAGAGTTCAGATCCTTGGCGGCAGAGGTCAAGTGGAATGAACAAGCCTATATGGACGTATTTCTGAACGGATTATCAGATGCGATCTTAGACGAAGTTGCCACAAGGGATCTTCCTGAAAATTTAGAGGAATTAATTTCATTTATTTCTCGTATAGATGAACGTATGAGACAGAGGCAGAACACTCGTGATAATGGTTATAGACCTTCCTTAAGACTAACTCCCGCATTTCAGAATTCTGAATCTACTATACTAGCTCTCCCAGAACCTATGCAAATTGGTAACACTCGCCTTTCAGAGAATGAAAGACAATATAGGAGAAGGGAGGGTCGGTGTATGTATTGTGGAGTAGGCGGGCATTTACGCCTAAATTGCCCTAACCGTCCGGGAAATGCTCGCACCTAAGTTTCTCCAGAGGACAGGCCTTGGGTGTTTCTATTTTGTCCTCTACATATGATTACAGGGATCATAGGTTACTACTACAGAGTTCTTTAACTTGGGAAAAGGGAGTACTTAAAGCTATGGCATTAATAGATTCCGGAGCAGCTGAAAGCTTTATTGATCAAACTTTTGTCAAAAAACACTCTATCCCATCTCAGCTAAAGGAGACTCCATTGGCCGTTGAGGCCATAGATGGTAGACCTTTATCAGATCCTGTGATTTCTCGTGAAACTATACCAGTTAAGTTAACCATTGGTATTTTACACGAGGAGGAGATTTCTCTCATGCTTATCTCATCCCCTTCAGTTCCTATAGTTTTGGGGTATCCCTGGCTTAAAAAGCATAACCCTACTATTGATTGGGAGCAAGGTGAAATAGTCTCTTGGGGTCAGGGTTGCCAGAAAGGTTGTGTACAGAAAGTCTCACCATTGTGCGTAGTGGACACACCTAGTAACTCTAACAAGCCCACAGAATTACAGATACCTTCCCAGTACCAGGATTTAAAGGCAGTCTTTGATAAGAGGAAGGCTGATACTTTACCCCCAAACAGGTCCTTTGATTGTAAGATTAATCTCCTACCTGGTACTATGCCTCCGAGGGGCAATGTATATCCTCTATCCACTAAGGAGAACTTAGTCTTAGAAGAGTACATTCAGGAGAATCTAGACAAAGGATTTATTAGAAGATCCTCTTCTCCAGCCGGAGCCGGTTTCTTTTTTGTAGATAAAAAAGACGGTACACTACGGCCTTGCATTGATTATCGGGGCTTGAATAAGATAACTATCAGAAATGCTTATCCGATTCCCCTAATTACTGAGCTATTTGATCGCCTTAAAGGCTCTAAGATTTTTACCAAGTTAGATCTGAGGGGAGCTTATCACTTGGTGAGAATTCAGCAGGGCGATGAATGGAAAACGGCTTTCAATACCCGGTATGGCCACTACGAGTACACGGTAATGCCCTTCGGGCTTTGCAATGCCCCTGCTGTATTCCAGGACTTGATTAATGAGGTTCTTAGGGAATTTCAACATGAATGTGTTATAGTTTATTTGGATGATATACTAATACACTCTAAAGAGCCTGAGGTTCATCACAAACAAGTCAGAAGGGTATTGCACAAACTCCTACAGCATGGGTTGTATTGCAAATTGGAGAAGTGTAGCTTCGACCAATCTCAGGTAAACTTTCTTGGTTACGTTATTTCTGGTGAGGGGTTTAAGATGGATCCTGTTAAACTCCAATCTATCTTGGATTGGCCATTGCCCAAGGGACTCAAGGCCATTCAGAGGTTTATCGGATTCTCGAATTACTACAGGCGCTTCATTAAGGGGTACTCGTCTATTATTGCTCCTATTACCAACATTAGAAAAACGAATAAGGTGCGCTGTACCTTTAAAATTATATAAATAATAAGTGCATAAATAATTTAAAGTGCAAGTGCAATGTGCAACACGTGAGGGTACCTTCAGTAAGGATAAAACACACTTACAAATAGCAGCTGGAACATATAGTTCAGTATGCCCTCAGGGTAATATATAAAACAAACACAGAAAAAAAAAAAAATCATAGGGTAATATGCAATACCAGAGATAAAAGACTAGGAATTATAGGAGTAACACTCACAATGGTAGAGCAGTGAAAGTCTGCTCTAACTTGAATGGCATAAGTCCTCTTTTCTCAGGACTCAGAGACCTTTAGGATCCATACAGCAGCAGATTCAACCTTTTAAAATAGGTTTATTGATAGACGTTTGTATAAAACAAAATTCAAAGTGATATGCCTCTTACAGCCCGTATAGGAGATATCCCCAAAATAAAAAGCAGTCTCAGGAAACACAGTCCACACTTGCCGGTTTTCCTGCTCGATCGCCGCATACACAATACTTCCGGGTTTCGGAGAAATCACGTGGTAACGTCGTGCGTGATGACGCGTTTCGCCCAATCGGCTTCCTCAGATCACGTTCTGGATACTGCTGCCATATCATTCTTATAACAGCCTCTATGGGCGTGTTTTATTAAAAAGTCAATTTTTATTGGACATTGTTTAAAACCTACTTATGGATCAAACCAGTTGAAAGTCCGATTTTTAAAAAGGGTATATCACCTAAACATCGTTATCAGATATATAAAAACATTCTTATTTTATACAAAAACTCATGCATCTCATACACAGCTCTACTAGACAAATATTAAAAACACCATTTATAGATTCTTCTATTTTGAAAACATATTCAATTATATTAATACATAACTATAAAAATGTATAAAAATAAATAACCATTTATGATTATATAACTATTCTGAGCAACATTATACCAATTTTACTAGCTCATTAAAATATAAATATATTAGGTATATGTATCATGGAGATGATAGAACCCAGTATACAGACTAACATCTTACCCTAGAAAGAGAAATAAAACATTTATTATGCAATCTTCATACCAAGAAAAAAACCTATGTATACACGCAACTATAAAAGATTATAAAAAATTAAACAGGTCAAATTCAATATTAAGACCTTTTGGTTCTAAAGTGCTTAATTTGTGGACCCATTTCATCTCTTCTCTACCTATGTGTTGTATATGGTCTCCTCCACGCCATGATTTCTTCACTTCTTGTATCCCCACAAAGGTTAGTCCACTTGGATCTTTGTTGTGACACCTTTTAAAATGTGCGGAGACACTATGTAGTTCAAAACCCTTACGTATGTTGTTAATGTGTTCATAGATTCTCTTATGTAGTGGGCGTATCGTTCTCCCTACATATTGTAGCCCGCATGGACATATTAGTAGATAAATTATGTTCTTACTGAAGCACGTAATAAAATCCCTAATACTGAATTCATAGTCCGAATTTTTACTTTTAAATTTATTAATGCCTTTGAGGGTCCTATTTTTACTGCACTTACATCCTACACATGTTCCACATGAATAAAAACCTTTTTTATTAGTTGTTAAAAACGTGTCTAGCCTTTCCTTTTTAGGATGATTAGACGTAAGTATTTGTTTCAAATTTGTTGCCCCTCTAAAGGTGATAAAAGGTTTTTGTGGAATAATGTTTCTCAATTCTATATCTTTTTTTAGAAGGTGCCAGTGCTTATTTATAATAGATTTAATTTTATGTGAATCTCTATTGAAATCTAAAACTAGGGGTTGGAGGGTCTTGTCCTTATCTTTTTCATTTCTGTTTTTAAAAAGTAGTATGTCTTGGTCCAATTTATTTACTTCCTCATAGGCTTTTAGCAGCAATTCATTCGGGTATTCTTTTTGTGAGAACTTCTCCATTACAACCATGGCTTGTTCCTCAAATTTATCCCTATCCGTGCAGTTTCTTCTAATTCGTTGAAGTTGTCCTTTGGGAATATTATTAAACCACGGGGTGTAGTGTCCACTGTTCTATAGGACGTAGCTGTTTGCATCCACTTTCTTAAAAAAATTTTTGGTTTTTAAAAGGCCATCCTCAATATAAATCTCCAGATCCAAGAAGTTTATGTCTGACTTACTAAAATTACTAGTTAGCTGTATTTCCCAGGTATTAATATTTAGATCTCTAAGAAACATCTCCAAATCTCTTTGGGAGCCCCTCCATATAAAGAACAAATCGTCAATATACCTTCTGTATGAGACCAGGTTCGTCCCCCATGCTTCATGACCATATATGGCTTCTTCTTCCCAACCCGACATGAATAAATTTGCATAGCTGGGGGCGAACCTGGTCCCCATAGCCGTACCTTGTTGTTGTATATAAAATCTAGAATTGAACATAAAATAATTATTCTCTAAAATCCATTTAATACTATCTATGATAAAATTTATATGTTCGTTAGATAAAATGTTAGATTTTTGTAGACATTTTCGTACTGTATTACAACCTAATGAATGAGGGATAGATGTATAAAGAGCAGATACATCCGACGTAACTAAAAAATACCCTTCTACCCACTGAATCTCTTTTAGGGCCTTTATCATATCTGTGGTGTCTTTTATGTATGACGGCATATTCTTTACCATATTCTGTAGCCATATGTCTACATATTTCGACAGATTGCATGAAATCGAACCTATCCCGGACACAATGGGTCTCCCAGGGGGGTGATTAGAATCCTTATGTACTTTCGGTAGTGTATAGAAGACCGGTGTTCTAGGGGACTCTATCTTAAGAAATTTAAATTCTTTATCGTTTAAAATACCTTCCTCCTTGCCTCTGTCTAAAAGCATATCCAGGGATCCTTTTATATCTGTAGTAGGGTCTTTCTTTAGTTCTTTATATATTTTTTTATCCTCTAATTGGCGGTAGCATTCTTTTAGATAGTCTGACGTATTTTGAATCACTATACTTCCGCCTTTGTCCGCGGGTTTGATAATGATTTCTCTATTATTTCTTAATTCTTGTAACGCTCTATATTCATTAGGGTTAAGATTTCCCTGAAAGCGTCCCTTATTATTGTTTTTGTCTAATTTTTCAAAGTCCTCAATAACAGACTTCTCGAACATATCAATAGCACTAGTTCTATAATTTCTCGGATAAAAATTTGACTTACTTTTTAAAGTAGTATGGGTATCACATTTTTTGGTATCGGCAAATTTATTTATTTCAAAAAATCTTTTTATGGTAAGGGTTCTAGAGTATTTTAAAATGTCCACATATGCGGAAAAAGAGTTGAATTTCTTACTGGGGGCGAATTTTAAACCTTTGTTCAGAATCTGAATTTGATCTCCCTTAGGAACAAAGTCCGACAAATTAATCACTCCCTCCAGTTTGACGTCCTTCCTCTTTTTCCGTCGTTGTAGTCTGATTCCTCCTCTGCGTCCTCTCTGTCTCGTCTCCTCTTCCCAGGGGAGAAAGACACTTTCCCCCTCGGTTTCTCTAAAAAATCGTCCTGTTTATTGGCATTGACAAGTGGATCGTATCTGTTGCGTAGCTCTATTTCTCTGTTTCTATTTATAGTAGGGGAATTTCTATTTCTATAGGGTCTGTAGCCCCGTCTGTTGTAGGGTTCAACTTTTGTCCATTCTTTTCTTTTATTACTATCTGGCGTTTTCCATTTTGAAATATTCGAATCTGTATTAGATGAATTGTAGCTGGTATTATATCTCTTTTTTTCATAGGTATTTCTATGGTGGCTAGAGAAATCTTTTTTCACATAACGGTATTCGTCCGTTGATCTCTGGAAGTTTCTAACTTTGTTGTACTTATAGTCGTCCATGTCCCTTCTGTACTTTCTGTATTTGTTTTGTTTAACTTGTTCTTCTAGTCTATTTAAATTTTCTTTAGTTTGTTTAGTTAATTCATCATAATCCCTGGTTTCTACAGCTGGTTCTAATGTTTTTTGTATATCTTTAACCTCTTTGTCTATATCAGTCAGTGCTTCACTTCTGCATAAAATGACAATATTCATCATCTCTATCGAAAATCTTTCTAATGCATCGTTCCACATTTTAACATATTTCTGATTTTTTTCATTCTCGAAAGTCGGAGTTTTAGAGAATCTCAGACCTCTCGGTGTGATTTTGTCTTGTAGATATCTCTCTAGGGTTGCTATTTCCCATTTATCTTGTAGATATCTGTACCTATTACCAACATGACTAAACAGGGTGCTGATACTAAGACATGGTCCCCGGAGGCGCTTGTTGCTTTCAGTACTCTCAAGGAACAGTTTGCCTCAGCACCGATATTAGTTCATCCAGACACATCTTTGCCTTTCTTACTCGAGGTAGACGCCTCAGAGACAGGTGTAGGCGCTATTCTGTCCCAAAGGTTAAGTTTGAATAAACCACTGCATCCTTGTGGTTTTTTTTCCAGGAAATTGTCTGGGCCTGAGAGCAGGTATGATATTGGTGACAGGGAACTGTTAGCGGTAATTTTGGCTTTAAAGGAGTGGAGACATCTGTTGGAAGGGACTTTACACCCGGTTACTATTTTGACGGATCACAAGAATTTGTCATATATAGGGGAAGCCAAGCGATTATCTGCCAGGCAGGCTCGTTGGTCTTTGTTCCTTACTCATTTCAACTATGTTCTCACTTATAGACCTGGTTCTAAGAATTCTAAGGCCGATGCATTGTCCCACCAACATGAACCTTCTACTATGCCAGATGTGGTTTTTTCTTCTATAGTTCCCAAGCGTAATATTATTGCCAGCACTAGCATCAAGATTCACTCTCCGTTGCTGGATGAGATCAAGAAGTTATAACATCTGGCACCCGGACCGATTCCGGGGGACCGTTACTTCATTCCTCCTAAACTCCAACTGGAACTTATGCAGTGTTTTCATAACAGTAAATTTGCCGGACATCCTGGCATACGCAAGTCATGTTCTCTGATTTCTAAAGATTTCTGGTGGCCTTCATTACGTAAGGATCTTAAGGAATTTGTCGGGGCATGTGATGTCTGTATGAGGACTAAACAACCTCATACGCTTCCATGTGGGCTTTTGCACCCCCTAGAAATTCCTGTGAAACCATGGTCTTGTCTGGCTATGGACTTCATCGTTGATTTACCGGTTTCTAAAAAACATACGGTTATCCTCACAGTAATTGACAGGTTTACCAAAATGGCTCATTTTGTACCTCTGATCAAATTGCCCTCTTCTCCCGAATTGGCTGAAATTTTTGCGAGGGAGATTTTTCGTTTACATGGGATTCCTTCTGAAATCGTTTCTGATAGAGGTTCCCAATTTGTTTCCCGGTTTTGGAGATCCTTCTGTTCTCAGCTTGGTATCAAATTAAATTTTTCCTTTGCCTATCATCCCCAGTCCAATGGGGCTGCCGAACGCACCAACCAAAAGGTTGAACAGTTCTTGCGTTGTTTTGTTTCTGAACACCAGGACGATTGGGTCGGTCTGATTCCTTGGGCGGAGTTTGCGCACAACAACAGTGTTTGCGATTCTACTCATTCTAGCCCCTTTTTCATGAATTATGGCTTTCATCCTTCCGTTCTTCCGTCGGCCTCCCCCTCCCAGGGGATACCGTCGGTTGATATTCATGTTGCCAATCTGAGAAAGTTGTGGGATCAGACTCGACAAATTCTTATTCATAATTCCATGGTGTCCAAACGACACGCTGACAAACGCAGAAGCCTGGCTCCGGTATTCTCTCCGCTTGAAAGTTCCTTCCATGAAATTTGCTCCTCGTTACATAGGTCCTTACAGGGTTCTGTGTCGTATAAATCCTGTTGCATATCGTCTGGCTCTTCCGCCTGCTTTACGCATCCCGAACTCCTTTCATGTTTCTTTATTGAAGCCTTTGGTGTGTAACAGATTTTCCTCCACTGTGCCTTCCCCTCGTTCTGTCCAGGTTGAGGGTCAGGAGGAGTATGAGATCAATTCCATCCTCGATTCTCGGATTTCTCGGGGGAAGGTGCAATATCTTCTTGACTGGAAAGGATATGGTCCTGAGGAAAGATCTTGGGTGGTCCAGGAGGATGTGCATGCTCCTCGCCTTCTCAGGGCTTTTCATGCTCACTTTCCGTCTCGCCCCGGTTCCTTCCGCCCGGTGGGCGTTTCTGAGGGGGGGTACTGTCAGGGTACCTGAAGTCTCTACCTCGGAGGAGGTTAGACTTCCCGACGGCCGTTCTCTCAGGGGGGCTGATTCATCCAATCCTCACAGCTCTCTTAGTCATTCCCACGCCGGCTGCGATAGCCCCGCTTCCTTTTATGACACGACGCTCAGGAGCCGACGTCATGACGGCAATCACATCCCGACCTGTCAATCTAGTTCGGAACAACGAATCAGGGCTCGGCAAGGGCGGAGTCATCAATTAGAGAACCAGGGTATAAAAGAGGGATGTGTGTAATGGTTCATTGCCCTGTCGTGGTTCTAGCTTGTCTGGTTCCTCAGTGCTCTTATGTCTATTGTTCTATTTGGTTTTGACTCGGCTTGTACTATCGTTCCTGTTTACCTCTCATGTCCTTTGACCTCGGCTTGTCTCTCGCTTACCTGTTCTCTCGGTCCCTCGACCTCGGCTTGTCTCTGACCATTCTTTGCTTTCTCCTTACGTTAGTCCGGCCATTCTAAGGTCCGGTATACGTACTCCTCTCCTGTTCGTACTCTGCGTGTTGGATCCCTGTCCCGATCCTGACACAGACAAGGTTAAAAATAACAAATAATAAAATACAGCGATAGTGCTTTGAAGTCCTATGGCTCTCCTCCTCCCGAGACGCGTTTCGCCCGTCCACCGGGCTTTTTAAATCGGTAATGTACTGCTTCCTCTTCCTGGTTTAAAAACCATCCTCCTCCTTCCTTATTGGTCGATAGTCCGTTGATATATCCAATCAAGTTGGGGGCATGTGAATGTTCAATTCTGTTTCCTATGGTTGTCTAATTGCGAATAAGAAGTAGCTCAACGTGTCTATTCACATCACTTCCTGCTTGCATTAGGGCAAATTCCTTCTTTTGGCATTAACAACATGTCATGTCGAGGTTCTTCTATTTATAAGGTCGAAATTGAGTATTATGGGCTTCATTGTGAGGACGAATGTTACACAAAGTTACAATCTCCACACAATATTTGCCAGTTTCATTAGGCGGAACATAGGAGAAAAAACGGAAAAATATAAAAAATCATTGGTTACAATATATCTTGAATACTAAATTCCACAAGAAAATTTGTATTACAGGAAGGAATATATGACCCCTGTATAGGGTTATTTTACTGTTGTAATAATTATATATAAAAATATATGAAAATACAAATATGTTTAAAATACTTTAAAAATACATAAAAAATATTTATAATAAATAGTGTATATGTAAGATATGCAGTAATAATAAATATAATTCATTCCTTTATTGAATACATATAAACCGTACAAAGAAAATAACAGATATAGGCTATAAAAAGCGGCAGATTTCGGGATCGCTATTGAGGCCAAATGGTAATGAATTGAAATTGAATATCCATTTCATTTCTAATTGGCACATCTTTTTAATTAAACCCTCTCCCCTCCAACTAGTTTCCACTTTCTGAATTTCAATAAATCCACAATAGGCACATCCATAAAAGCCCCCCTGTTCATTAAAGGGGTTTGTGGATGGTTTATGTGGTTTTAAGTGGATGCTAGATAAATTGAATTTCAAATTCGATACCCCTCTATATGTAAATATTGGTTGTTCTGGGTGTATTTGATTTAACGTGGCATCCTCCTTTAGTGCTTTTTAAGTATTTAAAACAAATCTTCCTCAGTTGGTAACTCTTACAATTAAAATCACATATAAATTAAATCCTATTGGTATTCACAACATCTTGCTATGATTTATATTTTAGTAGGTCTATTCTATTTTTAGACTCAACCTCCTCTAATGCTTTATTTAAGAGTGTATCCTTGTAACCTTTCTGTTTAAAATCATTCTTAATCTTAAGTGCCTTTGTTTTAAAGACCTCATTATTTGAGAAATTTATTTTTATCCTTAGGATTTGAGCTTTGGGGGCATTGAGCAACCACGGTGAAAAATGACAGCTACTTTCTTCAATGTAGCTGTTCACATCTACTTGTTTAAACCTTAAGGGACGTTTACGTATTAGGTACATCCGACAAAAAATGATCCTTAAGGAATGCGTACGTACCTCATACGTCCGCGGTAAATTTGAGCGCAACAAGCGATCATGATCGATTCCAGCCACTCTAAGGGGTATTACACGATTTTACATTGTAGAATACCCACCACACGGCCGGGCATGAGGGGTCAAGGAACTCAGTAATAGTAAAAAAAAAATGAAAAAAAATATTAACCCTCTACCCTCCCTCCCTCTCCCTCCCCATGAACTTACCATTGCCGCCGTTACCCTGCCGGCAATCGGTCATCTTCTGAGGGGGACTGTCTGCTCTGTAGAACCCCCAGTGGCCATGTAATCGCTCTAAAGAGCGGTCACATGGCCGCAATGCGTGTCCACAGTGCTGCCAGCAGGGTGACTGCCTGAACTGACAGGCAATCCCCCTGCTGGTGAAAAAGTTAATAAAAGTAAAAAAAAATTCAATTAATAAATTAAAGAGAAAAAAATACGTGTGTATAATATATATATGTATACATAGAAACATAGAATGTGATGGCAGATAAGAACCATTCGGCCCATCTAGTCTGCCCAATTTTCTAAATACTTTCATTAGTCCCTAGCCTTATCTTATAGTTAGGATAGCCTTATGCCTATCCCACGCATGCTTAAAGGACCACTATAGGCACCCAGACCACTTCAGCTTAATGAAGTGGTCTGGGTGCCAGGTCCATCTAGGTTTAACCATTTTTGCTGTAAACATTGCAGTTTCAGAGAAACTGCTATGTTTACCTTTGGATTAATCCAGCCTCTAGCGGCTGTCTCATTGACAGCCGCTAGAGGCGCTTCCACGCTTCTCACTGTGATTTTCACAGTGAGAAGATGCCAGCGTCCATAGGAAAGCATTAAGAATGCTTTCCTATGAGACTGGCTGAATGCACGCACGGCTCTTGCCGCGCATGCGCATTCAGCCGGTGATGTCAGAAGAGGGAGGAGAGTCCCAGCGCCGAGGGAGCCCGGCGCTGGAGAAAAGGTAAGGGGATTAACCCCTTCCTCCCCCTTCAGCGCCACGGGAGTGGGACCCTGAGGGTGGGGGCACCCTCAGGGCACTATAGTGCCAGGAAAACGAGTTTGTTTTCCTGGCACTATAGTGGTCCTTTAAACTCGTTTACTGTGTTAACCTCTAGCACTTCAGCTGGAAGGCTATTCCATGCATCCACTACCCTCTCAGTAAAGTAATACTTCCTGATGTTATTTTTAAACCTTTGCCCCTCTAATTTAAGACTATGTCCTCTTGTGTTGATTCCCTTTATGTATTTAAATGTTTCTATCATATCCCCCCTGTTTCGTCTTTCCTCCAAGCTATTCATGTTAAGATCCTTTAACCTTTCCTGGTAAGCTTTATCCTGCAATCCATGAACCAGTTTAGTAGCCCTTCTCTAAACTCTCTCTAAAGTATCAATATCCTTCTGAAGATACGGTCTCCAGTACTGTGTACAATACTTCAAGTGAGGTCTCACCAGTGTTCTGTACAATGGCATGAGCACTTCCCTCTTTCTACTGCTAATACCTCTCCCTATACAACCAAGCATTCTGCTAGCATTTCCTGCTGCTCTATTACATTGTCTGCCTACCTTTAAGTCATCAGAAATAATCACCCCGAAATCCCTTTCCTCAGATGTTTTGTACTCTATCAAATA
Organism: Pelobates fuscus; assembly: GCF_036172605.1. Lineage (NCBI taxonomy): Eukaryota > Metazoa > Chordata > Amphibia > Anura > Pelobatidae > Pelobates > Pelobates fuscus. Next base: position 235,108,296 of record NC_086322.1, read on the forward strand.
TTCTGTACTCTGCCCTTGGGTTTTTACGTCCAAGATGCATTATCTTGCACTTATCCACATTGAATGTCGGTTGCCAAACTCTGACCAATTTTCTAGTTTACCTAAATCATTTTCCATTTGGCTTATCCCTCCTGGAACATCAGCTCTGCTACATATCTTAGTGTCATCAGCAAAAATACATACCTTACCATCAAGACCTGCAATATCACTAATACAAATATTAAAGAGAATGGGTCCAAGTACAGATCCCTGAGGTACCCCACTGGTGACAAGCCCAAGCTTTGAATATACTCCATTGACTACAACCCTCTGTTGCCTGTCACTCAGCCACTGCCTTACCCATTCAACAATATTGGAATCCAAACTTAAATATTGCAGTTTATTGATAAGCCTTCTATGTGCAACAGTGTCAAAAGCTCCCTGAAGTAAACCCATGTTGCCTCTGATCTTGAAATCCATGTGATTTTAGATGTTCAACAATCCTATCCGGATAATGGTTTCCATTACTTTCCCCACTACTGAAGTAAGGCTTACTGGCCTATAGTTGCCCGACTCCTCCTTACTACCTTTCTTGTGAATGGGCACAACATTCGCTAACTTCCAATCTTCTGGGACTACTCCTGTTAACAATGATTGGTTAAATAAATCTGTTAATACACGAAACACCAACTAATGCTTGCTCTAACAGCCCAATCCTGGAACGGGCACAAGACGACTGCTAACTATACGAACCCTACCAACAGATAAGAGACCGACAACGCTTCTTTTCCGCACTAGAAAGTTGCAAATGTATAATGCATGTTTGATTTTAAGATGTAAACAGTTTCACGGGACCTGCGTGTCCCCTTTTCACAACAATATGACACGCTCCGTTATGTAATACTTTCTATTATGCTTAATAAAAGCTTTGTTGACTAAATAAATCTGTTAATGGTTTTGCTAGTACTCCACTAAGCTCTTTTAATAACTTTGGGTGTATTCCATCAGGTCTCATTGACTTATTTGTCTTTACTTTTGACCAGGGGTGTATCTATCACGAGGCAAACAAGGCATTTGCCTAGGGCGGCACTTGCCAATGGGGCGGCAAAATGCCTTGTTTGCTTAGTGATAGTTCCAATAATATGCCAAATATATATATATATATTTTTTTTTACGGAGTCCGTTGCTTCACTATGCGAGCTGCATCGCCGGCGCCGCATAGTGAAGGAGTTGCTCCTCCTCCTCCTCCTGACTTCCTTCCGACCTCCCCTGCCTTTTACGGATGCGCGTTGCCGTCGTGACGTCACACGGAAGTGGAGTCACGGGCCGGCAACGCTAGGGTGAGCCTTATCTCCTCCGGCTGCAGAGCGCACAGGCTCCGTGAACACTGAGCCCAGGCCCCAATTGCCTGATCGGAGCCTGCTGTCTACCTGTCTTCAGAACTGTAAGTACTTAAATTACAGTCCTGTCCTTCACTAAAAGAAATTACTTAGTTGTTTTATGGGGTAAGGTAAGGGGGCTGGCTGGTTAAAGGGGGGAGGATTAGGTAGGGGTTAATACTGATCTCTAGCTGCTTATTGTTTTAAAAAAAATAAGTAATCTGTAATACAGTATTTATATAACCATTCGATTTCACTGACGCTATTGCGGTTTATTTTCATTGACGCTATTGCGGTTTATTTTCATTGACGCTATTGCGGTTTATTTTCATTGACGCTATTGCGGTTGATTTTCATTGACGCTATGGCGGTTGATTTTCATTGACGCTATGGCGGTTGATTTTCTTTGACGCTATGGCGGTTGATTTTCATTGACGCTATGGCGGTTGATTTTCATTGACGCTATGCCTGTTGATTTTTATTGACGCTATGCCTGTTGATTTTTATTGACGCTATGCCTGTTGATTTTTATTGACTCTATGGCGGTTGATTTTTATTGACGCTCTGCCTGTTGATTTATATTGATGCTATGCCTGTTTTTTATTGATGCTATGCCTGTTGATTTTTATTGACGCTGATATAGATTCTTTTAAGCAAACAAATGAGTTTGAATGACTATCTGTTCCTGTCCAAATTAGAGATGATTAAAATTGCGTATACGCAGAAGTAAATTCACACTGACACACGGAGTTCAGGTTAAAAGAACTTCGAGAAAATTTAATGGCATCTGAATAAAAAGCGGGCTCGCAGACCCTTATAAAAGCAATATTACATCATCATAGAATATCAAGATAACAACAAATAAACATTATTAATTGGATTAGGTGTTAAGTGGTTAAGTCAATACCCTCCCATCAATATTATTAATTGGTCTAGGTGTTAAGTGGCTAGTTGGGCATCCTCCCATCATGGGATGTCGTCATCTTTGACACGGGAGTGGACATAAGATACAAGCGCCATTGTTGTTTAGCACGAGGCTCGCTCGATGGGAGGGGGGATCTGGCAGCCAGCCATTTTGAGTACTTGGCACCATTTAGCTTCAAGGTTAGTTTCTCAAGCTTTAGTGAATAGACATTTTATTAGTACAGTTCTCATGATCTAACTATGGCATACAATGTTTCATACTACAGGAACTTGACTGTTCCGGTGCTGCTCATAACCTTCTAGAAAAGCATTTCCTTCTAATATTCTAAATACTGTTAGGAGAATGAATAATAGTCAATCAATAATAGGTAATTTAATAATTCTACAACAACGCTATGGCGGTTGATTTTCATTGACGCTATGCCGGTTTATTTTCATTGACGCTATGCCGGTTTATTTTTATTGACGCTATGCCGGTTTATTTTTATTGACGCTATGGCGGTTGATTTTTATTGACGCTATGGCGGTTGATTTTTACTAATGCTATGTCAGTTGATTTTTACTGATGCTATGTTGGTTGATTTTCACAGCATTGGTACTATCCTTAGCAGCCATGAGTGACGGGCGAAAAAGGCTAAGTGGAGCAGGTTACCGAAAAAAATTCAAAAATTAGGCGTGAAAAACAAGCCAGGGAGCTTGAACAGACAGGAAAAATTGAACTATTTTTCTCAAAACCTGTGGCTTCTTCTAATACTGAGCAGGGTGAGGAGGTAGTTGAAGATTTAACTGCTGACATCTGTGAAACTGATGTAGTTGCTACATGCAGTTATGATACTTCACTAGCTACCAGTAGTTCTAGTATTGCCAGAGAAACTGAGACTTCTGAATAAGGTCCTTCGAGTTCAGTAGAATTTGATGATCCTGTTGTACAAATAGGAGTGAGCTCTGACCCTGCTGAATGGGTTTTAAATGATTGCACCAGAAACCATGTGGCTAAACATGGAATAATTCAAAATGAGAATCTGGACTTTACGCAGTCGAGAAGGCTTTATGCTGACCATTCTAGATTGCTAACCAAACACCTTTTTGAAAAAGAAAACTTTAATGGAAAGAAACAAAAAAGGAGCTATTTGGTTTACTCCAAAAGCAAAGGAGTAGTGTTTTGTGCTCCATGTCGTTTGTTTGGTGGCAAATCCCAGTTGGCAGAAAGTGGCTTCAATGACTGGAAAAATGGCACGGCTCGATTAAATGAGCACGAGCGTTCAGCTGAACACAAATCCTGCGTGGCCTTCATCTTAAGGTATGTCAAGGAAGATGGCTTACCGGTTGAGCGTTTTCTACGTTTTATTCCAAATCCTGGTCATAAATCGGAACAACGGGCTGAAGTGGTCCTCACCACTCTGAAGTCATATGATCTTGATATTGCCAACTGTCGTGGTCAATCATATGACAACGCAAGCAATATGTCTGGCCATTATAGAGGATTGCAAGCCAGAATTCTGGAAAGAAACACACTTGCTGTGTATATTCCATGCTCTGCACATTCTTTAAATCTGGTAGGGAAGCATGCTGCTGAAAGTTGTCCTGAAGCCTGTTCATTCTTTGGTCTCCTACAATACCTTTACATTTTTTTTACTGCTTCCACTCACAGATGGGAGATTTTAAAAGAACATCTATCATCTGTACCAAACACTCTAGCGGTCAAGAGATTATCTGACACACGGTGGTCAGCCAGGGAAGATGCCTGTAGAAGCTTGAATCGAAATTGGACTCAAGTAATCGAAGCCTTAACAAAAATTAAGGAAAATACCTCAGAGGCACCGTGAACATGCAAGGAAGCTGAAGGTCTTCTGAATAAAATACGACGTCTGGAGACTGCACTTATGAGTGGTTTGTGGGGTACTATCCTGGATAGATTTGGTGCAGTTAGCAAAAAACTCCAAAGCATTGGCATTGATGTTGGAATTGTAGGGGAGCTGTATGAGTCACTGATCCAGTTTGTTCGAGAAACCAGAGATATATTCCCGACTTTCGAAGCTGCTGCAATAGAAAAATCAGTTGTGAAGGATTATGAGAATAAGAGGAAAGGTGCACAAGCAAGGAAAGGTTCAGCAACTTCCAGCAAGACACAGGCAGAGGAAGCCCAAGAACATTTTCGCATTAACACCTTTTATGTTATTTGTGACAACTTGGTTGCTGAACTTATGAGAAGAAAAACAGCATATGACTCTTTCTTTGGAAAGTTTAAATTTATTACTGATTTATCAAAAACTGAGCCATCAGCAATATCAGGGCCGTTTGAAGGAATTTGGGGGCCCCAAGCAAAATAGACATGGAGGCCCTCCCCCTCCATGCCCTCCCCACCTTACGCACGCAAAGCCTACAGGAACCACAATATAGCCATACAGTTTAAGTTCACCCACACCTTATATAAATAAAAAAGGAGGTTAACAGTGCAAATACTACTGTTGCATTTAATGTGCATGAAATTTGAACATTTTCAACAAATGAACATTTGCAAAAAAACACCACTGTACCATACAATCCAATATACATTAAAAAAGTGCACAATAACTAAATCCAACATGCTTAAAACACACACATTAACATTTTTCAGTTCTTACAAACATGTGCAAATGATCTAAAACTGCTGTTTGCGAACCTTGTTTTCTGCAAAGGCAATCACAATGTCCTCCATGTCCAAAGACTGGCGAACATCACGCTCAATTGATGTAAGTGCCAGTCCTGTGAGCCTTTCTTGGCCCATGGTGGACCTCATGTAATTTTTTATCAGCTTCAAAGCTGAAAAGCTCCTCTCACCAGAGGCCACTGACACAGGGAGAGTCAGGAGTAGACGCAAAGCAATGCTTAAATTACTGTACAAATCCAGTAGCTTCTCACTGTATATGTAATTAAGCATGTCAAATGGTGAAGTGGCTACATGGTCTGGAAAAGTGTAGAGAGATGAATTGATCTCAAGTGCCAGGTCATCAGCATCAATGTCATGGAGGGTTTGTTCCAATTTTTTGCATCGATCATGAAGCTTTCCATTCTTTATTGATTGCTTCATGTTGTCCTTTGAGAAGAGAAAGTCATAAAGGTCATAAACACCCTTCAATCTTGAAAACCTGTCACTTAGGCTTCTGAGGGCTGTGTCAACCATGGGCAGAAAGAAGTCTCTTCTGAAAGTCTCATCTGGAGTATACTGAGTGTCCTCTGTTCCTTCATATAGAGACTGCCTTTTCTTTTTACGCTGCCTTTTCTCAGGAAGGGTCATTTCCATATCCAGATTTTCTGCAATCTCCTTTGCATCAGTTTGACAGGATGCAATCCCTTTTTCCCTGAAGTTTTCAAGGTAGTATTTTACTCCTTCTGTTTCCGATCTAAGTGTTTCCATTGAAACATTTGGACTTTGTAGCAGCTTGCTGACATGATTGATCTGGTACAAAACATTGTACCAGGTCATTGTGCAAAGCAGAAAAGACCAGGTCTTCATCTCACCATGTAAGCTTTTAGCACTGGACATGGTCTCGGAGTCCCCCTTCTCTATAGCAAACATCTGGAGTGCAGACAATGCATCCAGGATCTCTGGTAACTGGTATCGCACCACCTTCACGCAGTCAATTCGAGCTTCCCATCTTGTTGTTGACAAAGGTTTTAAAGTGAGCTGCTTTACATGTTCCTTTAGAACTGCCCAGCGTTGCACAGAGGAACTGAATAAGTTATAGAGTCTTTGCATCACACCAAAGATGGAGATGGACAGCACTGAGGACTTGGCAGCATCTGCCACAACCAGGTTAAGTGTATGACTGCTGCATGGAATGCAAAATGCTTTGCTGTTCAATTGCAAAATTCTTGCCTGAACACCCTGTTTATGGCCCATCATATTGCTGCCATTGTCATAAGACTGACCACGGCAGTCAGAAAGACTCAGGCTGTGTTTCTGCAGGTGGTCAAGTAGGACTTCAGTCAGGCCCTTACCAGTTGTTTCTTCAACATCTAAAAATCCAAAGAAATGTTCTGCAATGGACACAGATGGTTCGCAATTAACAATTCTCAGAACAATGGAAAGCTGTTCCTTATGACTGACATCAGGAGTGCAATCCATAATAACAGAGTAATACTTTACTCGGTGTACTCTTCTCACAATCTCTTCCAGTACCTTGTTTCCAATTAGTGCAATTATTTCATTTTGAATAGTTCCACTTAAGTAATGCACTCTTGTCTCTTGGTTTTGTATCCTTCTTATGTGTTCAGTCATAACTGAATCGAACTGTGCCATCAGTTCAACTTGTGCCAGAAAATTCCCATTGTGCGGGTCATACAACTCACTTGTGGTCCCTCTTAAAGCCTGGTTGCGTTCTGCTAAGTGACAAATTATAGCAATCACTCTCCTTATGACACATTTCCAATGCTCAATCTCTATCTGCATCAAGCTTTGTTGTCTTCGATCTATGGTTGTATTGGTTTGCAGTCTCCTCTGCAGCTCATGCCAGTTTGTCATATTGTCACAATGACCCTTTGAATATTCGTGTAATTTTAAATGATGAGCTAGGTTCCTCCATGTACGGAAGCCACAGTTGCTTAAGGCATTGTCACGCTTCCCAAAAACAGTGCAGGCAAAACAGAACACTGAGTCTGTGCTCATGGAATATAACATCCACGATCTAAGAATTTTCTCCCCATTTTTCATGCTTCTCATGTAATTCTCATTTGTGAATCTTCGAGGTGGATTCTCAGAATTTTGGGGGAATACATAGTTTTTGACTTGCACTGGTCCTTTTTTTAACAATTTGACAGCGCACACTATCAGTCAGGACTGCTGGCCACTGCGCAGGGTCATCAGCTATAATTACAGTGCTTGTGGTACCTTGAGCTGTAGAGGTAACCTCAGTGTTGGGAAGTGGTGCAGACTCAATTTATGTTCTGAATGCAGTGTCTTCCACTGTGAGAGATGCTATTGACGGTGTAGCTGGGGAAAAATAATGTTTTTATTAATATAATTCATCTGTTGTACAGAATGCATCACTGAGTGTCTGACACCTAGAAATTTGACCGGCACTACTGTATATTAAACTGTATATTACAAATTCTGAAATGTCCATGGGCAAAAGTGACTGGTGCTATTTACACAAGTTTGGTGGGAATTCAATTGTGATTTGCACTGTTTTTTTCTAACAATATGCCAGCACACACTTATCAGTTTAAACTCGGGGCTGTGCAGGCTATCAGCTATAATTATAGAGCTTGTGGTACCTTGTGCTATAGAGGAGACATCAGCACTGAGAAGTGATGCATCTGTTGATGTTGAGGATGAAGTTGATGGTGTAGCTGGGAAAATAATTGGAAAAAAAATCTGAAATTAGAACGTTTTACCATTTCTGTTCGCATATTGAAAGCGGCAGGGCCGGACTGGCCCACCGGGATACCGGGAATTTTCCCGGTGGGCCGCGGCACCTGGGGGCTGCTCTGAGCAAGTATGTGCCACCGGGTGGCCGGTCCGGTGGCACACACACTGAGGGGGCCGGCCGGCCGGTCGGCGGCCGCATTCCGCGCTGGAGCCGCCGGACCGGGTGGCAGCCTCGCCGGTCCGGCGGCACTCCTGTCAGGATGTCACTCAGGCAGACTCGCTGAAGGCTGTTGGAGGAGGGAGGAGCATGTCTCTGTACCATGCTCCCTCGGTTCCTGTGCAGGGAATTGTGGGAACCGCGAGGGAGCATGGTACAGAGTAAAGTGCATTTATTCCTTATTCATGCTCCTCCCTCCTCCAACAGCCTTCAGCGAGTCTGCCTGAGTGACATCCTGACAGGAGTGCCGCCGGACCGGCGAGGCTGCCACCCGGTCCGGCGGCTCCAGCGTGGAGTGCGGCCGGCCCCTTTGAGTCCTTGACTCCTCTCAGGTAAATGGGAGGGGGGAAATAAAACAGAGGGGCACTGGGAAAGGATGGGGGAAGGAGAGAGAGACACAGAGGGAAAAAAGGGGCAATAGAAAGATGGTGGAGGGAGGAAAAAGAGACAGAGAGAGAGAGAGAGAGACACACACACAGGGAAAGGGGGAGAAAGAGACACACAGGGAAAGGGGGAGAAAGAGACAGAGGGGGAGAGAGAGAGGAAGGGGGAGAGAGAGACACACAGGGAAAGGGGGAGAAAGAGACAGGGGAAGAGAGAGGAAGGGGAGAGAGAGAGAGACAGAGGGGAAGAGAGAGGAAGGGGGAGAGAGAGACAGAGGGGAAGAGAGATGAAGGGGGAGAGAGAGACACACAGGGAAAGGGGGAGAAAGAGACAGATGGGGAGAGAGAGGAAGGGGAGAGAGAGAGACAGAGGGGGAGAGAGAGGAAGGGGAGAGAGAGAGACAGAGGGGAAGAGAGAGGAAGGGGGAGAGAGAGACAGCGGGGAAGAGAGCTGAAGGGGGAGAGAGAGACAGAGGGGAAGAGAGAGAAACACAGGGAAGAGAGGGAGAGAGAAACACAGGGAAAGGGGGGGAGAGAGATGTGGGGAAGAGAGAGACAGAGGGGAAGAGAGATGTGGGGGAGAGAGAAACACACAGAGAAAGGGGGAGAAAGAGACAGAAGGGAAGAAAGATGTGGAGGAGAGAGAGACAGAGGGAAGAGAGATGTGGGGGAGAGAGAAACACAGGGAAATGGGGGAGAAAGAGACAGAGGGAGAAAGGAGAGAGACACACAAGGGGAGGGGGAGAAAAAGAGGCAGAGGGGGAAGAGAGAGACTGGGAAGGAGAGGGGAGACTCCCCCCCCCCCCCCCAATGAGGCTCTCCACTGCCAGACGATCTCCCTCCCCGTTCCACAGGCACCATGCGGGCAGCCGGCTCCTCTGCGTCCTTCTCGCAGGAGCACAGAGCATTGCCGCGGTTACCACGGCAATGCTCCGGCTCTCACGAGAGTGAACTCTAGCCCTGGAGCTATGGGCTAGAGTTCAATCTCACCACTGCGACCACCATGAATTCCTGGTGGTCGCAGTGTTGAGTGAACTCTAGCCCCATAGACATACTTCCCCCACACACACACACCATACACATTCACACACTGCCCCCATGCACACATTGCCGCCCCCCCCACACACACACATTCACAGCCCTCCCATACACACATTTCCCCACTGAACCTTTCACACACACTGCACCCCTCACACATTGCACCACTGCTCCTATACCCTAATACAGCCCCATATCCCAGCAGACCCCAGGTAAGTTGTCAAACAGTTCTTAAACGGTTTGACTACTTACTCTGTGAGGGGGCCCCGGCACACCTTGCACCATAACCACTACACAGAGCAGTAGTGGTTATTGTGTATGGATTTTTTCTTTAAATAATCTACAAGTGCCCCTCCCGGGATCAGGCTCTGGATCCGCCACTGGTATATGACATGTATATTAGATATTATACATGTATACTAGATTTATATATATATATATATCTAGATAGCCCCTGCACTCCAACCATGACAATAAGAAAAAAATACCTGGTGTTCTGGTGGCTGAATAATACAAAACATGAAAAATACCGGCACTCAAGGATTTTCAGCAAATCAAATCTTCATTTATTTCGAAGAAAAGAATCGACGCTTCAGCTCCTCACAGGAGCTTTCATCTGGACACTGTCCTGATGAAAGCTGTCCTGATGAAAGCTGTCCTGATGAAAGCTCCTGTGAGGAGCTGAAACGTCGATTCTTTTCTTCGAAATAAATGAAGATTTGATTTGCTGAAAATCCTTGAGTGCCGGTATTTTTCGTGTTTTTTATATATATATATATATATATATATATATATATATATGCCTATTATATTTACACATATGTTAATGTACATTTATATATGCATAATACGAGAAATGTCATTAATATGTACCATATGTAATGAGCAGATATTGTCCGAGTCTTGTTGCTAGGTGCATACTCCAGCACAATAACATATTTAACCCCTTAAGGACACATGACATGTGTGACATGTCATAATTCCCTTTTATTCCAGAAGTTTGGTCATTAAGGGGTTAAAGTAAAGAGCGCACCCAAAATAAACAAGATAACGTAAATTTTTTACAGTTGTGCCCTACATACATTCACCATTTCAGTCCCATTACCAAGCTTTTCTTAATATGTCAAGGTAGTTGGACTGAAACATTGATTACATGCAAAGGCACGTCTGCTTAAAATAAATCAGCACTTTTGTTTATTTTGAAGCCTATGAGTGCTTTTTTTTTTACGTTGGAGTAATCATTTTAAATTTAAGTTCTCTTTTCTAACTCTGTACCTGCACACTATGCTGGCGCGACGCATTATGGGGCTGGTAAATATTTTTTTCCATGGCTGCTTTTAATTCCCAGTCCGGCCCTGGAAAGCGGTCACTATTAACAGCTAAGCTCAGTGAGAGAAATTCACTCTACCTTCATCAGTGGAGGTATCCTTAGGAAGAGCCTGAGGGCTGAGAAATTTAAGCAAAGCACCTTGAGGAAGAAAGAAAAGATGGTAACACTTTATAATAAAAATCATTAATAGATGGTGAATTGATAGTTAATTAATCTTTAGTTAATTGTAATTTAACTGTTAGCAAACAGTCTTTTTACTGTTAACAGACAATGAAATTATAATTACCATATATACTCGAGTATAAGCCGACCCGAATATAAGCCGAGGCCCCTAATTTTATCCCAAAAAACTGGGAAAACTTATTGACTCGAGTATAAGACTAGGGTGGGAAATGCAGCAGCTACTGTTAAATTTCTAAATAAAATTAGATCCTAAAAAAAATATATTAATTGAATATTTATTTACAGTGTGTGTATAATGAATGCAGTGTGTGCGTATGTGTGTGTGTATGAGTGCAGCGTGTGTGTATGAGTGCAGTGTGTGTATGAGTGCAGTGTGTGTGTGCATGAATGCAGTGTGTGTGTGTGCATGAATGCAGTGTGTGTGTGTATGAATGCAGTGTGTGAATGCAGTGTGTGCAGGGCCGGTGCAAGGATATTTGCCGCCATAGGCAAAAAATTTTTTGCCGCCCCCTCCCCCCCCCATATGTCCTGACTTCCCCTCCTCCTCCCTCAGTGGTCCTTACCTCCCCACCCCCGTGTTCCTTCACTCTCCCCCCCCAGTGGTCCTGACTCACCCCTCCCCTAGTGGTCCTTACCCTCCCCTCCCCTCGTGGTCCTTACTTCCCCCTCCCCTCCCATAGTGGTCCTTATCCCACCCCCTCCCTCTCATAGTGGTCCTTATCCCCCTTCTCCCTCCCATAGTGTTCCTTATCCCCCCCCATCCCTCCCATAGTGGTCCATATACCCCCCCTCCCTCCCATAGTGGTCCTTATACCCCCCCTCCCTCCCATAGTGGTCCTTATCCCACCCCCTCCCATAGTGGTCCTTATACCCCCCCTCCCTCCCATAGTGGTCCTTATACCCCCCTCCCTCCAATAGTGGTCCTTATCCCCCCTCCCTCCCATAGTGGTCATTATCCCCCCTCCCTCCCATAGTGGTCCTTATACCCCCTCCCTCCCATAGTGGTCCTTATCCCCCCCCTCCCTCCAATAGTGGTCCTTATCCCACCCCCTCCCATAGTGGTCCTTATCCCCCCCTCCCTCCAATAGTGGTCCTTATCCCACCCCCTCCCATAGTGGTCCTTATCCCCCCTCCCTCCCATAGTGGTCCTTATACCCCCCTCCCTCCCATAGTGGTCCTTATCCCCCCCTCCCTCCCATAGTGGTCCTTATCCCCCCCTCCCTCCCATAGTGGTCCTTATACCCCCCCTCCCTCCCATAGCAGTCCTTATACCCCCCTCCCTCCCATAGTGGTCCTTAACCCACCCCCTCCCTCCCATAGTGGTCCTTATACCCCTTTTTTTGTTATTATTATTTTTTTATTATTATTTCTTATTTTATTTATATATTTTTTTTTCGTCCCCCCTCCCTGCTTGATATATGGCAGGGAGGGGGGCTCTCCTTCCCTGGTGGTCCAGTGGCAGTTCAGTGGGGGGGAGAGGGGGGCTGGCAGAGCTGTAACTTACCTGTCCTGCAGCTCCTGTCAGCTCTCTCCTCCTCTGCGCCGTCCGTTCTGCTCTTCTGACAGCTCCCAGTGTAAATCTCGCGAGAGCCGCGGCTCTCGCGAGACTTACACTGGGAGCTGACCGAGGTGCTGACCGGACGGCGCAGAGGAGGAGAGAGCTGACAGGAGCTGCAGGAGAGGTAAGTTACAGCTCTGCCAGCCCCCCTCTCCCCCCAGTCTGTATTATGGCAATGCAAATTGCCATAATACAGACTCTGACTCGAGTATATACGGTAAGTGTTTACTAATTATTAGTAGTGCTGTAAATTAACAGTTTATTGTAGCACACATACATTATATCTATCATATAATATATTAGGTATCGGGTAATGATTCAAAAATTTTGTAAACCTGTAAGAAACCATTTTTAAAACGTCTATAAACATTACATAGATAGACAGACCAGATATTCCTAACACTTTGTTAAGGGTTATTAGTTGGTTAAACTGTCTATAAACAGTATCTGGATGGTTATTATAAAGTTACAACAGATGACTATAATACCTTAAATAGTTAATAAACAATACCAGTAAAACATGTGGGTTGTCCTGATACTGTAGTTGCACTAACTGTTCGTTACAGTTCGTAGCAGCATTTGCCGTCAGGCAGGTAGCTAACAAACATATTTTTGCTAGCTTACCTGCTGCAAAATTACACCATTTATACAAGACAAGTAGAGCTATTTTATCTAGTGTATGTAATTTATCACTTACCACTATCTTGTTTTTTCTTATCCTCCTCTTCCTTTCTCTTCTTTCTTTTCTGGCTTCCTGAAGCATAATTCCGCTTCATGATGACTGCCGACTCCGAGGAGGTTTTCTTTTTTGCCGGCAGCCGAGATCACGTGGTTGGCTGGCTGCTGAGAGAGGGGACCCCTTGAGGAGGGATAAAAGTGTCACTTTACTGATGCATTATGTGTGTGTGCGCGGCGGTGTAGTGTGAAAGAGCTCCCTGTCCTGCCCCCTTTCCTATAGAGCTCTCTCTTTCGTCCCATAGAGCTCTGCACCTGCCCCCTCTCTGTGTTCTCCTCACCCCCCTTCCCTGTGTTCTCCTCATCTCATCCCCCCTCCCTTTGTCCTTCTTACTCCCCCCTCCTCCTCCCTGTGTCCTTCTTATTCCCCCCTTCCCCTGTCCTTCTTACAACTCCCCCTCCCCCTCCCTGTGTCCTTCTTATTCCCCTCCCCGTGTGCTTCTTACTCCCCCCTCCCTTCTTATCCACTGTCTACCCCATGTCCTTCTTAGTCCCCCCCTCCCCGTGTCCTTCTTATTCCCCCACCCCATGTCCTTCTTACTCCCCCTTCCCCTGTCCTTCTTACTCCCCCCTTCCCCTGTCCTTCTTACTCCCCCTCCCCCTCCCTGTGTCCTTCTTATTCCCCTCCCCGTGTGCTTCTTACTCCCCCTCCCCCTTCCCCTTATTCCACTACCCCATGTCCTTCTTAGTCCCCCCTCCCTGTGTCCTTCTTATTCCCCCACCCCATGTCCTTCTTACTCCCCCCCCTCCCTTCTTATGTTATTCCACTACCCCATGTCCTTATTAGTCCCCCCTCCCCCTGTCCTTCTTACTCCCCCCTCCCTGTGTCCTTCTTATTCCCCCACCCCATGTCCTTCTTACTCCCCCCCCTCCCTTCTTATGTTATTCCACTACCCCATGTCCTTATTAGTCCCCCCTCCCCATGTCCTTCTTACTCCCCCTCCCCCTGTCCTTCTTACTCCCCCCTTCCCCTGTCCTTCTTACTCCCCCTCCCCCTCCCTGTGTCCTTCTTATTCCCCTCCCCGTGTGCTTCTTACTCCCCCTCCCCCTTCCCCTTATTCCACTACCCCATGTCCTTCTTAGTCCCCCCTCCCTGTGTCCTTCTTATTCCCCCACCCCATGTCCTTCTTACTTCCCCCCCTCCCTTCTTATTCCACTACCCCATGTCCTTCTTAGTCCCCCTCCCCGTGTCCTTCTTACTTCCCCCTCCCCCTCCCTGTGTCCTACTTGCTCTCCCCCTCCCTGTTTTTTTTTTTTTTTTAACTCCGACCCTACCCTAGTAATTCAGTCCTCCTCCCTTCCCTGGACCCTGTAGCGTGGCCGAGCTCCTCGCTCTCTACCTCCAGACTCCAGTTCTGGGCTTCTGGCTGTCACTCAGTCCGGCCGGGTACCGCGTGGTACAGGTCAGGAGATTCAAACAGTTTCCTGTTCCCGGCCGCGGCCGGACTAAAAGGAAGTGAGCAAGGTGTATACTTCATGTCAGTCCGGCCGGGAACAGGAAACTGAATTCCCTGTTCCTGTACCGCGCGGTACCCGGCCGGACTGAGTGACAGGCAGCCTTGCAGGAGGTAGAGGGGAGAGGTAACCAGGAGTGCTGCAGCCGCCTGAGGCTCTCTATAGAGCGCTCAGGCGGCTGCAGCCTTAAAGAAAGCAAAACAAGCATGGGCTCTTCTTGGGGCCCCGGGCCAGCTCGGGGCCCCAAGCAATTGCTTGTTTTGCCTGTGTGCTAGCGACGGGCGTGAGCAATATTACAGTAAGCAAACAACCTTTGTTCTTCTTACAGCAAAGACTTGGAACAGGAGTGTTTTTTTGATGAGTGCCTCCACTTTCGTTCATACCTAATAAGTTCTTCTGCAGAAGATACCTCTGTTCTGGCAATGTCCCGAATGATAAGGGACAGAGGATTGCAAAGCATTTATTTAAATGTAGACATTGCTCTCAGAATGTTTTTGTGTACTGCAGCAACTAACTGCTCAGCTGAGCGTTCTTTCTCAACTTTAAAGTGAGTTAAGAACTACTTACGATCCAGAATGGGAGAGGAAAGATTGAACTCCCTGGCAGTGTTGGCAATAGAGTCTGAACTCACAAAATCTTTGGACTATGAAGAGCTCATCAACAGCTTTGCCACACAGAGAGTTCGGCGAAAGCCACTTTAGTTTAGTTTACAAGTATGATTTAAATCTAATAATCTAATATTCAACAGTTTGCACTTATTTAAGTCAGAAATGTTTACAGTTTTATTTGTTGTATTTCAGTATAATATATTTATATATTTAATTAAAGTTATCTAAGTTATTAAAAACCTCATCGTGTCAGTTTCAGGATGGATTGATGTAAGTAAATGGTGTGTGAAAGTCTGTGCTATGGCTAAAGTAGTGTAATGGACTGGATGTGTTGATATGTACAGTGGCATTGTCTTGTATGGATGACACAAATTGTGTATGCATGTCCAGTAACAGCTGTTGAAGCCTTGGTGCTGTTACTGCTATTATATGTAAAGATTCTCTTAAAATAATACATGCAACATTTGAAATGGTACAGAAAACACAAAATATTGACCTTCGTTATTCACTTTTAAATACAGAAAGGAAGATGTGAAGCTCTAACCGGAGATGGTGGAGCCTAAAGAGGAAGGGGTGGGGTTTACACAGGAAGGTGTGGCTCTTAACCCCTTAAGGACACATGACGTGTGGGACACGTCATGATTCCCTTTTATTCCAGAAGCTTGGTCCTTAAGGGGTTAAACAGAGGGGTTTGGCATTGACAGGAAGGGGTGGGTCAAATTTATATTAGGGGGGTGCCTGAGTTTAGTCTCGCCTAGGGCAGCACAAAACCAAGATACACCACTGCTTTTGACAATTGAAATAGAACCTCTTCCTCTGTAAACTCACATGTAATAAATGACTCATTTGTCCTTTTTCCAAACTGAGGTCCCTTTCCTTCATTTTCATCTGTAAATACTGAACAAAAATATTAATTGAGGCAGTCAGCTAGACCTTTATCCTCTACTACATACCTTCCTTCTTTTGTTTTTAATCTAACTAATCCTTGTTTTACTTTCCTTTTCTCATGTATGTATCTAAAAAATGTTTTTTTTTACTGACTGTGCTATTTTCTCTTCTGTGTGTGATTTAGAAGCTCTTATAACTTGCTTAGCCTCTTTCTGCCTAATCTTATAGATCATTCTGTCTCCCTCACTCTGTTTTTTTTTTTTATAATTACTAAATGCTAACTTTTTGTTTATTACTATTTTGGCCACATCTGTGGAGTACCACAGTGGTTTCTTGAATTTTTTGCTTTTACTGACAAGCCTAATGCAATTTTCTGTTGCCTTCAGCAGTGCAACTTTTAAATAAGCCCATTTCTCTTGGACTCCATTTAAATTGCCCCAGTCTGATAATGACTCCTTTACACATATTCTAATTTTAGAAAAGTCTGTTTTTTTAAAGTCTAAAACTTTTGTTTTTGTGTGGTGTGACTCAGTCACTGTTCTTATATTAAACCACCCTGACTGATGATCACTGGATCCTAAACTTTCACCTACAGTAATATCTGATACCAAATCTCCATTTGTTAACACTAAATCTAGTATGGCCTCTTTATAAATTGGCTCCTCAACGACTTGTTTTAGAGACAATCCCAGTAGGGAGTTTAGAATATGTGTGCTCCTGGCACAAGCAGCTATTTTTGTTTTCCAATTCACATCAGGAAGATTTAAATCACCCATGATGATAACTTCCCCCTTCATTGTCATTTTAGCTATTTCCTCAACTAGTAGATTATCTAACTCTTCTATTTGTCCTAGGGACCTATAAATCACACCTACACGAGTTACTGTGTGATTACCAAATTCTAATGTAACCCAAACGGACTCTATGTTCACCTCACTAACTTTTATTAGGCTAGATTTTATGCTATCTTTCACATACAGGGCCACCTTATCCCCCTTTCTTGCCTTCCCTGTATTTTCTATATAAAGAGTACCCTGGTATTGCTATGTCCCAGTCATTTTTCTCATTATACCATGTCTCAGTAACAGCAACTAAATCTATATTATCAGTTGGCATTATTGCCACAAGTTCATGGATCTTGTTCCCTAAACTGCAAGCATTTGTAGACATGACTCTAAGCTTATAGTTTTTTTTAACACACTTGCTGCAGGCACCTTCTGTCCTTGTTTTGGGGGGCAATTGGATTGATGTTTTATCACCCGTTTGCCGCCCCCCACCCTAGTTTAAAAATACACCCTAGCAAAACCTCTGAACTGCTCACTGAGAACATTTGTTCCCTTTTGAGAAAGATGCAAACCATCTTTTTTGTACAGTTTATTTCCATTCCAAACAGAGCTACCATGAGAAATAAAGCCAAATCCTTGCTCCCGACACCATTCACCAAGCCACAAGTTAGAGTCCCTAATACGCATCCGCCTGTCGTTCTGAGTGTTATGCACAGGCAGAACTTCAGAGAATAACAGTGTGGAAGCAACCTGACGTATATCATTGGCAAAAACACTAAAAACTTCCTTAACCTCTGAAACCTTATTGCAAGTCAAGTCATTAAGTCATTTGTCCCTATATGGACAAGTACATCCAATTCCCTTTCCTGCTTTGCTCGCTTAACAATATTACAAATATGTCTCCTGTCTCTGTGAGCAATAGCTCCGGGAAGACATCTCACAAGACCACCATTGTCAATCTCCACACCTCTTATGATGGAATCCCCCAACAACAACTACTTTATATTAGGCCTCACCACAGTCTCCAAGCCTGTCTCCACAACACCACTACCCTCAGTGCCTGAGCCTGTCTCCACAACACCACTACCCTCAGTGATAAGATATATAACATAATATATATAACATAATATATAACATAATACTAAGTGTCTTTTTTTAATTAAATTAAATACACTTAGAGTAAAATTACACACGTGTGTATATATAATATATATGATAACTATATTTTATATATATATGATTATAGAAATGAATAATTAATAAAAAAATAAATAAACTGTAAAAATAATTTTAAAAAATTATATATATGTAGTTTTATTCTAACTGTATTTTGATATTAATATATATATTTATATCAAAATACACTTAGAATGAAATTATATATATATATATATATATATATATATATATAATATCTATGTATATCCCCTTAACGACTGTGGATGTATTAGGTAAGTCCGACAAAAAACGGTCGCTAAGGACCGCGGACTTACCTAGTACGTCCACGGCAAATAGGAGCCCTGGACTTACCTGGACCGGAGATCCGCCGTGATCATGGTCGAGGGGGACTGCCGGAGACCCCAGCAGTCCCCCTGCAGCAGCCATCCACCCCTGCCCTCCAGGACCATGTGATCACCATGATCACATCGCCGCAATACTCATCGCTGACTCACTACTGTCCAACTCCCCAACATAGACATCACGCAATAAAGTCTGTTAGTTGGGGTATTTGGAATATATATATTTAATTATTAATCTTTATACCTGAGTAGTCAGATATATAGATATTTGGCTTTGGATTATGTATCGGACCACAATTACGATTTATGTAAAGGGTCTTTATCAAGTGAATATACATTCAAATTTTCTTTTCTCCAGCTAACACCTACATACAGATTTTTTCTCTGGAAGTAGGAGTTACAATTTACTTCATAGATTAACAGGGGTTAAGCCCTGAGACACCACTGGAGTGTCTCTTTGGTGTACTAATTTCAGAGTGGGGGACCCTGCAAAACAGATCTCCCTACCCTGAATATTATCTTTGTATATATTGACCTTAGGTTTTAATACCTTTTCACCACTACAGTGCCAGCTTTGATATGGCAGGTTTTTTATCAGACAAAACCACTAGAAATGCAGACTTTTTCCTGAACACCACATAAATGAATCAATCACACATACAAACATAAACTCAGCATTTAACCATGTGAATTCTCTGTTTAAGCAACAAATTAAAACTGGCTGGGAAATAGCCTCCTTAGAAAAATTTACAACGATTTTAAAACAGGAAATGTATACCAAAAACACAAAAAGAATAGTAGAGTAGATTTTGACCAATTTTCAACCTCTGAATATGACACCAGTGGTTCCAAATCAGAGACAAATATAGAGGGTCCATCTACCTCTACCGACTTGAACCCAAAAGGTATCCTAAAAAAAGGGGTATCTTTTTTAGGGAGACCAAATTTAGAAGAGAGACGGCAGCCAAGAACAAGGAGCCGATCACCCCTTCAAAACCACAAGAGGAGGAAAGCTTATTGATCAACAAAAGCCAAATTGCCTGAGAGAAAATTTTAAGTGAAAGGCTATTCAAATAAATGCCTAAAGAAAGCCTACCTGAGAGCCCTACTTACCGAGAGACCAAACTTACTCAGAGAAGAGCAAGAAATCAGAACTGCACAAACCGTTATCAGATGCATTGGCACCTTCGATGCTGGCTGGTATGCAGTAAAAAAATACACTCGAAAGATACTGACCATTACATCAGGACCAACACCTAAGAGATGTTCTAACATCCCACGTAGTCATGACAGCCAGACGTGGACGCAACCTTAAAGATATGCTGGTACCCAGCCACCCTTCTACTACTGCAAATAAAATAACGTGGCTCAAATCTCCCTCATGTTGGATCTACCAATGCGGGAGGTGCAGAGCTAAAACTTTTTTTCCAAACCTTTTTGGATTCAAGCAAAACTGAGTCATTTATGACCAAAACTTTCTTCAATTGTCCTACTACAGGAATTATCTACCTACTGACCTTGTAGCTGTAACCTGAAATATGTAGGGAAAACAAGCAGACCTTTCAAAAAACTAATTTTAGAACATTTGAACTCAATGAATCCTACTAGACTAGATACTCCAATCTCTAAACATCTTAAACTCCACATGGAGACTTCTCTCAAGGACCACGATTCAATGGAATTGAAAAGATGAATTTGGGTCCAAGGAAAGGAGATCTTGATAAGAAACTTCTCCAGAGGGAGAGCTTCTGGATCGATAAATTAAAGACATTATCTCCATTTGGACTAAACAAAGGATTCTCATATACTTACTTCATATCTGAATAATCTTGCCTTTTAATCCATTACGCAATAAAAAATGTTTTATTTTTATTATAAATATGTATGTATAAATAGTGACCACGTAATACACATCCACCTCACCACCATAACAACGTTTTAATATCTCCGTTTGACCATTACCCAACAACTGACTGACAATTTAGACTTGGATCCATGAAATTAGTGGTTACTTTATACATGACTGCCATGACAATGAACTACCTAACGATAGTATAGGCCAGGGATAGGCAATCTTCGGCACTCTAGCTGTTGTGAACGACATACCCCATAATGCTCTTACACCCATAATGCTGGCAAAGCATCATGGGAGTTGTAGTCCAAAACATCTGGAGTGCCAAAGGTTGCCTATGCCTGGTATAGGCGTTGGCGTTTGGTCCCTCTATCCACATATAGGTCTATAGACTTATACCTCTTCCTTGCTTCTCCTTTTCCCTCTCCACCGTCTTTGTATTCACATGGATAACTTAAGATAGAGCTCATTCCTTAGCAGAGCTTTTTGGCTATACGTTACTAGAGAATGGATACAATAAATACTAGAAGTATTCAATCTCTGAATCATATTACATTAACACATTGGCACATCGATAGCCTATCAGCATAAAGATAGGTTTAGGCAGCCTAATCATCATAAGAATGCAATAAAATATGACAAGGACCTAACCATTAAAAGTAATGAGACAATACATATGAACAAGGACTTGTATATATACGAGACAAAATACAATATTATAGACTTTGCAGACATACTAAGCACTTGCAGCTTATTCCAGTAAAGAAAGGCTTGCACTTGTAATACGTGAAGTATGAGGTTTGCGGCTCACAATTCAAGTCCCTCATGTACAGACACCATAATACTTTATGGCATTCCTACATCATATGGTGCCGTCTCTGCCACCAAAAAGTATGTTTAGAGCTGATCGAGAATATATTGAATCACGCAGGCGAGCGCTGAAAAGATGGGTCTATCTTGCTGCCAGGTACCCTTCTTTTTCTGCGATACTCATCTATAAACCAATCCATTCATATAACAGGTAACATACACAGAATTGAATGTGTGAATCCATTCGGGGAGTAGGAGTTGAAAATATGACTTCGGAAAATTCATGCTCAAGGAATGGATTTCCCGGTAAGAGACATTTAAATTCTGTTTGCCGCCAGCAGAGAGCTTAATAATACAAAAGTAACTGATAGCTTTATTAATAAGATCGACAACAAGTAAGAAACTATTTAACCAGGCAACAGAGCGTGACGGTTAATTATGTCCACACCAAGGGTTAATCTAAGAAGAGATGCTGACCAGTAACTACATTGATAGACTTTGTTATGAGAGAAGTGTAGTCTAAAATCGGTCTGGCCTTCCAAACAATATGCTAAGCAGATATTATCTTATACATAAACCGGATACTTCATTGAATTGAAGGGTTAAACCTTCCGATCTCTATAAAGAAAGGTTCTAATAGAACCCGATCGGTAAGTGAGCAGTGTCTGTATAATAAATGTGTAATATATTATAAAATAATTAAAGCATTTTATAATATATTATACAAATATAATGCATACATATGATTTCATTATAGGTGTACTTTGAGATATATACACATATATCTTAAAAATACACTTATAATGAAATCATATATATGTATGATATATTATACACATGTATTATATATAATATAAATTGAAGAAAAAAAAACATTTATAAAAATAAAAAAAGCTAACTTTGGCCAGCGTTTCAGGCTAAGTGGCCACTACAAAAGAATGGATATATCACATTTTGAATAGCCTGGGTTGTCTACATTTGAAAATGGTATGTCATGATGGGGGTTATTTCACATTCCTGGGCTACCATATGGTCTCAAAAGGCAACACAGACCCAGCAAACCAATCTGGCAAACTGAATCGGGCAAGCCCTATATTGACCCTGTAACTTTCCAAAACACTATAAAACCTGTACATGGGGGTATTGTTCTACTTGGGAGACTTCGCTGAACACAAATATGAGTGTTTAAAACAGTAAAATGCATCACGGCTATGAAATCAACAGTAAAAGTGCAGTTTTGTGTAAAAAAATGCAAAAAACAAATATGAACGCTAACTTTGGCCAGCGTTTGTAGCTAAGTGGCTACTACAAAAGACTGGACATACCCCATTTTGAATACCGTGGTGTAACGGACACCTTCCGTTGATGGACGCTTCCTAGCTTGCGCCGAGGACCACAAGCACCGCACTGGACAACCACCGCAGACTCCACAACTGCCGTAGCTTAACTGGAGCCGTGCCGTCTTCCGTCCACCCTGAAATCAGCCTCTGTCCTCCAGGACTGTGTGGGGAAGACCTCTCCTCCAGGAGAGCGTAACAGGAACAAGAGCCAAGCTCTCAAAAGAGCTAAGTGATTAAAGCTCAAGGGAGTTTGCAGAGCATAGCAATCCCCAGTGTGATATAGCAGCTCCCTCCAATAACGAGACAAGGCTACGTATTGAGGGTCAAGAAGATCTCTGATGTTTAATGGCAGCTACTCTGCTTTTATGCAGTGCTCCGCTGCAAGGGAGACACCCACAACCAATTAGACGTTAACCAATCAAACAACGGTTACAACCCACAAATTCCCTCCCCTCTGCTTGGGAGATAATTGAGTTTCTTACTGTATCTACTCAATTATCTCCAAGCTAAAATTTATACATTTTAATAACTTTCTCATTTTACATCGTACATGAATAAAACTTAAATTTTTATGAACAACACAACTTGTGGAACAACATATTAAAAATTTGTGAAAATCCGTTCAGTGGTTCCAGAAATATTAAAAAGTCTCTTTGGACCAACCGCACGCCTGTTTGCATGCCCAAAACAGTTCCACAGATTCAGGCTGTGCAGTCGGTCTATTTCTGCCCTGAAAATAACAAAGTCCCATCCGAAGGCGGCGTTCGAATCGTCGAACTCACTTCGACTTTTGCCGAAGTGGAACCGGGGGCGCGTTTTAGCAGTGTTCAATAGTCTAATGTAAGTCTATTTTACGCCAAAATGACAAAGTCCCATTCGAACGGGTGTTCGAATCTTCGAACGGGACTTAGTCTCCAGCCGCAGTGTCGAAGGGTAGGGGAAGGTACAGGTCAGCGGTGTTCGTTCAAATGTGTGGCCGATTTCCGTTCCAGGGATTTGATGGCACACACCGCTGACCGCGTTCGACTGCATTAAAGTGGCCGCCGCCACGTGTTCAACTGTCTAATGGCTGCCACTTCGACTACTTCGACTACTTCGACTACTTCGGCACTTCGACTGCGTCCGAAGTGCCAGTTTAAAAGTACAAACCCTTTCTTTGTACAACACAGTTAAAGGGCCAGAAACAGTATACAAAAATCCATTATGCCCAAATGCAGTTCTTAAAGGGCAATACATCCCAGGGCCATAGTCGCAGGGCAGGAGGCTAGCAATCAGTCCTCTCCAATGCCCAGTAGCAAATGGCAGTTTGTCACACGTGGGTTATCTACTTTTACAAATGGTATGGTATGCCATGATGGGGTTAATTTTCATTCCTGGGCTGCTATACAGTCTCAAAGGCAACATAGGCCCAACAAACCCATCTAGCAAATTTCTATGTGCAAACATGGAAAAGGGGAATGCCCTACATTCGACCCCTGTAAGTTTGCAAAAACCCATAAAACCTGTACATTGGGGGCACTGTTGTACTCGGACAATGTTACTGAACACATATTGGGGTGTTCTTTGTCAGTAACACATAACAGGAATTGAGAATTCATGCCTAAAGTACAATGTGAGAGTAAAATAACACAAACAAATGACTACCCAAAAGTTTGACAAAGACTGGTGGTAAAATTAGTGCATGGAAAGTGTTAAAATACCACCATTTGAAATACCCTAGGGTGACTACTTTTCAAAAATATATGGTTTGATGGGGTAAATTACATTGTCCGGCTTCAAAACTGTCCCAAATAGGACATGGGTGCATGATGACCAGCTGTGAAAATTCCAAGTTGGAAAACTGGAATGCGCACCCTCCAAATAAGGTCTTTTAGCCCCCAGAGAACCCAACACACCTATCCATGGGGGTTATCACTGTACTGAGGAGATGTTGCTGAACACATATTGGGGTGTTCTTTGTCAGTAACACATAACAGGAACTGAGAATCCATGCCTAAAGTACAATGTGAGAGAAATATTAAGCAAAAAAAAATAACTACCCAAAAGGTTGACAAAGACTGGTGGCATATCTATTTCATTCATAGAATCATGGGAGTTGTAGTTCAGCAACATCTGGAGGGCCGGAGTTAGAAGAAGCCTGCCGTAGGGTGACTACTGTAGCGGAGCTGCAATATTAACGACGGCCACCCGGGAGATCAATTAGCAGCCGATTGCTACAATGTTGCAATCGGTTAATGGGAGCCACACGACCCCCTGCGCACCCTCCAAATAAGGTCTTTTAGCCCCCAGAGAACCCGACACACCTATCCATGGGGGGTATCACTATACTCGGGAGATGTTGCTGAACACATATCGGGGTGTTCTTTGGGGATCAAAGTTAGAAAAAGTGTGGGTTTAAAAAAAAAAAAAAAGTCATCATATTTTATAATTTTTTTATAGCAAATTATATGATATGATGAAAATAATGGTATCTTTAGAAATTTTATTTAATGGCGAGAAAAACTGTATATAATATGTGTGAGTACAGTAAATGAGTAAGAGGAAAATTACAGATAAACACAAACACTGCAAAAATGTAAAAAGAGCCCTGGTCCTTAACGGTAAAAAATGTTCTGGTAACTAAGGGGTTAAAAAAGGTTGCACTATCCTCAATATAAATATTCAAATCTAAAAAAATTGACGGAAGTTTTGCTAAAAACACTTTTCAGCTTGATGCCCCAGTTATTGTCGTTAACATATGTAAAAAAAACAGGCAAAAGAAGATTAAAAGAAGATTAATTCCCATTCCAAATAAAAAATATGTTGTCTATATGATGGTGATAGAGCACCAGGTTCGCCTCCGATTATTCACTGAAGTGATAATTCAAGGTGAATTCAAAGTGGAATTCTAATTTAACATCATAATAGCAAAACTAGGACTCTCAGTCACTATTCTTTTAATTCGGATACTCTGACCTTAGATTTGAAATTGACTTTGAATTCTCACTTTAGTGAATAACTTTTTTTTATTTATTTTTATTAATTTAAAAAAAGAATTTTTTGTTCAGCTCATTAGCATGAGAAACTAAAGATTGTAAAGTACATAATGACAAATAGAATAGAACAGAGTAGTATATCAATCAAAGCGAGTGTGCCAAAGAACAAATATAGCCTAGCAACCGTAAGCTATCATATAGAATTCGATTACAAGTGCGGTCACTAGTCGGGTAGCAAGGAGGTATGAGAGATAAAAAGGAGGAATATATAGAGCAGCAGTTTCCAAAAAGTGTGCCGCAGTATATTTTCCCGGTGCTATGATCATGCCTCCCTCTCCCCTGCCAGGTCTGCAGGACCAGAGGGGAGATCAGATCGAATCAGGATTAATTTTGGGCAATTCGGACATTCGGGTACTTCCGAATGTCGGAATTGCCGAATTGCCGAGGTCCCGAAGTTCGGAAATTACCAAATTTCAGAAGTGTCGAAGTGCCGAAGTGCCCAAGTTCCGAAGTGCTGAAGTGCTGAAGTGCCGAAGTTCCGAAGTTGCCGAAGTGCCGAAGTTCCGAAGTTGCCGAAGTTCCAAAGTGTCAAAGTGACGAAGTTCCGAAGTGTCAAAGTGCCGAAGTGCCGAAGTTCCGAAGCACAGTATTGCCTAAGTACTAATATACTTACCCAGTGAAAGAATGGTACATTGTATACAATTTTAAATAAAAAGTATACAAACATAGCCAGGATTCACCTGTAAGCATTTGCAACACTTATAACAATCAAGTAACATACATTCATATAAAATGTAAGTTACTTGGCCAGTCACTGTAATGACAGGAATGAAAAAGTAGATAACTCCCTAATTCCCACGGTATTAGGGAGCTATCTACTAAAAGGCTGAAAGACCTGAATTGGTCTTTCAGACAAATTTACTAATACTAAGTAAAAATAATTTAGTATTAGTAAATTATGCCCATACTCGCTATACCGCGATTAGGGGCATGTCTAGTAAACGGTGAGCAGCCTGTGGCTGCTCACTGTTAAAAAAAGAAAGAAAAAAAAACGGTCCCCCTTCCCGAGCAATTGCCCCCCCCCCGGCCCCCACCCCTGAGCGGCGGGTGGGGGCCCTAATGTAAAATAATGGGGGGGACCTATTGTCCTCCCCCCGGGCCCCCACCCCTGAGTGGTGGGTGGGGGCCCTAAATTATAATAAGGGGGGGACCTAATGTCCTCCCCCTGGCCCCCACCCCCTGGCCCCCACCCCTGAGCGGTGGGTGGGGGCCTTCTAATAAGGGGGGGACTAATGTCCTCCCCCCTGGCCCCTACCCCAGAGCTTTGGGTGGGGGCCCTAAATTATAATAAGGGGGGGGACCTAACATCCTCCCCCTGGCCCCCACCCCCTGGTCCCTACCCCTGAGCGGTGGGTGGGGGCCTTAAATACTAATAAGGGGGGACCTAATGTCCTCCCCCCTGGCCCCCACCCATGAGTGGTGGGTGGGGACCCTAAATTATAATAAGGGGGGACCTAATGTCCTCCCCATGGCCCCCACCCCTTTGCCCCCACCCCTGAGCGGTGGGTGGGGCCTTAAATACTAATAAGGGGGGACCTAATGTCCTCCCCCTGTCCCCCACCCCTGAGCAGTGGGTGGGGGCCCTAAATACTAAAAAGGGGGGGAACCTAATGTCCTCCCCCCATGGCCCCCACCCCTTTGCCCCCACCCCTGAGCGGAGGGTGGGGGCCCTACAGTAAAATAAGGGGGAGGACATTAGATCCCTAAGCGGTGGGTGGGGGCCCTAAATACTAATAGGGGGGGGACCTAATGTCCTCCCCCCTGTCCCCCACTCCTGAGCGGTGGGTGGGGGCCCTACAGTAAAATAAGGGGGGGACCTAATGTCCTCCCCCTATCCCCTACCGCTGAGCGGTGGGTGGGAGCCCTAACTACTAAAAAGGGGGACAACTAATGTCCTCCCCCCTGGCCCTCACCCCTGAGCGGTGGGTGGGGGCCCTACAGTAAAATAAGGGGGAGGACCTAATGTCCTCCCCCCTGTGTAATTTGACTCATAACTCTCTGATTAGTTACTTAATCCACCAATCAGTCTTCACGGAGCCCTCCATGGGTGAAGAAGGATAATTTTTTTTTGCACTCGATTTTGTTTTTTTATTGCGTCGGTTATTATGTTTTTTTAGAAGAAAGAAAACATTGAATGGTAAGTTTTTTTGTTTGTTGTTTTTTTACAGGTTCTTAGTTAAAGGTCCCCCCTTCATTATTTTTAGGGTGAGGGGGGTAGGTACGGGGATAATTTTTTTTGGGGGGGAGGGGTGACAAGGGGTTTGGGGACCCCTAGTCACCTGGGGGGGACATTTTTTTAGGGCCCCACCCGCCGCTCAGGGGTGGGGGCCAGGGGGAGGACAATAGGTCCCTCCCTATTGGTATTTAGGGCCCCCACCTGCCGCTCAGGGGTGGGGGCCAGGGGGGCAATAGGTCCCCTCTTATTAGTATTTAGGGCCCCCACCCGCTGCTCAGGGGTGGAGGCCAGGGGGGAGGACATTAGGTCCCCCCCTTATTAGTATTTAGGGCCCCCACCCACCGCTCAGGGGTGGGGGCCAGGAGGAAGGACATTAGGTCCCCCGTCCCTTTTAAGTATTTAGGGCCCGCACCCACCGCTCAGGGGTGGGGGCCAGGGGGAGGACATTAGGTCCCCCATTATTAGTATTTAGGGCCCCCACCCACCGCTCAGGGGTGGGGGCCAGGGGGGAGGACATTAGGCCCCCCTTATACCAATTTAGGGCCCCAACCCACCACTCAGGGGTGGGGGCTAGGGGGAGGACATTAGGTCCCCCCCTTATTAGTATTTAGGGCCCCCACCCACCGCTCAGGGGTGGGGGCCGGAGGGAGGACAATAGGTCCCCCCATCATTTTACTTTAGGGCCCCCACCCACCGCTCAGGGGTGGGGGCCAGGGGGGCAATAGGTCCCCCCTTTAGTTTAAAAGTGGTGGGGGCACCCTATTATATTATTTTTTTTAAACAGTGAGCAGCCACAGGCTGCTCACTTTTTACTAGACATGCCCCTACTCACGGTATAGCGAGTAGGGGCAAAATTTACTGATACTAAGTCATTTTTACTTAGTATTAGTAAATTTGTCTGAAAGACCAATTTAGGTCTTTCAGCCTTTTGGTAGATAACTTCCTAATACCGTGGGAATTAGGTAGTTATCTACTAAGCAGCTGCAATAGAAGTCCCGAAGTGCCGAAGTCCCAAAATTCCGAAGTTCCGAAGTGTTGAAGTTGCCGAAGTTCCAAAGTTCTGAGGTGCTGAAGTTCTGAATTTGCAGAATTTCCAAAGTGTCGAACTGCCGAAGTGCCGAAGTTCCGAAGTTGCCGAAGTTCCGAAGTGTTGAAGTGCCGAATTGACGAAGTCCCGAATTGCGAAAATCCCGAATTTCGGAATGCCGAACCGAACCGAAAATGTTCCCTTATGCACATGCCTAGTTTTAAGATCAGATAACAATCATTACGGTTTGTAGAGATTCTGTGAACATTGTGTAAACTTGAAAATAATTGCATGAAGTTGCAAGAGCAAGATTAATGTGTGAATGCTCAATCTAAAATAATAAATTAAAAAAATTATAAAAAAGGATTGAGGAGTGATTCTGAAGATTGATTCAAAGAATACAAGTTGTGCTCAGTCAGGAGACGCACCTATACACCCTAACAGTGTGTAGAAAGCCAGTGCTGATTGGGGAGTGTACCCTTAAACAGGCTAGCATCCTGAATAAGGCTGAATTGCTGCTAATTCAAGAAGCTCAATACCCGGTATTGAGCGAAGGTCACCAATACCACAAGATTGTTTGGGGTGATTTTGACACGAATGGGTGATTGTGCTTGGTCAGTAACAGTGCACCTACGTGCCTTAACAGGTTCTGGAAGCCAGTGCTGACTGGGGAAGTGAATTAAATGGCTGTTCCTGAAAGTGTGAGATTGTTGGCTCAATCATAGACGGCCCTGTACACTTCACAGAGTCTGTAGAAAGCCAGTGGTACATACAGGATAGAGAAAGCCACTCACAGGTGGGCACAACAGTGAGGCATTTTAGTGCCGCTTGATTTAATTAAATCAGTAATTCTGCAAAAGTCCAGTGTGTCAGCATGAGCAGAACAGACAATTCCAAGGGATGGTACGTGGTCAAATAAAAAGAGGAAAAGCACCAGGGCAAATATGGCAGGTAGATTACATAGGTCCACTACCTATGAGTAAAAATTGTCAAGATGTATGCACGGCTGTGGATACATATTCAGGGTATTTATTGGTTCAGCCTATGAAAATGTTGGAAACCATGATACAGTACAGTACACCTTCCATAACAGATTCAGAGTGACAATGGAAGTCACTTTAAAGGAAAATTGGTACAAGACTTTTGTTATGAAAACAATGTTGAATCGATATTTCACATACCTTATTATCCTCAATCAGCTGGTCCTGACCTGAACCCTTATAGAGAATCTATGGGGCATTGCCAAGACAAAGATGAGAGACATGAGACTGAACAATGCAAAAGAGCTGAAGGCTGCTATTGAAGCGTCCTGGTCTTCCATAACACCTCAGCAGTGCCACAGGCTGATAGCTTACATGCCACGCCACATTGAGGCAGTAATTGCTGCAAAAGGGGCCCAAACCAAGTACTGAGTCCATATGCATGCTTATACTTTTCAGAGGTCCGATATTGTTCTATGTACACTCCTTGTTTTATTGATTGCATGTAATATTCTAATTTACTGAGATTGTGGATTTGGGGTTTTAATGAGCCATAATCATCGCACTTATGACAAATCACGGCTTTAACTATCTTGCTTTGCATGTAATGCGTCTATCTCATACAGTAGTTTCCCCTTTTACGTTGCATTACTGAAATAAATTAACTTTTGCACGATATTCTAATTTTTCGAGTATCACCTGTATATAGCAATGAGTGAGACGGGTATAAAACATAAAAAGAGACAAATTTTGAGAAAAATAATATGTATAATAGTTATTTCAAGGCATTCCTAGTATAAAGATGCTATGTTTCCACGTTTTTCATTTTTCATTGCCTCCGCCTTGCTGCTGTCTCCGTTTTAGAAGAAAAGGGGAGAGAAAGGGAAAGGGAAAGATATATTTTTTCCCTCTTTTTTCCCCCCTTTCCTCTTTCCCTCACTTGAATTTGAACTCAGAAAGATAAAGTAGAGATTGAAAGAGAGAATTCTGAGAGAAGAAGGAAGCAAATGGTGGAAAGTAAATAAGTTAGAAAGAAAATAAGAAATACACTAAATTAGAAAAATGAAAATACTATGTTTTCCAACACTAAACTATAGGAAAAACACAATTAGGTAGGGTATATATTAAGTACAATAGTTAATGCACGAAAGGTCACTACCAGATAGAGAAAGAGTAGTAGGTAGAAAGAACACAGAAAGGAAAATAAGGAATTAACAATGTAAAGGAAGAAATACACTACACTAAATTAGATAAATGAAAGTACTATATTTTTCAACACTAAATTATAGGTATTTTAGGTAAGGTATATATTAAGTATAATAATTAACACACGAAAGGTCGCTATCAGAAATAGAAAGAGTAGTAGGCAGAAAGAACACAGAAGGACAATAAGGAATTAACAATGTAAAGGAAGAAACAAGAATCTCTGTTTTTTTTTATATTTACACATTTTCTTTTTTTCCTCCCCTGTTATGTCTTCTTGTCTTCCTTTAATCCAAACCCCTCTTATTCCAAAAAAATATATTGAAGGGATATAAAGAAATATACACATAAAACATCAAAAGATATAAGGACACAATATAGTGATACCTATTAATAATGGTTTAATGAAAAAGTAGAAAGAAAAAAGAGAAAAAAGGGAAAGAGCATATAGAGGAAGGAAAGAAATGGAAAAGGAAAATAAGGGAAAGGAAAAGGGAGAAGGAAAGGAAGGGAAAGAAAAGGGAAAAGATAAAAGAAAGGGGAAATATTAAAATGATTTCATAGGAAAATTTTTGAATTGATGGAATGTACTCCTGAGCTATAAGTTGAGCCTCCACCACCACAAGCCTGTAAGGTTTGAAGTTTGTGCAATTAGGTACACATTTGGATTGTGCTTTGACTCTTTTTAGAGTCTTAAGAATAAATGAATTTATATCATTTGTAGTTTGTGTATGTGATTAGGGTTTTGTATGTTTAATGTTGGTTTATGTATCTTTCAACGACAGCCCCCTAGTCAGCCCAGGAAAATTAAGGACCAGTAATATATAATAATGGTCAAACTGGTCACTATTAATATACAAGGTTTAAATATCCCACAAAAGAGACAGGCTTTTCAAGTTTATTTAAAAAAAGAAGAAATTCAAATTGCATTTGTGCAGGAGGCTCATTGGTGTCAGAATGATGAAACCAGATTGTACAGTAAATACTTTCCATTAAAAATATGTGCATCTAGAACTGAAGGCAAAAAAGTGGAGGAGCCATCTTCTCTAATTCTTTAAAAATTAATATTAAATACAAAGATCAAGACCCAGAGGGTAGATTTATTTTAATTATATATACTATTAATGAAGAACTGTTTACTTTAGTACCTAATAATAAACCTAATAAACCTAATAAAAACAAGTGCTAGAAAAAAACAGAGTAGAAAAGGTGGGAGAAGGCCTTAAGATTATTGCAGGAGATTTTAATTGTACACACGATCCTGTATTAGACAAGCTCTCTAACAGGAAGATCTTTTTGGCTGGCGAGCAGGTGGCCAGGACGGCATGGACGTCCTTAAGGGGTTAAAGAATTTACATTTTACTCCTGGCCTCACGATTCACACTCTAGAATAGATTTTTGTTTAGGAGAATCAAAGTTAATAGAAAGAACGCATAAAATCGAAATTAAACCAGCAACATGGTCAGATCATAATAGTGTAATTCTTGAGTTAAATAAAACCAATTGTAGAAGAAACTATAATACAACATGGAGACTAGATGAGACTTTATTTTAAAATAAAGAATCTGAAAACCATTTAGACAAAATGGCAAAGTTTTATTTCCAAGAAAAAAAAACGGACAGGTTGAGGAAGACATCCTATGGTGCTCTTATAAAGCTGCAATTAGGGGTCATTGTATTAAGCTAAAGAAACTAAGAGATAAGAGGATTGGGGCAAGTCTAGCAGACCTTCATATAACATTATGTAACTTAACCAAAGAAAATCACGACAATCCGTCTAGGGATAATCAGCTTAAAATAGCGAATATTAAAATAGAGATCCAAAATAAAAACTTTGAAAAAATTAAGAAAAATATGTTAAAATTGAAAGTGAAGGGGCGGGGCCTGACTGCCGAGCAGACTGGTCGCACTCAACCAGAGCTCCGTACGAAAACCGGCTAACAAGCGACTTTTCCCCCAAAACTACCTCACCAAACCTTCCACAACGAAGCAGCAGAGTAGTGGGGTGACCCCCGAGACTCAATTTGCCGCATTGCCGAGCTCGGAGTAGCGACCTGGGGCAAATACGGGATTGCGGCCTACCAACATATGCAGGCGCGGGAGTGGCGGCCGACCTCCACGCCAACAACTCAGCGGGAAAACGCTGCAGCCCTCCAGACCCCGTTCACCCCCCCTGGCCGGTGAGGGATATCCCGGCACCACCAAGCGACGGACACAACACGTCCGACCCAAGCGTACCTAAACGGTGAGCGAGATACCCAGACCACATAACTTGCAAACAAGCGAGGCGCCTGAGGCCCAGCCAAAATGGCCGCCCAGCCAAGACACAGGAAAAAGTCAGCGGTCAGCCGTGCCACACTCCACCCTCTGATGGCCCTAGACCAGCTGTGCCTGCAATTCTGCACAACATTGGTGGACAGGGGGATGACCTACCAGCGGGCTACACAATTAGTGGCCTCGTGGCTAAGACCAATCACCCGCAGACGTCACTACGAACACCCAGCTCTGGCCTTCCAGGCGGCCACCAGGCAGCGCAAACGCCAAAGGCCGGCATGGCGGGAGCACGAAACGGGCGCACACACCAGCCCCCTCGCACAGAAAAGCAATACCACCGAACAGACCCTAAGGCCCAGCACTCTACCTGACCATGGCTGCAAGATCTCGGCAAAGGCCCAGGAGAACCGGCAAGCACACAGGCGGACGCGCATCGGCCCGACCTCCCACCAACATATCAGCGAGTACTCACCCACAAGAGGTCGGAACCACCTGATGAAGAAGCAGACAGCGGCAACGAAGACGGCCCTGACATGGTGGCACATAAGGCAACATACAACACACCGGGAACTGCCGACGCCAGGGAATGGACTTGCTTTACAACCCACTCCGCAGCCTGAAAACAGAAGTCACTCTCCCTGGCTATCGGGAAATTACTCGTCAGGCATAGGCTGAACTGTCTCTACAACCGGTCAGCCACACGGACTAGAGCCATACACGCTCTCCAGTTCCTTACCGCCAGTGGTATTTTCTTATATTTTCCCCATATGATTGCCTTTTTTCCTTATGTTTTTTCTTTCACCTTCGTCCCCAAGCAATGTTTAATACCCTTATAGCCTAGCATGTTTAATAATGAGGTACCGATGACAAACATAGCGTTTCATATATTTGCTTTCTTTTAATAGAAATTTCCTTATATGAGCCTGTTCTAGAAACCTGTTTTGGATGCCTGTTTCACTAGTCCTGTCTCCTTCTCAGCATGAACCTGATTGCAGGGCCTTGCTAAAAATAAGATTGCATGTGTCTTGTCTATATCCTCAGTCACGCCTCTGCATACTATATCCTATCAAGTACACATAGGCTAC
Organism: Pelobates fuscus; assembly: GCF_036172605.1. NCBI lineage: Eukaryota > Metazoa > Chordata > Amphibia > Anura > Pelobatidae > Pelobates > Pelobates fuscus. The sequence continues at coordinate 235,142,410 of NC_086322.1, forward strand.
CTCAACACTCACCTTAACAATATTGGCAGTTACTGCCTATGCCATAAGCCTGATTACACGTTGCCTTTTACCCTACTCGTTTCAGCTTTAAAGCAAGATTCTCAACGAATATAATCCTGGCGTATGTACGACTGTTAGTCCCTCTCAGGCATGTAATACCTAATACTCAACTTGATTATACTGTAAATAGATCCATCATAAGCCTGTTTATTAAGCTGTTATATATATAAAAAATTGTGCAAATGTTTCATGCCACTGTATACCATGTGCAACACTTGAAATACGCTGTTGTGGCGACTGTCGAAATATTGTGACTATCTGCACTACCAAAATAAAGAATTAAAAAAAAAAAAAAAAAATTGAAAGTGAAATATTATTATAAATATAATAGAGCCGATAAGATATTAACCAATATGCTTAAAAAAATAAATGCTAATAAATTAGTTGAAAGAATTATTACAAATGATTAAATTTGTTTATCACCTGAGGAAATAGGGAAGGCCTTTAACGAATATTACATAAAACTATATAATCTTACAGATCTGATTAAAGAATATATTAAATCATCCAATTTGTCTAAACTATCAAATTCACATTTAATCTTATTGAACTTTTAATGGCCAGGCTGGCCTTTTATGCATGTTTTGCCCAAAAGGTTACCACCCAGTTGGACCTTGTTGGGCACAGGTAAAAACAGAAAACAACCTGTTACGGTTGCCTCCAGGCTGGCTGAAAGTTGGACCGTAGAAAAGGATGCTCCTAGCGCTCACCAAAGGACCATCAGCACCGTAGACACCATAACTACTGCATAGACACCATAAGTACTGCAGACTCCACGAACCACCGCTGCTGGGCTGGTATCTCGCCATCTGCTATCCACCCTGGACCTACGACCAGGCTCCAGGGTCCAGTGGGGGATCTCTCTTCCTTCTGCAGAGCGAAGCAGAATCAGGAACAAGAGCTCTTACAAGAGCTCAGTAGCTAAGGGAGTATGAAGAGCGTAGCAATCCCTATAGTGATTATAGCTGTCCCCTACAAACATGAGTCAAGGCTGCAAGTTAGAGGGTCAAGTCATTCTCTTCTATTGGCAGGTTTCCCTTAGATAGGACCACCCACAGGGCGTTAGAAAACAGCCAATCACACACGTACATTACAGAACACACTCCCAGCAATTACACACAAAATCCTCCCCTCTGCCTGTGATATAATTATGTTACACAAGGGGTTAACATAATTATCACAAGCAGGAAAAATACAGTTTTTACACATACACTGTAACTTTAAAACCATACAACCAATCTTCATAAAAATAAACATATTATTAATCAGCACACTTTAAACATAAACACTCTCAAAAATTAGCCAAATCCATCCAGTAGATCAAAAGATAGACGGAAGTCCTTTATGACCGACCGCAAGCACATTTTCCTGCCCAAAACAGTTCCATAGATTTGGGCTGTGCGGTCGGTCAATTTCATGCAGAAAAACGACTAAGTCCCATTCGAACGGGCGTTCGAATCTTCGAACGGGACTTAGTCTCTGCAGCTGAAAGTTCAGTATGGGAGAAGGGTCAGCGGTGTTCGTGGAAATGTGCAGCCGATTTTAGTTCCATGAATTTGGCTACACATACCGCTGACCTCGTTCGAATGAGCAAAGATGGCCGCCGCCACGTGTTCATTTGCACGAACTGCGGCCACCCAGCGGTCGGAAATTAACCTGCAGTGACCTCACAGCCTGGGAGGTAAATTGCCTGCACACTTCAACTTCTGGGTGGTCCGCCTGTGTGGTACTTGGTTCAGTAAGCCCCATTTACTGAACCAAGTGGGAGAAAGCCAGGGACAAGTTATTTTACAGGTCTGGGGACACCGTCTTAAAGGGGCATTGTTCACCAAAGTCACAATAAGTTCCCAGACGGTTCTTAAAGGGCCATACACACCCAATAAAAGTCCATAAGTTTTCAAGGGCACAATCTCCCAGGGGCCATAGTCATGAGGAAGGAGGCTGGCAAACAGGCTTCTCCACAATCCAGGGAAGCAGGGCAATTTATCATTTAAAGGGCCAGTTACAAATAGCAGTTTGTAGCACAACCAATACACACAGAGTCAGGTAATAAGTCCCTACCATACAGTTTACACAATCCCTCCCCTCTGCTTAGGAGATAATTGAGTTTATTACTGTATCAACTCAATTATCTCCAAACAGAAAAATCACAATTTTTATACATTTCTAGAAGTACCCCAAAAACATATCATACTCACACATCTCCTGATAGCCCTGATCTGGGGGAGCAACATACTGAAAAATCACCCAGATCGGTTCAGGGGTTCTACAGTTTTATGGAGGTCTTAGTTTTACCGACCGCACACAAGGTTCTATGTGTTTGGGCTGTGCGGTCGGTCTCTGTTCGAGCATCTGAAATACATGAAAGTGCATAAAAACATGATTCATGCCTTGGTTCGTTCAACTCATCTCGTTCGTGTGATTCCTTTCACCGAATGCCGCTCTGTTCCCTTGAGTTTACACAAACTTACACGAGGATGGAAGTCTCTGCGGTGTTCGTGCCGTTGAGTGTCCAATTTGGGTTCCAAACACCCGACGACAAAACACCGCTGGTGTAATTCGAATTCTAAGAAGGCTGCCGACACGTCTTCCCATAACGAACGGTGGCCACCCAAGGGATCACCCAGTTGGTTCGTGTGTTTTCAATTGAGAGCGTGTGCTACTCTCATGGGTGGCCTGGTTGTTCGGTACTTAGTTCATTTGTCGAATCCTATGGTGAGAATAGCTGAAAAGGGGTTCTAACCGAACAACCAGACGAACGATACAAAATAAAAGCTTGTTAATTGTTTCCACAAGTAATGAACAATTACAATCTCAGGAAAATAAAGCAACAAAAGGGTATGGACAGCCCCCTAGTACAAATAATGATGCTGTGGCAAAGCCCATTGCGCTACAACTGCCTTCTCTAATTTTGTTTGAAAAGGAAAAAAAACAAGGATTAAAAACTCACTGATATCTAGAGGAAGTAAAAATTGGCGACTAGGATTTCCAAATATAATAAAATATTATGAGGCTGGTATAATTATGCATGTTATAACATGCCAATTAGAGCAAAAGAAAACAGAGGCATGGTTTAGTATCGAAATGGAAGTTAGTCAAATAGAGGATCCAGTAGATTTAATATGGAATAGAATTTTTTTTTATTTCTCTAACTCTTATAAATTGAATCAAATTATTCCTATATGAAATAAAATAAATAAGAAAATTGATCTTGAAAATAAAATCTTTGACTTTCAAAATTTGAATTAATTAGAAAGAATAATGAAGAACATCTCTTTAAATACATGGAAAGCCAAGCATATAAACACAATTAAAGATTTAGTTCGAGATAATAAAATAAAACATTTTAATATGCTGGTATTATAATTTTACTTCACAGTCAAGGACATTTTCACCTAAACAAGGGTTAAACATTTTATGGATAGAGCTATATTAGTATCAAAATGTAACCTTTACAAAATAATGAAAAGAATACTACAGGAGAAAAGAGTAAAACAGCTCTTTTCTAGATGTGTTAAATTGACAGAAGAGAATAATATCACAGAAACACCTTTAGTATTGATGTCGCGAACATAAAATTTTCCGTTCCCGAATGGCGAACGCGAACTTCCGCAAATGTTCGCGAACGGGCGAACCAGGCGAACCGCCATAGACTTCAATAGGCAGGCAAATTTTAAAACCCACAGGGACTCTTTCTGGCCACAATAGTGATGGAAAAGTTGTTTCAAGGGGACTAACACCTGGACTGTTGCATGCCGGAGGGGGATGCATGGCAAAACTCCCATGGAAAATTTTGATGCAGAGTCTGGTTTTAATCCATAAAGGGCATAAATCACCTAACATTCCTAAATTGTTTGGAATAACGTGCTTTAAAACATCAGGTATGATGTTGTATCGATCAGGTAGTGTAGGGTTACGCCCGCTTCACAGTGACAGACCAAACTCCCAGTTTAACGCACCGCAAACAACCGCAAACAGTCCATTTGCACAACTGCAAACTCCCCATTTGCACAAGGTTGGATACCAAGCTAGCCATGTCCCGTTCCTTGTCCTCACTGATGTCATTGAAGGTCTCTTCCTCCACCCAGCCACGTACAACACCAAGGGTCCCCGAAAGGTGACAACAAGCCCCCTGGGACGCCTGCTGTGTTTGGTCTTCCACTTCCTCAAAGCCACCTTCCTCCTCTGACTCCTCTTCTTCAGACTCCTCTCTCTGCGTTGCCTCTCACAAATTTTTGGAACGCCTCAGACTCCACCAGCTTGTATGGTAAAAGCTGGCGGGCTAAGAGTTCAGACAAGCCAGCTGTCAGATGTCAAAAGGCCTCTGAGGCACACGCGGAGAGACGAGAGGCACCGGACCCGTGAGACGGACCGACCGGGCCCAGCAGCCGAAAACACTGGGGCCGACCCAGAGCCCTGTCGGACTACAAACCCCTCACAGGATGCTACAGCCCCTTCTGCAGGTACGAGACCAGACCGGCATCCTTACCAAGCACTGCAGTGCTGCTCCATGCTCCAGACTCAGACCCAGGCCCCGAACGGGCATAGGATGATTGGGCAGTACCATGACTTTGGAGGGCCAGCACCGGGCTTTATGGACTCTAGCCCACCAGGAGGCTACAGGACTCACCCACCGAATAGCATTGTCAACAATACCCGGCAATCTATGGCTCCTGAATAGCATTGGCAACAATAAGGAGGAAGAGTCTGCGCTAATTCAATTAAGCAGCAACCCTAAAAGGGAGATCCCTCGGGAAACCCTTTATTGAAAACAAGAAAATGCAAGAATGGGGGTCAAGGGCTGCGCTTGAACAAAAGAAGTAAAAAGTGTATAAAAATATATATAGATAAAATAAGCAATAATAATAAAATCAAGTAAAGTTCATCCGGATGTATAGAAAAATAAATATAAATGAAATTGAAACAGTCTCACTGGTGTGTAATGATACGGTAATAATCCTCAAGTGTTGCTCCGTCCGTATGGTAGGTAGTCCATATATGTGAAAATAAAAGAGAAAAGAAAAAGCTGCCAATGGTGAAATATTGTATGTCCAGATGTGGTATATATTCAAAGGAAATGTATTTCACTCACATTTGTTGGAGCTTTAGCCAGCTCTAGGAGAAAAGACACTTAGTGGTTTGATCCCCACTATCGGATAAACTTAGATGGTTGCTCCGTCTATCCGGCTTGGGATTCCTGTAGTGTAGGCTAGGACCTACTCAGATATGCGTTGTTCTTTAATGCTGGGGAGATAGGTCCGCCTTTCCCGTATTGGATGGTAGATGTCCACGGAATATATATAAAACAGCAAATAGTGCTCTCAGTGTGAACAACAAGGTAATATATTTAAAAGAGTTATACTTACAAGAATAGAGCAGACAGGTACTGCTCTATTGCCACAGCGCTGGTGGAATTATCCCCACCTAAGGATTTCTTTTGACGGGATACACTCCGAATAAAAAATAAAAAATAGAAGGATAAAAAGTAATAATAAAACTATAGTATGATAATATAAAAAATATATAAAAAATATAAAAAATGCCAGGAGTAGAAAAAGTGTATAAAATACAATAAAAATAAGTATACAATTGGTCCTAGTATAAAAGGTAACCAAAAATAACTTTTATTGATTAAAATACACTTATTAAAACCATTTACGCGTTTCACCTTTGGGGTTTTCTCAAAATGGTAAAAGAACAGTACACCTGGCAAGGAACTGAATATATAAGTTTACAGAGATTGAATATGGCGCCAAAATTTGAGTGCACCAATCACAAACGAGTATTAAAAACAAAACTTTCATTACATTTTAAAATAACATTAAAACCATATAGGTACATTTATATGAGCCTAATTAGGCTTAAGAGATTTAAATATTGCTAAAACGAAGCTTTAAAAAAGGTATTAAAAGGATTTTAAAAGGATCTCATTACTTTTGGACCCGATCATGTGATACATCTCAAAACAACATTAAAACCATATAGGTACATTTGTATAAGCCTAATTAGGCTTAAGGAATTTAAATTTACTTAAAACGAAGCTTTTGAAGGGATTTAATTACATTTAAACCCGATCACATGATCGGGACACAGTGCACATGCTCAGATCGTCTAATGGGCAAAAATACTTCCTGGTATAGGCGGAGTGCTCAGTGGTCGGCCAGGAACACAATGCTCTATGGGAAATGAAGGCCTGCCGGTCACTGGGAGCGCCCCAAAGGTGAAACGCGTAAATGGTTTTAATAAGTGTATTTTAATCAATAAAAGTTATTTTTGGTTACCTTTTATACTAGGACCAATTGTATACTTATTTTTATTGTATTTTATACACTTTTTCTACTCCTGGCATTTTTTATATTTTTTATATATTTTTTATATTATCATACTATAGTTTTATTATTACTTTTTATCCTTCTATTTTTTATTTTTTATTCGGAGTGTATCCCGTCAAAAGAAATCCTTAGGTGGGGATAATTCCACCAGCGCTGTGGCAATAGAGCAGTACCTGTCTGCTCTATTCTTGTAAGTATAACTCTTTTAAATATATTACCTTGTTGTTCACACTGAGAGCACTATTTGCTGTTTTATATATATTCCGTGGACATCTACCATCCAATACGGGAAAGGCGGACCTATCTCCCCAGCATTAAAGAACAACGCATATCTGAGTAGGTCCTAGCCTACACTACAGGAATCCCAAGCCGGATAGACGGACCAACCATCTAAGTTTATCCGATAGTGGGGATCAAACCACTAAGTGTCTTTTCTCCTAGAGCTGGCTAAAGCTCCAACAAATGTGAGTGAAATACATTTCCTTTGAATATATACCACATCTGGACATATAATATTTCACCATTGGCAGCTTTTTCTTTTCTCTTTTATTTTCACATATATGGACTACCTACCATACGGACGGAGCAACACTTGAGGATTATTACCGTATCATTACACACCAGTGAGACTGTTTCAATTTCATTTATATTTATTTTTCTATACATCCGGATGAACTTTACTTGATTTTATTATTATTGCTTATTTTATCTATATATATTTTTATACACTTTTTACTTCTTTTGTTCAAGCGCAGCCCTTGACCCCCATTCTTGCATTGGCAACAATACCCGGCAATCTATGGCTCCTGAATAGCATTGGCAACAATACCCGGCAATCTATGGCTCCTGAATAGCAGTCGCAGAGATACAGCACCCACGGACTGGTGATCCTTAAGGTGCAGCTAAAGCCACTTCGTCTATAGACAGTCATAACAGTTAACCTTTCCACATCATATACATGTCGCAATGCATAGTCTCTGAGAGCGGTTGATCACGATTCATACTAGGATGTCTTCCATGTTTTAGTGCAAACTAGTCTAACTACTAATATAGTTGAAACATGCTACTTTTATTCATGCCAGACAACCATGCAGGCCAGACTAACAAACATGCCAGGGCCAATCATAGTTAACCACCTCAGACATAGATAGCCTCACCCTGGTTCTCAGTATGTAGATTTATATACTCACGCACTGCTTAATATAACGTATTCACTATGACGTAAGCTTAAGCCTGTTTAACCCCTTAAGGACACAGGACATGTGTGACATGTCATGATTCCCTTTTATTCCAGAAGTTTGGTCCTTAAGGGGTTAAAGCGGCACTGTCATGCCGGACTTACCTTTCCCCAAAATATTCCTCTTCTCTCCCTCTCTCAGGATCTGTTCTTATTTTCTTCCTATCTGCTCTAGTTTTCTTTAAAACATAAGACAAAGTAGGGACTATTTCTCTTATGGAGGTTTCCTACGCAGTGACCAGCGGTGACCAGCGGAGGAGCAAAGTGTGCTTAGTTTCCGGTGGTCACAGCAATTTTCCCATGATCCTTTGCTTTCCTATCTGTTCCCGCGATGCTTCCTGTCACTTAGACAGGACGCCGGCAAAACTGCCGAATTGCGTTCTAACATTTTCTCCATTCGTGTTAGAACGCAATTCAGGACTTTGTTCGGATCGGAATTTCATTCTAATGAATGAAACTCCGATCCTATTCATTGCTGTGGCTGCATCTTGCAGCCGCTTAGTAGATAACTCCTTAATTCCCACGGTATCAGGGAGCTATCTACTAAAAGGCTGAAAGACCTAAATTGGTCTTTCAGCCACATTTACTAATACTAAGTAAAAATGACTTAGTTTAGTAAATGATCTGCTCCTACTCGCTATACCGCGAGTAGGGGCATGTCTAGTAAGCAGTGAGCAGCCTGTGGCTGCTCACTGTAAAAAGAAACAAAAAAAACCTAAAGGATAATGAGGGGGGGCTATTGTCCGCCCCCCCGGCCTCCACCCCTGCGCGGCGGGTGGGGGCCCTAAATGAAAATCCCCCCCATCAAAGGTGACTAGGGGTCCCCAAGCCCCTAGTCACCCACCCCCCACCCAAATAAAAAAGCCACTACCTACCCCCTCACCCTAAAAAATAGTGAGGGGGAATAAAATTACTACCCTGTAAAGTAAAATTCAACTTACCATTCGACGTCTTCTTTTTTCTAAAATCTTCATTTTTCAGCCCCAAAAAAGGCCAAATAAAAAGCCATCATACCCGTCGAACTTAAAAATAAAATAAAAAACCCGAGCGCCCAAAAAAAATTCCTGGCGAAAAAGAAAAAACCCGACGCTCAAAAAATTAATCCATTTTCACCCATCGAGGGCTCCGCGCAGACTGAGCTCTGCAGGGTGGGGGAAGGCCACAGGGACTTCACCTACCCACACAAAGATGGCGGCGCCCTGAATATAGATCGGGGCAGAAAATACAGATTAATAAATAGGTAATCTGGGGGCTTAGGGGCATTTGGGGGTGACTAAGGGGTCAATTAGATGTAGTGGAGGCGGGAGGGGGGTTAAAAAAAAAAACGGGATTCGGCATGACAGTGCCGCTTTAAATTCAAAGATGTTCTTAAATTATCTAATTGTAGATATATATACTCACGCACTGCTTAATATAACGTATTCACTATGACAAAGGCTTAAGCCTGTTTAAATTCAAAGATGTACAAACCATTGTGTGGAAATCTATTCACAAACCGGACTTTACATAGGACACGAGGCCATGCGTTTAGACTGGAAGAAAGAAGATTTCGTCTAAGGCAAAGGAAAGGTTTTTTTACTGTAAGAACAATCAGGATGTGGAATTCTCTGCCTGAAGAAGTGGTTTTATCAGAGTCCATACAGATGTTCAAACAGCTACTAGATGCATACTTGCAAAGACAGAATATTCAAGGATATAATCTTTCAATGTAGGGTAATAACTGCTTGATTCAAGGATAAATCTGACTGCCATTCTGGGGTCAATAAGGAATTTTTTGTCCTAGCTTGTTGCAAAATTGTGCTTCAAACTGGGGTTTTTTTTTTTTTTTTTTTTTTTTTCTCTTTTGGATCAACAGCAAAAAACAGGTGTGAGGAAGGCTGAACTTGATGGACGCAAGTCTCTTTTCAGCTATCTAACTATGTAACTATGTAACTATGTTCTTAAATTGTCTAAGCCTGTCTAAACACTACCAAGTTGTTGAATCTGACTGACAAACCTCATAATAATTTAACATATAAAATGTGCACGTATTAACATATACCCTATTGTTACAATTGTTACTTGAAAAGAATGAGGAATGCCGTTGGGGTACCACATGCTCATTTGTTATACCTCCATGCACTACAAAAATAAAGAATTAATGTAAATAAAAAAATAAAAAAAATAATAAAAACAAAAATGTATGCAGCTTCCGAATGAATTTAAAATGGATGCTGTCCAGGAGGTAGGAGGGTCTGGGAGGGAGGGTCTGCTGCTGATTGGCTGGAATGTGTCTGCTGACTGTGAGGTACAGGGTCAAAGTTTACTCAATGATGATGAATAGGGGGTAGACCGAACATCGCATATGTTCGCCATCCGTGGCGAACGCGAACACGCTATGTTCGCAAGGAACTATTCGCCAGCGAACCGTTCGGGACATCTCTAAACTTTAGTTATAAATAAATGGACCAAAGATCTAATGATAGAAATAGACTAAAAGGAATGGTTATCCTCTTCCTATAAAATCAATAAATATGTTCACTCACTTGCGTTGATAGAAACCCATTTTAAATTGATCAATCTATGGTATATGACTCCATCAAAACTATCGAAATTCTCTCCGGGATCTAGATAGGATTGTTGGAATTGTAGAGCGGAGAAGGGTAGCTATGTTCATATGTAGTGAACATGTAAAAAAGTGTCAGTCGGATGGCAGTGGATTCAAAACATTATATTTAAACTATGTGATGTAAAATTATCAACAACTCTGGAAGTAATGCTTCTACATATTTACTGGCCCAATTTAAGGAAGACAGATTTTTTATAACACATTGCTTATTGGCTGCAAAGATAGTGATAGCAAGAAACTGGAAAGGAGAACATGATTTTACGGCTACCCAATTAAGCTCACAATTATTATATCAAATAAAAATGGAAAAGAGTTATTCTAAATGCCCAAACAAGACTTCCGGTTTACGGGATAAATAGGAAAAAGAATTGCGTGTCATATCTAAATAGGATCAGAGATGAAAAGTCAATTAAGAAAAGGTAAAATATAAACTGTGGACTCTCGTTGACAGAAATAGGTGGAGGTTCACTTTTGTAGGAGGGTCATATTGTAACGAATTCATCCGCACATAAAAATGTCTATGATGGTATTTACCGTCCTGACAGGAATAGTTGTGCCCATCTGTAACCATGCGCCCAGATACCTGATAAACCCAGCATGTCTAGGGATGTCGGTCACTGTGGATCTATGTCACTTTATAGCCCCTTGACCGCCCACGTTGATGACGACGTCGGCGTGCGTGTAACGTCACGCGCGTGCACGTTTTGGGGTCAAAGGCCGGTTACAACCAATCGGAATAACAAGTGGGTTATTTAAACTAATTTTTACATTCTCTCATTGCCCTGTCGTGGTTTCTGCCTGATGGTAATCCGAGAGTGCGTTCCTGATCTTGATATTTTGGTATTTGAATTTGGCTTTGTTCTGACTTCCCTGATTTCTGATATCCTTGAATTTTGGCTTTTTCTCATCGTTGTGTCTGATTCTGTATCCCTGACCTCAGCTAGTATTCTGACGATTCTTGGATATGTTAAGTCCGGCCATCCTAAGGTCCGGTTAGATGTTATCCTTAGTCCTAGGTGTGAGACAATTCTACGTGCTGGATCATATTGCGATCCTGACACATATAGGACCACTATTATGGTAATAGGATGGATGTAAACAGATCAACAGATGTATTTCTGTTTATCTTTTTATGTTTAATTGTAAATGTAATGTTCAGTTTATTTTTGTATGTATTGATGTTGTTTGTCATTTGATACTGAAGCAAAATCTAATAAAAATATTTGATTAAAATAAAAAGAAATATAATTAATAATTTGCACTGCTTTTGCCTACAGTCCAGTTGTGGCTTGTGCTGCTTGAGTAGTAAGATCTAGACTAATGGCTGATGGCTATGTAAGTTTAACGCCTCTGGGGCAAATTGTGCTCTGTCACGCAGTCGGCTCTAGTAAAGAGGCGGGGGAAGGAGGGGCAGGAGGAGAGGGGTTAATTTGATTGGCCATGGTGCCCAATTTTCTATTATGCATGGTGTGCCATATCTATTACATTATTACATCGTGTAACTTTCAGAAAAAAAAAGAAATAAATTGTGAAAAGACATGCATATAATTTGTAATAAATCAGACGAAAGTAATCTTAGAACAAAGTTCAGTTCTGGTCAGCAGATAATACCCTGTACTTCATGGGCAGGATAGAGCCTCAGATTGTGGCGACTGCGTAGGCCTCTGAGAAGGCCTTCTGAGGGACAAAAGAGATCACTTTCTCTGGGTCCCATCTATGCACAGGTTTAAGTGCTGCTTGTTAAACCGTGTTGTTCAGCGAGTCTCATGGGAGGCACAACTTCTCCAGCAGTGTAGCCGCACTTTGTAGGTCTTGCATGGAGTGTGTGGAGTCAGCATGTAGGACCATCAGGGTCCACAAGAAGCACCATCGGTACCGGATGCCATGTTCCCTGAGGAGTATCTCCAGACAGGTCTGCTTGGAAGGTTAGTGCTAAGTTTTCTAATTTATATGGAGATGTCCCTTTAAGAGCTGTCTGAGTTGCAACTTTGTCTTTGTAATTCTGGAAGCAGACCACAAATTTTCTGGGTGCTGTGTCCAGGGCATTCTGTGGTTTTGGGAGTGAATAACTCTATAATTAACCAACTCTCCAATAACTAAAAGGGTTTTTCCTATTTATATGCCCCTTTGTGGTAATACCCTCTTTCAAAATCCATTGCATCAATGCCATATATCCAGACACAAAACACTCCTTAAAACTGTGCAAAACAAAACCATTTGTGTTTGGGCAAATATTTCTATGTATAAATATAATCAAAATTATTCAAGCCCCACTGAAAATCGGGGTAATTGTCAAAATGTACAGACTTTCAGATGTTCACAATGAACAAATCAAACAAAAGCAATTGAAATAGCTCAATACAATGAATGCTTTAAGTGGTTTCCTCAAATTCATCTAAAAATAAAACTTGCAAAAAATTCTCCAGTCTCAAAAATATTCAACCCTCTGAATAGAATCCTTCTCAACAGCACAAATATGCAAAACAGGTGTTGTCTTAAGCACACCTGGTGCAACACAAGGGCTTCATTAGTTGCATCAGGTGTGCTTGAGCTGGAACACTTGAAATACCTGAACTGGCTAGGGGTTTGTTGAGTGTCACATTTGACTGCATAATAGAAATATGGCTAAGTCAGAAGAATGGTCCACAAAGTTAAGAGAAGAGACCATCACCCTGCACAAACAGATAGTGAAGGCACTGAATGTTCCGACAGAAACATTCAAAGTTTAAGGGACAGTGGTTACACTACCTGAATGGGGAACAAAAAGGAAGCTATAATAGCTGAAACAAGATTTTTGAGAAGGCAGGTTGTGAAAAACCCTCAAGTAACTTCAAAAGACCTGCTGCAAGACTTGGTGGAAACAGGCAAGGTTTCAGTGAGCACAGTAAAGTGGGTACTAAACACTTTAGGGTTCTATGCCAGAGCTCTAAGATACACACCACTACTGACCCAAAGACACAAGAAAAAGTCAGCTCCAAAATGCTCAAAATCATATAACTAAGCCACAGAAGTTTTTGGGATTCGGTTCTGTGGAGCTATGAAACAAAACTGGAACTTTTTGGCCCAATGGATCAGCAGTATGTCTGGATGAAGAAGAATGAATCATATGCTGAAAAGAACACTCTGCCTATAGTTAAGCATTGTGGTGACTCGGTGATGCTCTGGGGCTGCCTTGCATCCACTGGCACTGGAAACCTGCAGAGTGTTAAAGGCTAGATAGATTAATTGAAATATCAGAAAATCTTTGAAGCAAACATTATGCTGTCTGTGAGGAAGCTGAAGCTTGGGCGCCAGTGAACCTTCTAACAAGACAATGATCCCAAGCATACCTCAAATTCCACCAAGGCTTGGTTGCAGATATAGTCTTGGAAAATTCTACAGTGGCCATCACAGTCACCTTGAACACCATAGAAAATCTCTGGTGGGATCTGAAGAAGGCAGTTGCAGCACACGCACCCAAGAATATTACTGAATTGGAAGACATTGCTCATGGGCAATTGGCTTAGATTCCTCAGGAACACTGCCAAAAATTAGAGTGTGGCTATGCATCTCAATAGCAACAAGTCATTACAGCAATAGGGTGCTTTACTGAAGATGCTTGCCATGAAGGGGTTGAATAACTTGGGAGAAGGCATTATAAGTTGCATTGTCAGTTGAATTTGGAAAAAAAACACTTGAAGCATTCATTGTGTTGAGCTATTTCAACAGCTGAAAGTCTGTACATTTTACAATAAGCCCAATTTTTGATGAGGTTGAATAATTTTGATTACAACGGTGTGATGTATCAACAAGACTGAAATAATTCAAACAACCAAATAAAACAAAAAAAATCTAAAAAAAGAAGAGAGATGTTTGTTTGTGCAATTGGTCACCCCCCTTGCATAGGATAAAGAAACCTTTCAATATCCTGAATACAAAAACATGAAATACGTTTGCCATGAAACTGATCATAGTCAGTTTATTGCCGATGTCTATATTTAGGGTAACCATATTCACTATGTTTTCAGGGACACATATAATTTTTAATCTGCGTCTTGCTAGCAAATGAAAAATTAAACACAAAGTGTACTTTAAGAGATATGTTACCATTAACATAAGCTTTTATCAAATACATTTTTCCTGTAGTGATGGAAACAAATGTATCTAGTTATAAAACAAAATCACAACTTTTACATGTGTTACTTCCAGGACAAGCCTTACAATGAACTTGATATCCTCAAAATGCCTATCAAACAGAATTGACACCTTGTTCCTAGGCAAATAATCACTCCTCAGGATTGACTATATTTTTTTGGAGTTACCACTCACTACACCATCCACTTCATCCTTATCTATCAAAACATTTCTCAATTTATCATTAGCTATGGCCTTAGCTATATTATAGGTCTTTTCCTCAGCCCTAATGTTTTTCCTCTGCTTCCTTACTACTGATCTCTAGATTGTGTCCTCTCTTCTCATTTTAGTTTCAAAATTTTACTTAGTAGATACTTCTCCACAGATTTCTAGAACTTATCCAAAACATGATACCTCAGTTCAAAAGATAAGCAGCTGCCTACGCTCGTTATCATAAGCATGCACAGCACATTCTATAAGGGTGTGCACCTAAGGATTTTTTTTTTTATTGGAAATGGCAAATGTGGATAGCAGTATTGAGAAACATTCTTACAGAGAACCTGTGGATGTTGATGTAGATTAATTTAGAAATAAACAAATATGTTTAAATGTCTATCTGTTCCTGTCCACATCTGAGATGATTAAATTGTGTATACGCAGAAGTAAGTTCACACTGACACATGGAGTTCAGGTTAAAAGCACTTCAGAAAATGTAATGGCATCTCCTTGGAAAACGGTTATGCAGACCTTTTTAAAGGCAAAATGACATCATCATTGAATATCAGATAATAACAAATAAACATCATTAATTGGATTAAATGTTATGTGACTATATCAGTGTCCACCCATCAATATTATTAATTGGCTCAGGGATTTGAGTGACTAGCTAGGTGTCCTCCCACCGGGAGGTGGTATTGTTCTGGACACGGGTGTGGACAGAAGGCTCAGGCGCCATCTTTCCCAGCATGAGGTTTACTCGTTGGAAAGGGGGGCTTGAGCGTCATTTTACACAGTCAGTGATGTCAATCTTGTGGTCAGGTGCAAGGTTCTTTTATGAATAGAACATTTCATTAGTACAGTGTTCTCATGGCCTTGGCTCTGGCCTTGGTTATACTTTGTTGCATGTTACAGGAGATTCAATAATTCCGGAGTCAGCTATGTCTTTATAGAAAATACAGTCTCTGTTCATTGTATTAAATGTTGCTGGGAAATTCTGTCATGTAATGTAGTTTAAGATGGAGGATCTGTCAGGTAATGAGGACAAAATGGAGGGTCTGTCACAGTGTAAGGTTAAAATGGAGTTAGTACAATAATTCAATACAAGTTCAATAAAGATTTTTAATAATTCTACATCAATGTGAATTCATGTTTGATTTTTGATGTTCATGGAGTTTATGGGTTAGAATTACAATCTACAATTTAGGCAGTATAAAGGGCCTATACGGCCAAGGCTAAATCGAGAGACATTTAGGACTTTAAGAGGATGGTGTGGTGTATAGCTCAGAGAAAGTATATTTAAATGAGAGCTACAGAATGATTATTCAAATAAAAAGGTTGTGTTTTCAACTCTGTTTAGTAAACAGTTTGTTTACTAAACAGAGAATGTGATGGCAGATGAGAACCATTCGTCCCATCTAGTCTGCCCAATTTTCTAAATACTTTCATTAGTCTCTGGCTTTATCTTATAGTTAGGATATCCTTATGCCTATCCCACGCATGCTTAAACTCCTTTACTGTGTTAACCTCTACCACTTCAGCTGGGAGGCTATTCCATGCATCCACTACCCTCTCAGTAAAGTAATACTTCCAGATATTATTTTTAAACCTTTGCCCCTCTAATTTAAGACTATGTCCTCTTGTTGTGATAGTTTTTCTTCGTTTAAATAAAGTCTGCTCCTTTAATGTGTTGATTCCCTTTATGTAATTAAATGTTTCTATCATATCCCCCCTGTCTCGTCTTTCCTCCAAGCTATACATGTTAAGTTCCTTTAACCTTTCCTTGTAAGTTTTATCCTGCAATCCATGAACCAGTTTAGTAGCCCTTCTCTGAACTCTCTCTCTAAAGTATCAATATCCTTCTTGAGATACGGTCTCCAGTACTGCATACAATACTCCAAGTGAGGTCTCACCAGTGTTCTGTACAATGGCATGAGCACTTCCCTCTTTCTACTGCTAATACCTCTCCCTATACAACCAAGCATTCTGCTAGCATTTCCTGCTGCTCTATTACATTGTCTGCCTACCTTTAAGTCATCAGAAATAATTACCCCTAAATCCCTTTCCTCAGATGGTGAGGTTAGGGCTCTATCAAATATTATTTACTCTGATCTTGGGTTGTTACCTCCAAGATGCATTATCTTGCACTTATTCACATTAAATGTAATTTGCCACAACTCTGACCATTTTTCTAGTTTACCTAAATCATTAGCCATTTGGCTTATCCCTCCTGGAACATCAACCCTGTTACATATCTTAGTATCATCAGCAAAAAGACATACCTTACTATCAAGACCTTCTGCAATATCACTAATAAAAATATTAAAGAGAATGGGTCCAAGTACAGATCTCTGAGGTACCCCACTGGTGACAAGCCCATGCTTCGAATATACTCCATTGAGTACAACCTGTTGCCTGTCACTCAGCCACTGCCTCACCCATTCAACAATATTGGATTCCAAACTTAACCCCTTAAGGACCAAACTTTTGGAATAAAAGGGAATCATGACATGTCACGCATGTCATGTGTCCTTAAGGGGTTAAAGATTGCAATTTATTGATAAGCCTTCTATGTGCAACAGTGTCAAAAGCCTTACTGAAATCTAGGTAAGCAATGTCTACTGCACCACCCTGATCTATTATTTTAGTTACCCAATCAAAAAATATCAATAAGATTAGTTTGGCATGATCTCCCTGAAGTAAACCCATGTTTTCTCTGATCTTGAAATCCATGTGATTTTAGATGTTCAACAATCATATCCTTTAGCATGGTTTCCATCACTTTCCCCACTACTGAAGTAAGGCTTACTGGCCTATTAGTTTGCCGACTCCTCCCTACTACCTTTCTTGTGAATGGGCACAACATTCGCCAACTTCCAATCTTCTGGGACTACTCCTGTTAACAATGATTGGTTACATAAATCTGTTAATGGTTTTGCTAGTACATCACTAAGCTATTTTAATAACTTTGGGTTTATTCCATCCGGTCCCATTGACTTATTTGTCTTTACTTTTGACAGTTGAAATAGAACCTCTTCCTCTGTAAACTCACATGTGACAAATTACTTATTTGTCCTTTTTCCTAACTGAGGCCCCTTTCCTTCATTTTCATCTGTAAATACTGAACAAAAATATTAATTGAGGCAGTCAGCTAGCCCTTTATCCTCTTCTACATACCTTCCTTATTTTGTTTCTAATCTAACTAATCACTGTTTTACTTTCCTTTTCTCATTTATGTATCTAGAAAATGTTTTGTCCCACTTTTTTACTGACTGGGCAATTTTCTCTTCTGTGTGTGCTTTGGAAGCTCTTATAACTTGCTTAGCCTCTTTCTGCCTAATCTTATAGATCTGACTATTTTTCTCACTCTGTTTTTTTTTCTAATTACTAAATGCTAATTTTTATTGTTATTTTCTTTATATTTTGGCCACATCTGCGGAGTACCACAGTGGTTTCTTGAATTGTTTGCTTTTACTGACAAGCCTAATGCAATTTTCTTTTGCCTTCAGCAGTGCAACTTGTAAATAATCCAGTCTGATAATGACACCTTTACACATATTACATACGGTTATCCAATATACAGACTGACATTTTGTTTGTAGCTAAAACATCTCAACCTTGACCAACAGGTTATCCTCCAGTATTTATGGTAGGGATACTAATGTGTGTAAAGCAGAAAATTATGCACGGTTGTGCTATAAAGTAAGTTTGAAAGTAAGAGCAGAGGTCTTGTTTTGCAGCACAATACATTTGTTTCCATGGCTACAGAAAAAAAGTTGTACAATAGGGGCTCATATTAGTTGAAATATGATACATTTGATATATCTCTTCATATGTACTTTGTGTAAGGTTCAAAGTGTTAGCAAGACACATAGCAATATTAATGTAACACATCAGGGAACATTTGAACAGTATAGAGATGGGCAATAAATTGACTGCGAACAGTACACATTTTTTTGAGCATTATGTTTTTGTTTCATTTTTTTCTCTTGGTTGTTTTTTATCTGTTCTGTCTTACTGATATATGAAATACGAAAATGATGTGTTCAGACATTAACTTTTTTATTTTGCAAGGAGTGTTGTGTGTCTTTGTATGTTGTTTTTGTGTACTGTTTGTTGACATTTTTTACAGATGGTTGAACATATATTGTTGCCATTTATATAGTGTCCACTTTTTCCACAGTGCTTTACAACATTATTAAGAGGGAATTTAACAACAAATCAGACAACTATTACAAATGTTGACAGTAACAATAAATTTGGGGGGGAATGAGAAGGGGGGGGGGGTGCTGTCAAGGGGTGGAATGATGACAGAGAAAAATAAAAGACCAGCATTCATTATGGATGCTAGAGAGGCAGTATGGATTCTGGAGAGACTAATTAGCAGAGAATTACTGCTGTCAATATGAGAAACTAGAGGCACACAAACCATCTCCCTACTACCATCTTACATAAGAAAGAGGCAGATGCAGCAATCTTCTTACGGTTGAATTAGCAGGATTTAGTGACAGACTGGATATGAGGCGTAAAGGTAAGGTCAGAATCAAAGATAACCACCAGGGCAGCGAGCTTGCAAGGACTGATTTATGTGCCTACCATTATCATGTTTAATGGTACAATTGGAGCCGTGGGATATATTTGTTTCTTTAAGTGCTGCCTATTTAACTTTGATTGTAGAATGTGTTAATTTGTTGAGTCTGTATATTTGACCATGCTTGTGTTCCTGTAGCTGTTCCTACCCCGAGATGCAATTATTCTCCGATTACTAGTTCCCTTCCTCATTGCATCGTACTGCTCACATGGTAACCCTAATTCTGGGTCTGGACACGGCTCATCTCTTCCATCGCCTCTCAAACATATCGGACTGATCTCTGGCTTTAATTTTGGCTCTGGAAATGGCTCATCTTTTGCATTGCCCCACAAAAAACACTTAAAAACACTTTGAGTATGCCTATTTGAGAAGGTGAAATGTGTTTTTTTATTCAATATATTTAATCTTATTATGTTTGTTGTTATTACTAGTCATACATAAAGATAAACTTTTTATCCTGCTCCTGGATTCCCTTTAATCTGTGACCACCATCCATTGGTCATATTCATAGTGGGGATATTATCCACTAAAGTCTTAAGGACTGAGCAATACTATAATTGCTCAGAAATTTGTAAGTAGTATTCCTTTCCTTAATATATAGTTTTCGTCTACAGAAAGCACTTGTGACGGATCGACTGCACCCCGACCAGGTACCTCTGTCAATC
Organism: Pelobates fuscus; assembly: GCF_036172605.1. Classification (NCBI taxonomy): domain Eukaryota; kingdom Metazoa; phylum Chordata; class Amphibia; order Anura; family Pelobatidae; genus Pelobates; species Pelobates fuscus. The sequence goes on from NC_086322.1 coordinate 235,162,232, forward strand.
GCTGCTTCCTAGTACTGACGAGTACCATAAGCACTGCGCTGGAGCACCATAACCACTGCAAACCCCACGAACCCCTGCAGCTTGGTTGGGGTCTCGCCATCTCCTACCCACCCTGGACCTACGACAAGGCTCCAGGGTTCAGTGGGTCAACCTTTCTTGCTCCAGAGAGTCCAACAGGAGCAGCTCTTACAAGAGCTTAGTGATTGTACTCAGGGGAGTATGGTGATTATAGCAATCCCTAGAGTGTAGTTCTCCAATCCCCCAAACATGAGCCGAGACTTCATGAAGGTGCAAGATGATCTGAGAGTTTCATGGTACAGGTTGGATTTTGATACAACTTTTCAGGCCAGAGGAACACCCACTGAACCTGGTGGTGCACAAGAACACAAAGGACACAAACCAATCAGAACAAACATACAGTCTGTGACACGCCCATATACAGTACACAATCCCTCCCCTCTGCTTGGGAGATAATTCAGTAAAGTCCTGTAAGTAACTCAATTATCTCCAGGCAGAAAAAACACATTTTCACAAAGTTCAAAAAGTACCCCAAAACATACATCCCCGGATAGCAGGGGGTTCAAAAGTTTCATGGAAGTCTCTTTTTGACTGTCCGCAAGCATGGCTTCATGCCCAAAATAGTTCCAGAGAATTAGGCTGTGCGCCCGGTCTATTTCCAATGATTAAAGTGCACTTCAAATAGTCGAACGGGACCGTTCGTGCACAAAGTCAGGGTTGAAGTGTGTTCGGTAGATTATTTCTGTTCGGTAGATTATTTAGCCGAACATAGATGGAGGTGGAAGTCCCAGCGGTATTCGTAACATCGAGTGTCCGGCAAAACACCGCTGACTGCGTTGATTAAACAAGATGGCCGCTGCCACGTGTTCGACTATACGAACGGAGACCACCCAGCCGTTCGTCAATTTGGCTGTGGTTAACTCTCAGCCTGGGATGTAAATGTGCTGCGCACTTCACTTTTGTGTGTTGTCTGTTCGGTTGTTTGTTCGGTAAACGAACACCATAAGTAGAATCCATTCGGTAGCCCAATATACCAAACCGCAGAGGGGAAAAGGCATGAACAAAGCCTGTCCACAGTGCTGAAGCCAGGTCTAATAGCTGGGCCATAGTCCTGGGGCAAGAGGCTGGCAAACAAGCCCCTCCAAAAACACCTGGCAATCTCACAGGAAAAGGGGAGTCTGTCACAGCACTATATTTGTATTTGTTTTACATGATACTGCTAATTACATCTGGTTGAAAAATATCCTAGATTGGGGATTGTACCACTTCATGCTGATTTAGTGGAGCCATTCAAGTCTCTGAACCATGTGAGTGCATATTTTGTATACTAATATTACTGTTCACATTTGTATTACATACTACATAGTTACATAGCTGAAAAGAAACTTGCGTCCATCAAGCTCAGCCTTCCTCACATCTATTTTTGCTGTTGATCCAAAAGAAGGCAAAAAAAACAGTCTGAAGTGCTTCCAATTTTACAACAAACTAGGAAAAACTTCCTTCTTGACCCCAAAATGGCAGTTAGATATCTCCTTGGATCAAGCAGCTATTACCCCACTAATTAGAAATTATATATCTGTATGGTATGTTTTTGGAAGTATTTATCCAATTGCTGTTTAAATATCTGTATGGACTCTGATAAAACGACCTCTTCAGGCAGAGAATTCCATATACTTATAGCTCTTACTGTAAAAAAACCTTTCCTTTGCCTTAGATTAAATCTCCTTTCTTCCAGCCTAAATGCATGACATTGTGTCCTATGTATAGCCCTGTTTATGAATAGATTTCCAGATAATGGTTTGTACTGGGCCCGAATATATTTGTATAATGTTATCATATCTCCTCTGAGGTGCCGTTTTTCCAAACTAAAAAGATTTAAATTTGTTATCCTTTCTTCGTAACTATAGTGCTCTATTCCTTTTTATCAATTTTGTAGCTTGTCTCAGCACTTTTTCTAGTGCCATAATATCCTTCTTTAGAACAGGTGCCCAAAATTGCACAGCATATTCAAGGTGTGGTCTTACCAGCGATTTATAAAGAGGAAAAATTATATTTTCATCCCTAGAATTTATGCCCCTATTTATACATGACAAAACCTTACTGGCCTTAGCAACTGCAGATTGACGTTGCATATTGCTGCCTAATTTGATGTCTATAACAATTCCCAAATCCTTCTCGTGTGTGGTTATCCCTAATTCACTACCATTTAGGGTGTAAGTTGCTTGTGCATTCTTGACCCCGAAGTGCATAACTTTGCATTTCTCTACATTAAATTTCATCTGCCATTTTAGTGCCCAGTCCCCCAATCTATCTAAATCCCTCTGCAGCAAAGCAATATCCTGCTCACATTTTATTACTTTACAAAGTCTTGTGTCATCTGCAAACACTAAAATATGGCTTTCAATGCCTATTGCAAGATCATTTTTTAAATATGTTAAATAGAAGCGGTCCCAAAACAGAACACTGAGGGACACCACTTATCACTTTTGTCCAGCTTGAAAATGTACCATTAATGACAACTTGTTGTACTCTATCCTTAAGCCAATGTTCTACCCAAGAACAAGAATATTCATCTAGACCAATTTCTTTTAGTTTGAAGACTAACCTATTGTGAGGAACCATATCAAATGCCTTGACAAAATCCAAGTAGATCAGATCCACTGCAACACCCTGATCTATACTTCTACTTACTTCTTCGTAGAATGCAATCAGGTTAGTTTGGCATGACCTGTGTTTCATAAAACCATGCTAATTATTGCTAATAACAACGTTCTTCCCAATGAATTCCTGAATATTATCCCTTAATAGCCCTTCAAATATTTTCCCAGTCACAGAAGTTAAGCTCACAGGTCTATAATTTCCAGGCAAGGATTTTGAACCCTTTTTTTAATATAGGAACGACATCTGGCTTCCTCCAATCCCCCGGTACAATACCTGAAACAAAAGAATCTTGAAAGATTAAATACAGAGGTTCACTTATTTCCCCACAAGGCTCCTTAAGTACTCGTGGGTGAATACCGTCAGGCCCTGGAGCTTAATTTACATACATTTTCTTTAACTGCTGTATCACCTAGTTTCGAGTCATCCAATCACAAGTTATCTGCAGATTTTTTGCAGCAATCATTTGCATATCTCTTGCCATGGGATCCTCATTAAAAAAATGAAATTGTTATTTAAAATGTCTGCCTTAATTAACTAACAGACCCATCTCCGTTTACAGTGTACCTGCACTTTCATTTTTTGTTATTTTAGAATTGATGTACTTGAAAAAAATGTTGGGGTTGGTTTTGCATTCTTTGGCTTCAGTTTCTCATTTTCTAGTTTAGCCACTTTAATTGCCTTTTATAAGCATTATTGACTTCCTTATATCTTATATAGGATGCCTCTGATTTGTCTGATTTAAATGCTTTAAATGCCCTTTTCTTATTTTTAATCTCTTGTTTTACTTCTTTAATAAGCCACAATTTGTTTCTTTTATATTTATTACCCAATGGTACATACTGAGAAATGTACCTTTCTAATATTTGTTTGAAGAGCTTCTATTTATCCTCAGTGTTTTATTCACTAAGGAGTTTATGCCAGTTGAGCTGCCCTAATCTTATTGAAATTGGCTTTTTAAAAATGATATATTTTTTTTCTTTTTAGAGTTTATTTAAAAAAATTACCATATTGTGATCACTCTTTCCCAAATGCTCCGCTACTTGAATGACGGTCAAAAGATCAACGTTGTTTGTTATAACGAGATCCAGACAAACATTCTTTCTAGTTGGTGCTTGTACCAGTTTTGACACGAAGGTGTCATTTAACACATTCAAAAACTTGATTCCCCTTGCGGAAGTACTAGTCACTCTATCCCAATTTATGTCCGGGTTAATTAAAATCTCCTATAATTATCGCATTACCCAGATTTGTAGCTTTCACAATTTGCTCTAGCAGCTGTTATTCCTCATTAATATTTACATTAGTTGGTTTATAACATATCCCAACCAATAATTGATTTCCCTATGTTTGCCCCAATCAGATATCTACCCAATAAGCTTCCACATTTTCCTTGTCACACTCCACATGCCTAAAATTTGACTTTAACTCATGGTTAACATACAAACATACCCCACCACCCTTCTTGTTTTTCCTATCCTTCCTAATGTACCCATTTAAGTGGACTGACCAGTCATAAGTCTCATCCCACCATGTTTCTGTTATGCCTATTATATCATATTGTTTAGTGTATGCTATTGCCTCTAGTTCCCCAATTTTGTTATATAGGCTTCTTGCATTAGTAAGCATACATTTAATATTATCAGGAGTCATTTGTACTTTTTTAAAATTTTTTATCAATATTACATACCTCCTCTGTTCTGAGCTTGCCCCTCCCTTCATCTCCAACCCCCTTATACTGAGCTAAAGCTAATCTCCTTTCTATCCTATCTCCATTTTCTTGATTGCTATGACCCTCCCAGCAGAACAAACAACTCAGCTTTACATACAACAATATATATTGCTCTTGTGTTCTGCTCTGTGTCACATGTCTTATTGAGGATCCATATTGGTTATAAGAAGACATCCACATATCCTAAGCTGGAGATTGTTACGCCAAAGCCCCATATCCTAGAGCTGGTTTAAAGCTCTATCCACACTTATTCCTGTTCATATATGTTGCGATACTCCACAACTACCTACCTACTGTGTGAATATTTATTATTACTCGGCTCCTTCATTAATATTGCCACAGTTACTCACCTGATTGTAGTAAGAAGCCCTGCTGCTAATCAGGGCAGTCTATTTAAGCAGCAAGTTCCAGTACCTCCTTGCCCTTGCGTGGTTTCCTGTTTCCCAGAAGACTTCTTGTTTCCTGTGTGTTCCTGGTTCCTGACTTCTGGCCTTGTTCCTGACTCTGCTGCTCTCCGTTCTCCTGATCCTGGCTCGTCTGATCCTGGTTCGCTTTGGTGCCTGAACCCTGTTTGCCTCCTGGACTTTGCTTTTGGATTATATCATTATTTGCTATTTATAATAAAGGTGTTTTGCATCTACGTTCTGTCTTTGTCTGGTTCCTGGTCCCTAAAAGAATGGACATTAATGCCCACTAGATTACAACCTGTATGAATATTAGTGGTCAGCAATTAAATTGAAATCAATATAAATACCAAGAGAATGCCTTATTCCCACATTCATTGCTACACCAAAGCAAAACACTGCAGGTTGAGAAAGTCTGGATTTATAGAATTAAAATAAATCTTAATAAGATTAATAGAAAACCAAAAATCAACGCTAACATGTATAATTACACGTGATGCCCCTTGAAACCAACAGTAAAGAAAGTTATTTATTAAAAATGTTGAAGGATTAGAAGGTTGTAGGTATAAACATTCAAAACCTTTTTTCTGCATGGATTAAATGTGGAGTTTGAACTTAAATGGTTTGAGAGAGAATAGCATAAGTAGAACATGGTCAGACCAATTATTTTCTATTCATAATTAATGTTATCTTTTGTAAGTACCTAATGGAATTTCTTTTTCTTAATAATACTTTATTTTGTTTCATGTTTATTATAGGAAATTCAATAATGTTGTTTTTTTCTTTTCTTTCTTGGTCAAGATATGGCTTTATTTTTTCTATAATTTGTTTTATAATTATGTAACAGTGATGTGACTTTGGAACCGCACAATAACTATATTCTAAATAATACATGTATCGTATCAACTTGCAATGTTTGTTTTTCTCATTTAAATTGCTGTAAATTACATTACATATTTGTGTGCCAGTTCAAGTAAATTCAGATCATTTATTAAGAGAAGAGATTGATCAGGGAGATTGGAACTGACAGCTATACATTTGCCTGTTGGCCGAAGAGACTTGAGTCTAAAGATACTTACATTACAGTATAGCCCCCCCAGGTTCACTCCAGTTAATGCCCCTTTTGACAGGCAGCAATTGCATTGGTCTTCATCAGTCCCAATTTAAAAAAATATTTTAAAAAATAAGTACCTTCTCCCTATCTCACAATTCAATTCTGTATGATAAATAATATGTTGATTTTTGCTGCAAAAGAGTAATGGGAGTTTGAGCACAGTGCTAATTACTGCTGGTAGCACATACCCATGTATTCAGATAGAACTCAGACAGACTTAAGACTGCATTAAAATTGCGTAATTCTATTTCACAAGCATCAAGACTTTTTTTTATTAAATATGTTTTAAAGATAACTACTATTCCCATCATCCTTAGCTGCCTTAAAGGCTTGGTTATGCATCACAGAAATGAAAGGGGATCATCACTTAATGCATCAAGTGATCATCTATAAAAACCTTTGAAACCTAGGTTACTCAGAGATGCAGAGTTAATTTAATTCAAGGTAGATTGGTTCCATTTATCTCTCAGTTTTCAGTATGTAAAATGTATATAGCAACAGCTCAACTGCAAGCAGATCACACCTTAAGATATGTACACACCATGCTGAAGAAAAGCCACTTTCTTGACATCATCCTTTTCTTATAGGAATATATATTCCATCCTTGTTTTAACTTAATACTACATGACTTTGGACTGGTGTCCTCTCGAGTGCTTGTTCTCTGCAAAAATATGCATAATTTCTTCATTACATAGTTACATCGGCTGAAAAGAGACATGTGTCCATCAAGTTCAGCCTTCCTCACATCTGTTTATTGCTGTTAAACCAAAAGAAGGCAAACAACCCAGTTTCAAGCACAAAATCTGAAAAAAATTCCCTCGTGACCCCAGAATGGCAGTCAGATTTATCCTTGGATCAAGATGCTATTGCCCTTCAGTTGAAAAATTATATAATTGAATATTCTGTTTTTGCAAGTATGCATCTAGTTGCTGTGTAAACATCTGTACGGATTCTGTTAAAACCACTTCTTCAGGCAGAGAATTCCATATCCTTATTGTTCTTACGGTAAAAAAAAACCTTTGCCTTAGACTAAATCTTCTTTCTTCCAGTCTAAACACATAACCTTGTACCTATGTAAAGTCCTGTTTGTGAATAGATTTCCACACAATATTTTGTATAAGCCCCGGATATATTTGTATGGTGTTATCATATCTCCTCCAAGGCAACATTTTTTTTAAACTAAAGATGTTTAAATTTGTTAAACTTTCTTCATAGTAAAAATGTTCCATTCCTTTAATTAATTTTGTAGCCTGCCTCTGCACTCTTTCTAGTGCCATAATGTCCTTCTTTAGAAAATTAATTAAACACACACATTCATTAGATGGATACTCCACTGCCCAAATACAATCAAAATAAACGATTCACTATTTTGTAGATATCCTCCAACATAAAATATGTATTGTATTGTTTTATGTATTTTATTGGGGTATATCTAAAAACAGCTTGCAAAATCTGCAGATTTCTTTTATGCAGCCTTTACAATTCATCCTCTTCTTCCCTAGCCCAAATGTTCTGTTTTACAGTTCATTGAGAAGTCTTTGCAAGCCAGGTGCTGTGGACAATTGCCTGCCTCTTGAGTTTAGGTCCACTGACCTACACAACCAGTAAGTAACAGTACCAATTGTCTGACAGCCAAGGGGCTATGAAATGCCAATTAAGCTAAAATAACCATATTTATATATAATTGTTACTGCTTATATATAATTGTTACTGTTTACAAAAGTGTGAATTGTCAAATTTTTTACCATTGTAAATATGATTATAATAATTATAACTAGTAAATGTAACTATTGCTGGTTTATTTGGGTATCATCTCAGGAGAACATTGTTAGTCCGGCATATATATTTCAACCTAATAAGAATTAACCATACTGCTAATGATATTAATGCAATCACAAATGTGATCAGTTCTGCTGCATCCATGATTTGTATATATGTACGATTGAAACTAAGTAAGCTTTAATGCATAAATCTTTACATATCAATTAATATAAATACTTTATAATAGATTAATATATCACAAATTTATACCACAAAAATACCACTAGGCTTAGACACGGAGACAAAGTTACATTAATATCGCCATACAATTAAACATATTATATAGATTTAAAAAAAAAATCTTTATTTTTGTAGTGCAAATAGAAACATACAGGCTCATCATGACCCAACAGCGAATGACGAGCAATATGGCACATAAAGCTAGAATATTGTATGGAGGAGTGTACTTGCACATTTTTATAATATATTAATAACATGCTAGTCTGTCATATCTAGAAGGAGCTTCTTTACTATTGACATCATGCGTAATATCACCATCAAGGCATATAGCGTATTATAGTAAGCTCAATAGGTTAGGCTAGGCTTGCGTGTCACAGTAAAATAAACAAGAAACAACATATTAGCTCAGATACTTTGACTGCTTTCTATAAATGTATGAAATAAACTAAAAATAAAAGGGATTAAACATGCTGAATAACGTAATAACTTGGTGTAGCTTTAGTGCCACTGGGTAGTAATCACAGTGTGAGGAATCAGTAGGAGAGAGGACAGGAATCCCTGCTATATGCTAACTGGCAGCTGTTTAAAAGCAAGCAGAGACTGTACTATCAATAATACTCAATTTATCCGATACCACAGGTAGGCCAGTCTATCATACTGACCTGTACATGGGTCGGGCAGTGAGCGTTTGGGCATTGGTATTGCTGCTGCACTGTGTTTCTACACCTCTTTTAGCCCTGACTGGAGCTCGTAGCTGCAGTTTCCCGTGCACCAGGTCCTGGGGCAGAGAGCTCCAAGGGCCGGCAGATCACGCTGGATGCGCAGAGGTTCCCATCTCCGCCATCAGGTCAGTCGCTGATGAGTATGTGGCTTGGAGCTTTGGTAGGCAGTCATATGCTGCTGCAGTCTCCTGCATCCAACCCTCCATGGCGCTTCTTTGGGTATCCTAGTCATAGCCTTTGCCTCCTGCGTGTGTGAGCTGTGCCGAGGGATTCGTCCCCTGATGGAGTGTGTCCCTGGAGAGTGTTGGCTCATTGCTGATATGTGACTCCTTTGTCGAGGCCCTGTCTGCCTCTTTCTTCGCCTCCTCGAGTTCAGCATTGCAGTAGTGCGGACCAAGACAGGCCCCCGCTCGGGAACTCTTCTAAGAAGCGCTAGCCAAGGACCATCAGTCCCTGCTGAGTCTTCCGCCCTTCGATGCACCTTGGCCCAGAATTGCTCCCAGAACTGCTCAAAGGCCCGTTCAATCTGTTCCTCATGGAGGGCCTGAGTTGCAAATGCTGCATTGGCAGCCATCTTGGAATGCAGGCCTTAAGTGCTCAGTGTGCTCAGCTAGGATCCGCTGTTCAAATGTAGCTATGTGACTCTAGGAGCAGGTGAACTCCCCAGTGTGGACTGGGATAACCCTCACTGGTCCAAATGGGGAGACAGGGTTCAGAAACGAGTTTATCTGTAAGAGTCGGAGTCGTGGCCATCCCCTCTGGCTCACATGCAGTGGTAGGCCTCCGAGGCTTATAGTAGTGGCTATATACGAAGCTATGCCTGCCAAACTTGGTCAGTCTGTAAACTCAAAAAGCACCGTTGCTGCCGATAAATCAGGTAAGTGACTCTTGAAATAGCCCTAAATTGGGATTCTATTGAGTAGCCCCAGTTACATGGGGCTGCCTCCGTTGGCTGTCAGGCCCCGCCCTGACCATATAGATTTTTTTATGTGTATGCATTGCAAATAACTGACTTTGATGTTAAATTGAACTAAAAGTTCCTCTTCTATTTTCCCCTCTCTCTTACCTTTCTTTTTTAATGTAGTTTTGAATATTGACAAATGGACTAACGAGACATACAGAGCACATTCCACTAGCACATTGGACTTTTCTTAAAATGACTCTCTAGTGCCAGGAAAACAAACCTGTTTTGCTGGCACTGCAGAATCCTGCAGTGCCCCCCTCCCAACCCATGTTGCTGAAGGGGTTAAAACCCCTTCAGTGACTAACCTGAATACAGTGCCGATGTCCCTGGGTGCTGGGTCAGGCTCCGCCCACGCTCCTCCCCCACCAACGTCAGTCGCATTAGACCTTCCCATAGGAAAGCATTATTCAATGCTTTCCTATGGGGATTCCGGCGTCTACAAATACTCACAGTTTAGGGTATAAGATCCATGAACTTGTGGCAACAATGGCAACTGAGAATGTAGTTTTAGTGGCTGTTACTGAGACTTGGTATAATGAGAAAAGTGACTGGGACATAGCAATGCCAGGATACTCTTTATATAGAAAAGACAGGGAAGGCAGGAAAGGGGGAGGGGTGGTGCTGTATGTGAAGGATAGCATAGAATCTAGCCTAATAAAAGTTAGTGAGGTGAACATAGAGTCCGTTTGGGTTACGTTAGAATTTAGTAATCACACAGTAACTCGTGTAGGTGTGATTTACAGGCCCCCTGGACAACTAGAAGAGTTAGATAATCTACTAGTTGAGGAAATAGCTAAAATGACAATGAAGGGGACGTTATAATCATGGGTGACTTTAATCTTCCTGGTGTGAACTGGAAATCCAAAATAGCTGCTTGTGCCAGGAGCACACATATTCTAAACTTCCTACTGGGATTGTCTCTAAAACAACTCGTTGAGGAACCAACTCGTAAGGAGGCCATACTAGATTTAGTGTTTACAAATGGAGATTTGGTATCAGATATTACTGTAGGTGAAAGTTTAGGATCCAGTAATTACCAGTCACTGTGGTTTAAATGGAGTCCAGGAGAAATAGGATTATTTAAAAGTTGCACTGCTGAAGGCAACATAAAATTGCATTAGGCTTGTCAGTAAAAGAAAAAAAATTAAGAAACCACTGTGGTACTCCGCAGTTGTGGCCAAAATAGTAAAAAGCAAAAAGTTAGCATTTAGTAATTATAAAAAAAAACAGAGTGAGGAAGAGAGACAGATCTATAAGATTAGGCAGAAAGAGGCTAAGCAAGTTATAAGAGCCTCCAAAGCACACACAGAAGATCAAATAGCACAGTCAGTAAAAAAGGGGGACAAAATATTTTTTAGATACATAAATGAGAAAAGGAAAGTAAAACAAGGATTAGTTAGATTAAAACCAAAATAAGGAATGTATGTAGAAGAGGATAAAGGTCTAGCTGATTGCCTCAATGAATATTTTGGTTCAGTATTTACAGATGAAAATGAAGGAAAGGGGCCTCAGTTAGGAAAGAAGACAAATGAGTCATTTGTTACATGTGAGTTTACAGAGGAAGAGGTTCTATTTCAAGTCCTCACTGATGTCATTGAAGGTCTCTTCCTCCACCAGCCACGTACATCAACCAAGGGTCCCCGAAAGGTGACAACAAGCCCCCTGGGACGCCTGCTGTGTTTGGTCTTCCACCTCCTCAAAGCCACCTTCCTCCTCTGACTCCTCTTCTTCAGACTCCTCTCTCTGCGTTGCCTCTATCTGCGTTATTATTAAGGTGTGTTAAGTAGTACTATTCCTATCAGTTTAATCCCTGTTACGTCCCCTATCAGGGGACGTGTATATGGCATCGATTTTAGGACCGGGAGATGGAAAAAGATGCTTGGTCGGTCCTCCTACTTCAAATTTGGGGCACTGCGCGTGCAATCTAATGTGCCACCAGATAGGAGTGGTGTGTTAAGTAGTACTATTCTTATCAGTTTAATCCCTGTTACGTTCCCCTCATCAGGCCTTTTTTAGTCGAATGTATCGCCCACTGTCAGTCCCTTCGGGATCCATCCCTCATTCATCTTAATAAAGGTGAGGTAAACTAGACTTTTTTGACCTAGGCGACTTCTCTTCTCAGTGACAATACCTCCTGCTGCACTAAAGGTCCTTTCTGACAGGACACTTGAAGCGGGGCAGGCCAGAAGTTCTATCGCAAATTGGGATAGCTCAGGCCACAGGTCAAGCCTGCACACCCAGTAGTCAAGGGGTTCATCGCTCCTCAGAGTGTCGATATCTGCAGTTAAGGCGAGGTAGTCTGCTACCTGTCGGTCGAGTCGTTCTCTGAGGGTAGACCCCGAAGGGCTGTGGCGATGCGTAGGACTTAAAAAGCTCTGCATGTCCTCCATCAACAACACGTCTCTAAAGCGCCCTGTCCTTGCCGGCGTGGTCATGGGAGGAGGAGGATTACTTTCACCTCTTCCCCTGTTAGATTCCCATTGTGCTGTGACATCACCCTTATATGCTGTGTAAAGCATACTTTTTAATTTATTTTGGAACTGCTGCATCCTTTCCGACTTGCGGTAATTCGGTAACATTTCAGGCACTTTCTGCTTATACTGGGGGTCTAGTAGCGTGGACACCCAGTACAGGTCGTTCTCCTTCAGCCTTTATATACGAGGGTCCCTCAACAGGCACGACAGCACGAAAGACCCCATTTGCACAAGGTTGGATGCCGAGCTACTCATGTCCCGTTCCCTGTCCTCAGTGATCTCACTGAAGGTATGTTCTTCCCCCCAGCCACGTACAACACCATGGGTACCAGATAGGTTACAACGAGCACCATGGGATGCCTGTTGTCTTCCTCCTCCTCCTCAAAGCCACATTCCTCCTCTGACTCCTCTTCCTCACAATCCTCTTCCAGCGTTGCCGCAGGTCCAGCAAGCGATGCTGATAAGGCTGTTTCTGGTGGTGATGGTGACCACAACTCTTCCTCTTCCTCTTCACGCTCATCTACGGCCTGATCCAGCACTCTTCGCAGGGCACGCTCCAGGAAGAAAACAAATGGTATGATGTCGCTGATGGTGCCTTCGGTGCGACTGACTAGGTTTGTCACCTCCTCAAAAGGACGCATGAGCCTACAGGCATTGCGCATGAGCGTCCAGTAACGTGGCAAAAAAATTCCCAGCTCTGCAGAGGCTGTCCTCATAGACAAGGTGTATATGAATCACTAAAGTGATCTAGTGGAAAACCTATTGTGGTCCCAATACTGTGCAAGGCCAAAGTCCTTATAATGAAAAATTAGAAACTTACAATACAAGGAAAATAGTTGTCCTCCACTTGAGCTCAAAAGTAAAAATAAAATGTCGAAACACGTCTGTGACGAATTGCCCTTCGCCACTGGCTTTTGGAGGGGCCTGATTGTCTAAAACCTTGTCCACAGACTGTGAAAATGCTTGTTTGTGCCTTTTTTCCTATGGGGTTCAGTAAATGGAGTTTACCGAACAAACTGTTGAACATCCGGAACACCCGCAAGTGGAGTGTGCTGCTTGTTTACCCCCCAGAAGCTGTGGTTAACTGCAGCTAATTGACGAATGGCTGGGTGGTCACCGTTCGTATAGTCGAACACGAGACGGGGCCATCTTGTTTAGTCAAGCGCATTCAGCGGTGTTTGGTCGTCGAGTTCATGGAACTCAAATCGGACACGCGACGGCACGAACACCTCTGAACTTTACCTTCTCTGGAACTTCGACGCTTCAATGCCACTTTAAGATTGGGTATTTGCACAACGGATGAAAAGCCATGCTTGCGGTCGGTCAAAAGGTCCTTCCCACGCGGTCCTGGATCCAGAGGTTGGACCAGGGTGGGAAGGAGACGGAGAGACCCCAACTAAGCTATGGTTGTTCATGGAGTCTGCAGTGGTTATGGTGTCTGGTGCGGTGCTGATGGTCCTTGAAAAGCGCTAGGAGCATCCATCGGCGGAGGTATCCATAGCAGCGTCATCACGCACATACGACGTCAGGTGGTTCGGACGCAATCCCCGCCTCCAGGAAGTGCTCATGTAGGATATCGATAAGCCTATAGTCTTGCAGCCAGCGGCGGATTAACAGGACTGGTGATTCCATACACAACAGGGGATGTTTTTAGTACTATTTGATGCAATAAAGTATTTAAACATACCTATTGCTGGCCTTCTTTCCTGCATCACTTACCCATTTAAGGGATTTACTCAGCCTGATCAGTCAGAGCAGACTCATCTGCTCTTTGTTTGTGAGTTTTCTAACGTAGTTTTCTAACCCCTTAAGGATGGCGGGCGTTCTATGCCATCCTTTTTTGGTCAAAAAAGAGAAGACCACAGGCACTCCAAATTAGTTCGGTTCCCGCTATCCATCCTTTTTTGTTCAGTCCTAAACCCCGGAGGGCGGCATAGAATGTCCCCGCTGTCCAGGGGACTTACCGTGTCCCAGCCGATCCCACGTCAGTGGTCATGATCCGGGGGGCTGTCTGCAGGGGCCATGTGGTCGCGGGGTCCTTGCGATCACATGGCCGTAATAGCCGGCTCATGCAGTGCCAGCAGGGGGACTGCCTGAGCTCTCCGGCTGTCCCCCTGCTGCCTGTAAAAAAAAGTTTGCAAAGTAGGAAAAAGTTAAAATAAGTCTAATAAAGTAAATTAAAGTACTTAGATCATATATATGTATATGTATATGATCTAAGTACTTTTATATGCACATACACACACATAAACTATTTTTCTAAGTGTATTTTAATATTAATATATATTAATATTAAAATACACTTAGAAAAATAGGGTGCAAACTCCCACTACTCTTAACCCTGCAAGTGTAATTATTGCAGTTTTTTATAAACTGTAATAATTACCTTGCAGGGTTAACTCCACCTCTAGTGGCTGTCTACTAGATGCGCATGTGCATTAGGTCTCCTCAGCCGGTGGGCGGGATCAGTCTCGCCAACTGGCCGATGGAGTAAGATGGAGGAGCGGTGCGGAGGAGGAGACAACGACGAGGGACATCGTCGCTGCCTCAGGTAAGTGACTGAATGGGTTTTCACCCCTTCAGTAACTGGGGATTGAGGGGGTGGGAGGGAGAGGGAACCTCCAGTGCCAGCAAAACGGATTGTTTTCCTGGCACTGGAGATTCCCTTTAAATATATATATATATATATATATATATATAAATAAATAAATAAAATAAATAATAAAATAAAATTTAAAAAAAAATGATATACCTGTATAATTTTGCTCCAACTGTATTTTGATATTAATATGTATTTAAATCAAAATACATTTAGAATGACATTCTAAATACATATATGTATCTATATAAAAATATATATATTTATATATATAAATAAAATAATATAAAAAATATATATATCTCCATATTTATATATAAATACATATATACATATAGACATATATACATATATACATATACATATACACACACACATATATGTTTCAATTCTACATATATATTTATATAATATTTTTACATGGTTAAGTAATTTCATTTATTACTATTTGAGGGACTTGCCTGACAACCCAGGCAGAAAGTCCAGGGAATATGGTTCACAAGCCCTATATTTAACCCTGTAACTTTCCAAGACACACATTTTTTTTACATTTTATTCATATTAAATTATGTTTAAGTTATAAATATTTGATGTGACATGAAACTTATTTTTCTCCTGAACAAAATGATATATAATACGTGTGGGTGCATTTAATATGAAAGAGTTGAATTACGCCTGAACAGACATATAGCGCAAATTCAAGGTTTTGTTTACGTTTTGATCACAACTTGTACAACTGGCTCAGTACTGAAGAGGTTAACATCCACTTCATTTTTCATATATAGATTTACACTATGTATTTTTCTTAGTTTTTGTTTACTTTTGAGCTCAAGTGGAGGACACATATGTTACTTGTATTGTAAGTTCCTAATGTTTCATTATAAAGACTTTGGCAGTGGCCTTGCACAGTATTGGGACCACAATAGGTTTTGCACTAGATCACTTTAGTGATTTATATACACCTTGTCTGATTGAAATTAATAAGTGTGTTTACACTATTTCTTAATTTTTTTTTAAAGGCACAGCGCACCTATATCTGTTTTTGGAGTGTATATTTAAGGGCTATTGACATTTCAATGCTGCTTTTTTTGCACAATTTGCACATTGTGTAAGGAATTTGTTTGGACATTTTTAAGCGACATTTGTTACTTGTCACTTTATTTATCGTCATCCATGGCCATACAGACGTGACCACACTATTGGTAACCTTCCCCTTTTTTAAGGAAAATACTAAATTTTCTCTGCACTAGGTAAAAACTGACAAAAGTATTTGTAATCCGCTTAAATTGCGAGAGAATCGATATATAATTGGCACGTACTGTGACTGACACTTACCTACAGCCATGGTGCGTAGAAGCAAAAAGGGCAAGCCAGATCCTCCCCCTACAACGGCCGATATCCGCGATCTGTTGTGGAGGCCGCCGAGTCCTGTCATGGCGCCACTCTCAGATGCACCATCCAGCACTACCAGTGAGAAATCCCTATGTGGGGAGACAACCTTTAGGGCCTGGCCCGACAATAGGAACCGCACTTTCTACAGCAGCAAGCAGACAAGCCTCCGATTACAGAAGACACCCTGCGGGACTTGTTGGATGAACTACGTCTCAATATCGCGCCCAACAGCTGGCAGTATAGGGAGGAGGTGAACGGGTTCTCAGCAAGTCTATACAATTCTGAATTGAATACTGCAGCTCATGAGACCCACATCGCCACCCTGGAGCAGAACCTAGCCAAGCTGCAACACTCACAAACGCAGACCCAAGACCGCATGACAGCTCTGGAGGACAAATGACGCTGGAAGAACATCAAAGTCCGTATCTTACAGACACTATGGAAGCAGCTGAATTCCCACGCCTCTTCCGCAGGATGCTATCTATGCTCTTCTCAGCCAAGCAAGCCAAAACTATGACCCTGGATGGATGGTACCGCATTCCAGGACCCACCACAGGCACACAGAAGACAGGCAGTGATTTAATTCTCCGCTTTCAACTAGGCCAAGACTATGTCTTATGCTTAATTTGTTGATTACTGCTACAGTTTTATTTACAAGCAATTTTACAGTACAAGTTTAAGTTTCATGTCGCTCTGACAATGCCTAACTGGCTCCCTTTATGGTCCTAGGGACCCCTTGATTCTCCCTCCCCCCCCCACTACTCAACAACATTAAGCTAACAGTTCTGCTACTGATTAAGTGGGGTTCCTATCCTCCTCGAATAACATAGAGGTACAACTCCTCGTGTCCCTTATACATTACTTCGGAGGCATATTCTGTTCACTGCCCTTAGGTATCCCTTCTTCTATTTGTTATGTACAAATCTTACAGTGGGCAGTGAACGCAGAGTGTCCAACCTACTAGTTTACTGCACACTTCATTATAAATTACAAAACACCATGGCCTTGACTAGCCTCATACCTGCCTATGCGGTGTGCAATTCTGTAATTGATTTTTATGTTACTCTTATTTTGCAACTCAACTACTCACTGTATTGTACACTGACTTATTGTCCGTATAAGATTGAAAAAAAAAGAACTCCAGTGAAAAAATGCATAATTAAAATATATGCAAGATTTCATTTGGCATATATCTACTAAACAGTGCTTTTTATTTATTTTGTATTTTGGCAGTGGAGTGTCCCTTTAACAATATTCAAGACAATATTATGGAATTATACATAAAAATGTAGAATCTGCATTTACTGTTAGACTTCGCCTATTCAGCAATAGGTGGCATGCACAGCACCAGCTAGAGCACCAGATTGCACCCACAGCACTTTTCACATCACAGACTAGATTGCACCAACAGTACCAGATTTCTTGCCACAGCACCAAACTGCACACAATTCCATTGCCACTACACTGGGTAGCTCGTACAGCAGTTGCCACAGTACTAAGTGACATTCACAGCACTAGCTTCATCAGTAGAATGTGCCCACAGCACCAGATTGCATCCACAGCACCAGACTGCATCCACAGTACAATATTGCATCCACAATATCAGTTTGTAATGCCAGTAATAATAATAATAATAATACTAATGGTCCCTGCAGGGGGTCTCTTTAAAGGGACACTATAGTCACCTGAACAACTACAGCTTAATGTATTTGTTCAGGTGAGATCTATAACTCCCTGCAGGCAATCTTATGTAAACACTGTATTTTCAGAGAAAATACAGTGTTTACATTGATTGATAGGAATACCTCCAGTGGCTGTCACTCAGACGGCCACCAGAGGGACTTCCTATCATGCAGGGCCCTAAAAAGGCCCTGTACACGTCAGACGTTTGAAAATACGTCTGACGTGTGCAGGAGAGAGAAGGCACTGTGTGCGCGCCTTCTCTCTCCAGCCTGTCAGAGAGGAGAGGGGGCGGGCAAAGACCGCGAGCTGAGCTGTCAGTCAGATCAGCTTGCGGCCGCGCACACCGCGCGCATGCGCGGTAGTGCGCTCAGGACTTCAGAGGGCGGCATGAATGCCGCCCTCTGAAGTATGTGCGCATGTGTGGCGAAGCCGCGCATGCGCACAAGGGAGCAATGACGCTTCCAAATTGAAGCGTCTGATTGCTCCCTGCTCGCGCCCGCCTTTTTCGTCATTTTGACGAAATAGGGGGCGCGGCTTCACGAGGCTCCCGGCGCTGGAACCAGGTGAGTAAAACTGCTTGGCTGGAGAGTCCCTTTAAGAGGTAATCTACAGAGCCTCCATTAGAAAAAAAAAATACATCTTCACCTCTTAACACCCCTTTAGTGTTTTTCATACCATCTTTTTATACCTCCTTTTGTGTATCTTTTCCCCCTTTTAGAGTATTATATCCTCCATTTCCCCCTTGTGTGTCTCTTAGTTTCCCTCAGCCCCTTTGTGTGTTTCTTACTTCTCTCCAGCTCCTTTGCGTGTCTCTTACTTCCCCCAGCCCCTTTGTGTGTCATTGTCCCCTTCACCAGCTCCTCTATGTGTCTCTTTGTGCCCCCAGCCCCTCTATGTGTCTCTTTGTGCCCCTCAGCGTGTCTCTAAGGGTAACGGAGAGCTGATTTCCCACAGCTTAACTCCACTAATACATTAAAAGGATGCAGGAACAAGTAATAAATCCAAGAGAATATCCAGCACAGCGTGTTCGTACGTTCAAGGGAATATAACAAGCAATCAGGGATGTAAATGACATCTATTCTTCATATCAGGGTGGTCCGGTTGTTCGGTACTTTGTTCATATGGTGAATATAGTCATTCACATGCAAGCTGGTATATCCTTATACCGAACAAAGTATGGACACATATAGTTGTAGGTAATTCTGTATACTCCAGGCACAGGAAAAACTCTGAAGTGACAACAATAAAAAGAAATAGATGGGACAGACAAAGGGGCTCAGCTACACTAAGTGTCTCTTCAGTGTCTCCCCGCCAACACCTCTGTGTGTCTCTTTGTCCCCCTCAGCCACTTTGGGTGTCTCTTTGTGTACCCCAGCCCCTCTGTGTGCCTCTTTGTGTCCCTCAGCGTGTCTCTGAGTGCCTCTTTTCTGTCTTCCCCCCGAACCCCTCTGTGTGTCTCTTTGTCCACCTCAGCCACTCTGTGTGTCACTTTGTACCCTTCCACTCCTGTGCCCTCTTTAGCCTCCTCCCTTACTGTGACTTCACTTAGCCCCTTTCCTGTGCTTTGTATCCCCCTCTGTGGCCAAAGGTTAGTGGCAGGGAGGGGCAACTAATATATTAAATAATAATTAAATACTATGTAATAAAATATAAATCTGCTCTTCAGCTCCCCCCCTCCACACAGATCTTGTGGTGGAATCTCGGTAAAAAATAAATTTAGTAGGCCGAGATTGCCACGTGGTATGTGTACGTGCGTATACTGATGTATCGGTCGGTTGGTTGCACGTGGCAAAGATACAATCAGTAGTGTACGGAGCATGTGCAAGAATACAGGATATAGTATTCCCCTCCTCCATTGTGCTGGACAAGCCATGTGGTCAAACAGGAAGATAGTCTTTGTTCGGTTGATTGGGTAAGAATATGTGTGGGTGGAGCTTATTATGGGTGGCGTTATATGCCTATATAAGGGACCTAGACTGTATGTTCGGGGCTCAGATCTTGTTGTATTTTGGTGACATTAGTCCCTCTGAGTCCCGGTCGGTGAATCGAATAAAGATCTCTTCCTTCCTGAAGAAACCTGTGTCCATCTCTCTGTGCTCGGCTTCCGTCAGTTTCTCCGGTATCATTTGGTGCATTGGCCGGGAAGCTAATCGTTCAACGGTAGCTGAGAAGCAGAGGCGTGAGACGGTCTATCTTTGCCCACGCTCTCTACGGCTGCACCCCTGAACTTCTGCGTGGACCTCCTTTCGTCTCGGCGCCACTGGTCTGTTGTCCAGGAGATCATCGGCCTCTACGTAGTAAGTGCTGGGGTGTCCCCGTCGATGAGTGTGAACTCAGGTTCAGGAACGAGGAGGTAAGACGACTACTGTTTTAGACGGTGGACCCACTAGGGGTATTGGATACCGATTGTGCGGTAGGCCCATAAGGGGTTATTTGTGTATGGAATTGGCCCCCTCCAGTGGAGGGAAGGAGCGAAGGTGCACCGCTCGTAATTAAACACCCTGTAGTCAGCCCGTTTAATTTTGGTATTGGAGTCAGGCTGGGTCCTGTGTAAATAGCCCAAGCCGGACACCGGTGTCTTGTCTAGACTAGCGTTCTAGGGTGTATATTACGTTCGCTAGGTCGGAGGGACCGGGAGACTAAGCAGACTCTGGTGTACATTATCGTTTGCTAGCTCTCAACCTATCTTGGCTAAGTGGGAAGGCGTGTAAATTTGGAACCCACTAGACTTTTGATAGAGTAGATAGACTAAGAGGGTACTGTTGTAATTTTCGCCCTCTAGTTCGCTATATGTGGTGCTTGGGCAACGTGGCTAACCAAAATGGATGTAAATAGTTTTAGGTAGTCCATCGAGGTACTGGCCAATAGATTAGTTGGGAATTGTAAATGTGTTAAAGATTGTTGTAGTAGCGTGTATATCTTGCTAGATAGCGTGAGCTCTGCCGTCTAGCGAGAGTGTGAATAGTGTGTAACTGTATTATAGCGCACGGTACCATAACCATGTATAATAACTACTGATACTGTAAATAACCACTAATAACTGTCGTCTATGTTGTATGTTTAACACCATAACCACTACTAATTGAACTGTGACTTTAAATTGTACTCTAACCAATGCTAACCGTACTATAACTACTGTTTGTAAAGACGATGTTACTTTGGTGTGTTATAGACGGGTAATTCAATACTGAGAATTATAACGTAGGTGATTGTACAGTTTCGCCAAAAGGCATAGTAATAGTTATTTAATGACTGATGTAACAGCTGTGTGTGTACGGGAATTCCCTGAGTGTTTTGTTGTGTGTGTTTCGCCTAGTAACTGTACCACATGGTGCTGTTGCCAAGGGAACGGGTGTGACCTTTGGAAGTGTGTTTGGTTTGTTTCTATTGGAGACGACACTTCATTGTTAAGTATGGGTGCGTCAGATTCAACGGTTATGGATCCCTTAGGATGTATGTTGAAAAACTTTAAAAAGGGATATAATGTATGTGATTTTGGGGTAAAGATGTCTCCAACATGCCTGACTACTTTATGTAGTAAGGAATGGCCTACTTTGGTGGCTGCATGGCCACCACGTGGCAGTTTGGATCCTAATCTGGTGCAGCATGTACACGTGGCTGTATTAGGTAGGCCTGAACTTTACGGCCAGTTTCCGTATATTGACTGTTGGAAGCAGGCCGTAAATGACTTGCCAAAATGGATCCGGGTATGCCACGAGGAACAATGTCGCCTCATGGTGGCCAGAACTCGCTTGTCCACTAAGGCCGTAATTACGCCCATTTTGGACATGCCCCCCTGAGTCAGAGATCCCCATGCCGGCCCCTTACTCCTCCTCTACAGGAAGAGGAAGAGGAGGTGCTGTTGGTAACGCTACTCCCCTTGCCCGTTGTCCCCTCCTACTCCCTCTTCTAGCTCAGAGTCCAGCCCTCTTGTTCTAAACCCTCCCCTTCCGGTACCTACCTCTGTTAACCCCACCTATCCAGATTTGACGTCATTTCTAGTTCCTGGTCAGGCTCCTCCCAGCCCGGCCCGGAATATTTTACTTACTGACCTCCCCCTCAATAAAGAAAAAGCGTCCCCTTCCCCTCGTCTTACTACCCCTCGACCGGAACCCCTAACTGACATTTCTAAACGAAGCCCCATACTAACCCGACAACTGACCGGTAGCCTCCAACCCCGACATTATCAAATGCCTCTCCGACTGACACCGGGCCCGACACATATTAACGGTGAAGGCCAGTTACAACATGCTGATCCCGTATTCGTTTATGTTCCCTTCACTACAACTGATCTATTTAACTGGAAGACCCATAACTCCTCATACACCGATAAACCTCAAGCCATGACGGATTTGTTTACCTCTATAATCTAGACACATAATCCCACTTGGGCTGATTGCCAGCAATTGCTTATGACATTGTTCAATAATGAGGAAAGGACA
Source organism: Pelobates fuscus (assembly GCF_036172605.1). Lineage (NCBI taxonomy): Eukaryota > Metazoa > Chordata > Amphibia > Anura > Pelobatidae > Pelobates > Pelobates fuscus. The sequence continues at coordinate 235,184,435 of NC_086322.1, forward strand.
CGGATAAACCAAGCAGCAATTAAAGCGCTGGAAGAAGTGGCCCGTACACAAAATCAGGCCAACCCAGCAGCATGGGCCGCAGCCCATTATCCAAATACTGATCCGGAGTGGAATGTCAATGGCGCAGACATGGCCCATTTAAAAGAATACAGGGACGCTATTATTGCTGGCATGAAAGCCGGAGGGAAAAAGGCGATTAATATGTCTAAGACGACTGAGGTATTACAGAAATGTGATGAATCGCCCAGTGCCTTTTATGCTCGATTACTGGAGGCATACCGGTTGTATACCCCCTTTAATCCAGATGCTCCTGACAATTCCCGGATGGTTAACTCTGCCTTTGTCAGCCAGGCCTACGGAGATATAAAGCGCAAGCTACAGAAGTTAGAAGGGTTTGTAGGAATGTCTATAACCCAACTAATGGAGATCGCAAATAAGGTCTATATGAATAGGGAGACAGAGACGAAAAAGGAGGAAGAGCGAAAGATGCGAAGGAAAGCAGATATGCTAGCGGTAGCTATCGCAGGCATAGATAGAAGGGAAAAGGAAGTATATAGGGGAACGGAAAAAGGCGAGAATAAGTGGAATAGGGACCCATTAAGTAGGAACCAATGCGCGTATTGTAGGGAAGAAGGGCAATGGAGAAGTGAGTGTACACAGAGGGAACAAAACGAGAGAGACAGACCTAGGGCAGGGTATAGTAATAATTATAGAGGCAGAGCGAGAGGAAGAGGAGGCCCTGGAGGAAATAGTGGGAATAATAGAGGAAGCATTAGTGGAGATAGGTATTACCCAGCAGCGCAGAGACCCCAAGAGAGAGAGGATAGGGACTTTGTGGGTTTGGCTGACACTGTCATGGAAAATTATTGATACCGACCGGGCTCCATCCCCCTTGGCCGAGCGGAGCCTATGGTCGATGTAGCAATAGGGGGAAAAAGGAGTTCTTTCATGATTGACACTGGTGCTGAACATTCGGTGGTGACTGACCTAGTCGCTCCTCCTTCAGGAAGAACTATCACCGTAATAGGAGCAACTGGAAGGAGTGCCGCTAAACCGGTTCTTAAAAGTCGACTCTGTACATTGGGAGGCCACGTAGCAAAACACCAGTTCCTTTACATGCCTGAATGTCCAATCCAACTGCTAGGATGTGATTTATTATCAAAATTACAAGCACAGATAACATTTCTGCCTAACGGAACAACATCTTTGAAGTTCAATGGACCTTCAGGTATAATGACGATATCAGTACCAAAGGAAGAAGAGTGGCGACTTTATACAGTGTTGACCAGCCAAAACCCTAAGAGTGATGAATCCTTGTTTAATGTACCAGGAGTATGGGCAGAGAATAACCCACCAGGACTTGCATGTAATATTCCACCTATTCGTATTGAACTAAAGCTTGGGGTTTATCCAGTGAGCTTAAGACAATATCATATCCCACAAAAGGCCAAGAAGAACATACAATCTTATTTGGATAAGTTCATAAGGTATGGTATCCTAAAATTCTGTACTTCCCCCTGGAACACCCCATTGTTGCCTGTTCAAAAGCCCGGGACAGATGAGTATCGCCCTGTGCAGGACTTGAGAGCAGTCAATGATGCGGTAGTAAGTATACATCCAGTTGTACCCAATCCATATAACCTGCTTGCTTTAATTCCGGGTGGGGCTACCTACTTCACAGTTTTGGACCTCAAAGATGCCTTCTTTTGCCTACAAATTGCTGCGGAAAGCCAGTGTATCTTTGCATTCCAATGGGAAAATGCTGTAACGGGCTCGAAACGCCAGATGACTTGGACAAGACTGCCCCAAGGGTTTAAAAATTCACCTACCCTGTTTGGATCAGCTTTAAGTCAAGACTTACTGGATTTCAAGTCCATCCCAGGAGAATGTGTATTATTACAATACGTAGATGATTTGTTGATAGTGGCAGTTACAAGAGAAATATGTCAGCAAGCAACACATGATTTACTGCACATTCTTTGGAAGGCAGGATACAAGGTGTCCAGGAAGAAAGCCCAGTTGTGTCAGCCAACTGTCAAGTATCTGGGATTCCATATCTCTGAAGGTCAAAGGATAATGGGGCCAGAGAGAAAAGAGGCTGTATGCCAAATACCAATACCCAAGAATAGAAGACAAGTGCGGGAATTCTTGGGGGCAGCAGGCTTCTGTAGGATATGGATTCCCAGTTATGCGTTATTGGCGAAACCTCTTTATGCGGCTATAAAAGGTACAGAACACAATCCCTTCCTGTGGACCTTCGAACAGCAGAAGGCATTTGAAGATGTTAAGAAGGCATTGATGAGCTCCCCAGCATTAGGTCTACCTGATCATACACGTCCATTCTACTTATATGTACACGAGCAAAGAAGAATGGCTGTGGGAGTATTGACACAATACTTGGGATCATGGCAACGACCTGTTGCATATATGTCCAAACAATTGGATGCAGTGGCCAGTGGTCTTCCACCTTGTCTAAGAGCCGTAGCTGCTGCCGCCCTGCTGGTAGCCGAAGCTGATAAGCTCACTCTGGGTCAGGAACTCTACGTGCGAGTCCCGCACGCAGTACAGACGTTTCTAGACTATAAAGGCAATCATTGGCTTAGTAATAGCCGCATGACTAAGTATCAAGCTATGTTATGTGAAAACCCAAGAGTGCATCTTGAGACTGTCAATACCTTGAATTCAGCTACCCTTTTGCCATAACCTACTGTGAGTCAACATGATTGCCTGGAGGTGATGGATGAAGTGTTCTCAAGTAGACCGGACCTTCGTGATTTTCCCATCCAGAACCCTGATGTCCAGTATTATACGGACAGCAGTAGTTATGTGAAAGAAGGGATTCGCTATGCAGGATATGCAGTGACAACCATAGACAAGGTGATAGAAGCTCGGCCATTGTCAAAAGGAACATCGGCACAGAAGGCAGAACTAATCGCACTCACACGAGCGTTACAATTGGCTGAAGGATTGAGGGTGAACATCTATACGGACTCAAAGTATGCGTTTTTAACCACTCATGCCCATGGAGCTTTGTATAAAGAAAGAGTACTACTGAACTCAGAGGGTAAAGAAATCAAGTACACAGCTGAGATACTACAACTATTGGAAGCCGTGTGGGAACCGAAAGAAGTTGGTATCATACATTGTCGAGCGCATCTGAAAGGTGATGGTGATGTAGTAAAAGGAAATCGGATGGCAGATAATGCAGCCAAGCGTGCCGCTGAATCAGGACAACAGGAGTATGTGGAGCATATAGCTGCTCTCATACCGACCCCTCTGTATCAATGGACTCTAGTTTATACAGCTCAAGAAGAAGAGTGGTTAAAGACTGAAGCTGGGAAGTACCTGGAGAATAATTGGTATCAGTTAGAAGATGGAAGACTAGTTATTCCAGCATCGCTAGCTGTAGAAATTGTCCAGAATTATCACAATGGGACACATTCCCGGGAGAGATAGCATGGAAGAATCTCTTAGGAAGCATTTCTACATACCAAGGTTGTCCAACTTGACCCAAGCCATTGTACGAAGATGTGTGATATGTGCCAAGAACAACGCAAGGCAAGGTCCAGTGAAACCACCGGGAGTCCAGTATATGGGAGGACTCCCTATGTCCGATCTCCAAATAGACTATACGGTAATGCCTAAATCCGGCGGACATCGTTACCTGTTAGTAGTTGTGTGTACCTACTCAGGTTGGGTAGAAGCATGTCCCACTCTTACAGAGAAAGCAGGAGAAGTTGTGCGATTTCTGTTGCGGGAAATAATACCCCGATATGGAATACCATGCTCTATAGGATCGGATAATGGTCCAGCCTTTGTTCACCAGTGCCTACAACAACTGACTCATATGCTTGGTATTAAGTGGAAACTTCATACGGCATATAGGCCTCAGAGTTCTGGAAAAGTGGAAAGTATGAACAGAACTATTAAGAACCAATTGGCAAAGATGTGTCAAGAAACTCAACTTAAGTGGAATCTTCTTTTACCAATAGCTCTGTTGCGCATTCGTAGTACACCTACCAGAAGGATGGGTCTCTCACCTTTTGAAATTATGTATGGGTGTCCACCTCCTGTACTTGGTAATTTAAGGGGGGATTTGAGTCAGTTGGGAGAAGGAATTTCCCGGCAGCAGGTTGTAGAGTTGGGTAAAACTATGGAGGAGGTACAGAAATGGGTACAAGATAGGTTACCTGTGAATATTTATCCACCTGCCCATTGTTATCATCCAGGAGATCAAGTTTGGATAAAGGAGTGGGACAGTGTACCGTTGGGGCCAAAGTGGAGTGGTCCTTATGTTGTTCTTTTGTCTACCCCAACAGCTATAAAGGTGGCCGAAGTGACTCCGTGGATTCATCACTCCAGGGTTAAACCAGCAGCAGTAGATTCTTGGCAAGCTACACCAGATCCAGAGAATCCCTGCAAGATCTGGTTGAAGCGTGCAACTCAGTTGGAGTGACAAGGAGATATTGGGACTTCAAGAGTAATCAAAGAGATCAGCAAGTAGGTGTTTTGACGGCCATAATAAAGCCTGACCACCTACCTACGTTACACAGTCAGAGTGTCTTGAAGGGACCTGCAGCCCTTACATCCTGGAAGCTGAGGTGCCATCGCACGGTCGAAGAATTAGGACAAAGATGTCAGGAGAAATGTATTTGATAATGTGTATATTTGTGTTTTTAATTATTCAGGAAGGTAGAGGTACCGACACACCAGGCTGTGAGGTTTGCATTAAGACTACAAAAACAGGTAATCATATTTCCCAGACCCTTATTTGGCAGTCACAATATGAATGTAAAGGACATGTATCTAAGTGTAGATACTTAGGTATAGATTATAGTGTGTGCCATTTAGGAGCAGGAGAACCTAAGTGTTTTAGCCCAGCGTATCAACCCCGTACAATTTGGTTGACCCTTCGGAATGGAGATTCACAGGGGACCCTGATAAATAAGACAATACTAGAAACCGTACATTCTTCGGGTGTTCTGCTATTTGATGCATGTAAGGCGATATCAAGTGGTAGAAAACCGTGGAATGTATGTGGGGATCTTAAATGGGAAAGAACGTATGGGTCTAATGATAAGTATATTTGCCCCAGTAGTAAGAACAAGTATATAGATCCAAAATGCCCAAATAAAGATTATAATTATTGTCCATATTGGTCCTGTGTAGGGTGGGCAACTTGGGGACAGACAGTAGATAAGGATACGATTGTTACTAAGTTGCCTACCAAACCATATTGTAAGTCTATGGAGTGTAACCCAGTCCATATACTTATTAATGACCCAGAACAGTTTATAGACAGGTTCGGAAACTTATTTGGGTTCCAGATATATGGAACAGGTTTGGATCCTGGGACAATATTATTTATAGGAATAGAGACCGATACTGTGGCAGCCCAGACTCATCAGGTTTTCCATTCCTTCTACGAGGAGATGAGAATAGAAAATAAGATCCCCCATAATGCTAAGAATTTGTTCATTGATTTAGCCGAGAGTATTGATGGTAGTCTTAATGTAACCAACTGCTATGTGTGTGGAGGTACTAATATGGGAGACCAATGGCCATGGGAAGCAAAGGAGGTAATGTATTCAGGTTCTGAGACAATTGAACAATTAATATCTTCTCAAACTGATTACCAAATGAGTGTTAGAGGTAAATCTGAGTGGCGATTAAAGACCTCCATTATAGGTTATGTTTGCATAGCAAGGAAAGGAATAATGTTTAATACATCTGTAGGAGAATTTACTTGTCTAGGGCAAAAAGCTTATGATGATGATACAAAGCATACAACTGGGTGGTCAGCTTCAAATGTCTCAGAACCACCTAACCCGTTTGCAAGTTATACCAATTTAAAGGATGTGTGGTTTGACCTATCTGCTACCTCTAGTTGGAAAACCACAGCAAATTTGTACTGGATCTGTGGTAAGAAAGCCTATTCGGAGTTACCACAGGACTGGGAAGTGGCATGTGTATTAGGTATGCTCAAACCATCCTTCTTCTTGTTGCCAATTGAAACAGGAGAGACTTTGGGAGTTAAGGTATATGATGTGAATCATAGAAAGAAAAGGGGACCCCTAGAGATAGGTACATGGGAAGATAATGAGTGGCCTCCCCAGCGTATTATAGATTATTATGGGCCAGCGACGTGGGCAGAGGATGGTACTTTTGGATATATAACCCCAATATATATGCTCAACCGTATGATAAGGTTACAAGCAGTGGTTGAGATCATTACCAATGAGACATCGCTAGCGCTCAATCTCCTAGCGAAACATAATACTAGGATGAGGACAGCCGTTTACCAAAATAGATTAGCCTTGGATTACCTATTGGCAGTAGAGGGAGGTGTATGTGGGAAGTTTAATCTAAGCAATTGTTGTCTTCAAATAGATGATGAAGGGCAAGCAATAGCTGAGCTTACTAGCCATATGGTTAAATTAGCACATGTACCTACTCAGGTATGGAAAGGGTATAATCCGAGTAGTTGGTTTGGTAACTGGTATGAGCAGTTTGGAGGACTCAAGGCGTTGGTAGGTGGAGTCATGCTAATCTTGATGCTGTGCCTTCACCTGCCGTGTCTGATTCCTTTGATAGTTAGGTCTGTGCAGAGCATTATAGAGAATATAGCAGAGAGAAAGGCTGCTGCACAGATAATGGCTATTTATAGGTATGAGGCTCTAAATCAAGGAGAACTAGTACAGGAAGAGGAATGTTGAGGGATTCGTATCTTTAGGGAGTCGCAAAGTCTGGTCTGGTTTATGGCAACTTGAGGTGTAAGCAAACTATGGTTAAGTGATGCATCTGGAATTGTGAAATATCAGAAGCATCAAAGGGGGGAATGTGGTGGAATCTCGGTAAAAAATAAATTTAGTAGGCCAAGATTGCCACGTGGTATGTGTACGTGCATATACTGATGTATCGGTCGGTTGGTTGCACGTGGCAAAGATACAATCAGTAGTGTACGGAGCATGTGCAAGAATACAGGATATAGTATTCCCCTCCTCCATTGTGCTGGACAAGCCATGTGGTCAAACAGGAAGTTAGTCTTTGTTCGGTTGATTAAGTAAGAGTATGTGTGGGTGGAGCTTATTATGGGTGGAGTTATATGCCTATATAAGGGACTTACACTGTATGTTCGGGGCTCAGATCTTGTTGTATTTTGGTGACATTAGTCTCTCTGAGTCCCGGTCGGTGAATCGAATAAAGAATCTCTTCCTTCCTGAAAAAACCTGTGTCCATCTCTCTGTGCTCGGCTTCCGTCAGTTTCTCCGGTATCAATCTCAGTCACTATCCTAACCCACAAATTTACACACACACACACTGCATTCACTATACACACATTACATTACACATTGCATGCACTAAACAGAGACACTGCATCCCTTACACACTATCTACTATACTCACAGACACTGCATCCACTACACAAACATACTACATTAGCTATGAACACAACGCATCCACTATACACGTTGAATTCCTTACACTCACACACACACTACATTCCCTAAACACACACCACATCCCCTATATATACACACAAACACACTTGCTATGCCCCTCTATATCCACACACACTATAATTCCTATATACATTGTGATGAAGTGCCCTTCGCAACTTGTGCCTGGAGAGGACTAATTACCAGCCTCTTGCCGTATGACTATGGTCCCTGGGAGATTTTGCCAGTTAGAAACACCATTTGGACTTATTGGTGTTTTAAAAGACTGTTCTGGCCCTTTAAATGGTACTGGCAGAGTTCTGCAACTTCCAATAACTGTCATATATTCAGTTATAAACACTGACTGAACTTAACCCCTTAACGGCGTTACGGCGTTCTATGCCGTCCCACATTAAAAGGGCTTTAAAGCCGTTGTGGCGGCATAGAACGCCATAACGGCTTGCAGCCCCTGGAGGTCCAGTGGACTTACCTCCGCCACGATCCTCTTCTGGAGGGCTGCCTGGCAAATGAGGCCCCCGGGGGCCATGTGATCGCTCTCAAAGAGCGATCACATGGCCCCCTATAGCTGGCTGTGGATCTGCCAGCAGGGGGACTGTCTGAAATGTCAGACAGTCCCCTTGCTGATGGGAAGTAGTAAAAAAAAAAAAAATATTAGACATGTTTTAAAATAAAATAAATGTATTTATATATATATATATATATATATATATATATATAATATATATATATATATATATACATATATTATACATATATAATATATATACATATTATATATATGTAACGTCATACAAAGTGTATTTTAATATATAATAGATATAATAGATATACACACATATATTATATACATATACGTATAATTACAATAATAAATAAATAAAAATAAATAAAATATTGAAACAAAATTTTATATAAATTATATATTCATATGTAATTTCATTCTAACTGTATTTTGTTATTAATATATAAATATATATTTTGGTAACAAAATACACTTAGAATGACATTCTATATATATCTATCTATATATATAAAATACAAATAAAAAAATATATATACCGTATATACTCGAGTATAAGCCGACCCGAATTTAAGCCGAGGCCCCTAATTTTACCCCAAAAAACTGGGAAAACTTATTGACTCGAGTATAAGACTAGGGTGGAAAATGCAGCAGCTACTGGTAAATTTCTAAATAAAATTAGATCCTAAAAAAGTTATATTAACTGAATATTTATTTACAGTGTGTGTATATAATGAATGCAGTGTGTGTGTGTATGAATGCAGTGTGTATATGAATGCTGTGTGTGTGTGAATGCAGTGTGTATATAATGAATGGAGTGCAGTGCGTGTATATGAGTGCAGCGCGTGTATATGAGTGCAGTGTGTGTATAATGAATGCAGTGCAGTGTGTGTATAATGAATGCAGTGCAGTGTGTGTATGAGTGCAGTGTGTATGCAGTGTGTATATAATGAATGCAGTGTGTATGTATGAGTGCAGTGTGTATATAATGAATGCAGTGTGTATGTATGAATGCAGTGTGTGTATGAATGCAGTGTGTATATAATGAATGGAGTGTGTGTGTATGAGTGCAGTGTGTATGCAGTGTGTATATAATGAATGCAGTGCAGTGTGTGTATATGAGTGCAGTGTGTGAGTGCAGTATGTATATAATGAATGCAGTGCAGTGTGTGTATGAGTGCAGTGTGTATATAATGAATGCAGTGCAGTGTGTGTATGAATGCAGTGTGTATGCAGTGTGTGTATGAATGCAGTGTGTATGCAGTGTGTGTATATAATGAATGCAGTGCAGTGTGTGTATGAGTGTGTGTATGAATGCAGTGTGTGAGTGCAGAGCATTGGTGGGGGTGGGCATTTTATTAATTATTGTAATATATCTTTTTTTAATGTTGTTATTATTTTTTTATTATTATTATTTTTTTATTATTATTATTATTTATTTCTTTTTTTTCGTCCCCCCTCCCTGCTTGTTAGCTGGCCATGGAGGGGGGCTCTCACTCCCTGGTTGGGCTGTAGGAGGGGGGCTGTCAGGAAGCTGTAACTTACCTTCACCGCAGCTCCTGTCAGCTCCCTTCTCTCTCCTCCGTCCGTGCAGCTCCCAGGTCAGCTTCCTCTGCAACTCTCGCGGCCGCGCGGGTTACCGTGGCAACGCTCTGACCCCGCGGCTCTCGCGAGAGTTGCAGAGGAAGCTGACCTGGGAGCTGCACGGACGGAGGAGAGAGAAGGGAGCTGACAGGAGCTGCGGTGAAGGTAAGTTACAGCTTCCTGACAGCCCCCGGTCCTTGTCTGTATTATGGCAATGAAAATTGCCATAATACAGACAACTGACTCGAGTATAAGACGAGTGAGTGTTTTTCAGCACAAAAAATGTGCTGAAAAACTCGTCTTATACTCGAGTATATACGGTATATATATATATATATATATATATATATATATACACATATAATTACATAAAAGATTACCTAAGCATACATGTAGAATTTAAATACCTATAAATGCATATATATTAAAATTCTACATGTATATTTAAGTAATCTTTTAACATAATTATGTGATTTGATTAATTAAAATTTGATTGACATGCCTGACAACACAGGGAGAAAGTGCAGAGAATTTAATTCGCAAGCACTATATTTGACCCTGTAACTCTCCAAGACACCATAAAACCTGTGGCGTGGCTCATAGCTGCCCAAGAGAGTGCTCTCTCCGGTGTATATCTACGTGGAGATATCCACCGGAGAGAGGGATGCACGCCAGCAGGGAATCTCTGGAGTTATGTGTCTCTCCGGTGGATATCTCCACGTAGATATACACCGGAGAGAGCACTCTCTTGGGCAGCTATGAGCCTGAGCAGAGGAAAACAGTGACCATAGCTCCGTTGGGACGATCCCCGACACTGGGACCTGAGACAGTGTGCGTATGCATGTGGAGCGTTGCCAAGCGTTACCCCCCACACACAGCACCCCTACCCCCCACACACAGCACCCCTGCACCCCCCACACAGCACCCCTACCACCCTCCCACACAGCACCCCTACCGCAGATTCCCACTGGCCGCATGTTCCGCATTGGTCCGTGTGGACCAATTAGAGAGGGCATGTCTATTCAAACTGGGTTTGTGCCATTCTCCTGATTGGTCAGCATGAACACTGGGCGCTAATTGGTCACTGCGGGGCGCAGGTGACCATTCAGAGAGGGAGCGCTCTTTCAAATGGGCTTTCATCCCCTTTCTCCTGATAGGGCGGCGAAACCCCTCTCTTTACCGAGCGTTGATTGGTGTAACCAAGTTTCGGGCCCTATTGCCTGATTGGGCAGCGAAACGCCTCTCCTCCCTGCGAGTGGATTGGCACAATTTGGTATACGATATACTGCTCATCCTGCTACCCGGACAGTGTCAGTTTGCCAGGTGTGTTCAGTTTTACGTACTAAATGGTGTTATACCAGGGTCATGGTGGCTCCGGTATCCCTTAATCCTCGAGCCGACTGGCTGTTTACCCATACTGCTTGTTTGTGTTGCTGTCAATTGTCCTGGTTAGCTGCCTGAACAGGCTCAGCCTCATGGAATACTCCCCAGTACTCTTCCGGCTACGATTCGGCTTTCAGACAGTGGGCGGCTGGGGCGGGTGCTCTATGGGAGGTATTGTTGTGGCGCCCCCAGGATGGTCGAGAGGGCTCCAAGGGGCAGTTGTTGCGGATATACCCTAGCTGCTGGCAACCATGACACCGAATATTGTTTTTTTGGCGTGGAGCGCTGATATCTGGGTTGCGCCCAGTAAGGGGTAGGATTAGCGGGTACTACCGCTCGGATCTCTGGTCGGGACGAGGGTCGGGGTGGCCCAGATGTGCGGGAATCTGTGTATTCGTCTGTCATTCGTGTCGCTTTGGGTGGGTGAGGGGCCTCCGATCACGGATCCACTCCCTGATGTCAGGGATAAGGGCATTGAAAAAGTGTTCCTGGAGGAACAGCTGCAGAACATCTTCTCCCGATATGGCTTGGCAGTGGGAGGCTGTTCGGTGGAGGCGACAGGCCCATTCGGTATATGAGTCATTCCCTTGCTTTTTAGTTTCGCGGAACCGCCGGCAGTACGCTTCTGGAGTGACAGCGTACCGGGCGAGCAATGCCTCTTTTATTGCAGTGTAGTGCTGTATTTCTTCATCAGGGATAGCCTGGAATGCTTCTGCTGCCTTCCCTGACAGTTTCCCAGATAAAATAGTGACCCATTCATTAGTGGGTACCTTGTACAGCGCACTGCCTCTCAAAATCTGCAAGGTCCCCATCTATTTCGCCTTTCTAGTTTTTAAATGCGGCAAATGGCACCTTTTTACGTTCCCTAGGTGTCGCTGTATTCTCTGCTGCTGGACTCTTAGAGCGCTGTATTGCTGCTACTCTTGCTTGGCACTCCTGTTAAGCTTGATCCTCTGCGTTTATGGCTGCCATCACCTGCATCATGATGTCAGCGGAAGGGTTTGGACCGAACAGGGTTTGACGTAACGGAATGGTCCACATCCTTTCGTCTTCCTCCACATTCGGTAGCATCGGTTTGGGTAGAGTCTTAGCACGATCCAGCTCCAGCAATTTGTTAATTAATTCCTTCTTAGGACGATAGTTCGCCGTTCGCCGACGTTTCTCCAAAATATCCTTTAAGGTGTTTCTCTTCAGTTGCGCATACTGACTCTTCATCCGCTATGCTGTTACTGCAACCAAGATCAGCATCTTCTCTGAAGAACAAGAAGCATCTCACAGCTTGCCACCAGATGTGGTGGCCACCCTAAGAGGAAGAGGGGTCTTGCTGCCAAGGATGTTCTTTTCCCCTATTATGAGTGATGCTATCATAATCCAAAGTACAATAATCCAAACATGGGTTAGCTGGTATAGCTGTTCCCTACAAACATTAGATGAAACTCTATGTTGAGGATAAGCAGGAACTGTTTTAATGGAAGCCGCTGCTGGCCTTATATACAAGTCCCCATGCAAGGGGTACTGTAAATGAATATTAGCTCTCAGGTCCAGGACATACATAACAAAAACACCCCAAAATACATATTTAACAAGTAGGTACCCCCCCAAGTCCTATATCCCTGGATAGCCTGTATCTGACCGCCCCACATATCCGAAAAGCACTCGGATCCCATGAACGCAGACAAAATGCTGCCGTGGGTATAGTTTAAACTGACCACAAATGAGGCTCCAGCCCAGAATAGTTCCATAGAATAAATTTGTGCGGCCGGTCTCCTTCAGGGGTACGAAACCCACAAATGATATGAATTAAACTGTTCATACGTGCCCACAATCTGTGTCCCTTGTTCGGGAGCTTGTTCCCACCGAACACAGCTCTTCTCATACAAACACATTTGAACATACGGCGATATGGAAGTCCCAGCGTTCGCGCCATCAAGTGTTTGTTTATAGGTCCATCCACCCGAGGACCAAACACCGCTGTCTGTGTTCACGGCTAAAGATGGCCGCAGTCACGTGTTCGCACATATGAAAGACGACCACCCAGCCAACCGCTTAGAAAGTTGTGGTAATTGCAGTTACCGAGTGTCACAGGTGTTCAGTGAATCCCATAAACTGAACCAACCAGTGTAACAAACAAGTAAAAATAAAGAGGATGGTGTGACAAACTCCCCATTTTCTGTGAGTTTGCCACGTGTGTTTGGAGGGGCCTGTTTGCTTGGCTCCTACCCTGTGACTATGGGCCCTGTAATATACCTTGCCCAATACACTTTAAAAGCCTCCATTCATGTAATGTACTTTTGTACTCCTTTGAACTGTTTTGGGCATGAAGCCATGCTTGCAGCCGGTCAAAAAGAGACTTCCATGAAACATTTGAACTCCTGCTCTGATCTGGGTGATTTGTGGATATGTTGTTCACCCAGATCAGACCTATCCGGGGATGTGGGTGGGTATGTTATGTTTTGGGGTACTTTATGGACTTTGTGAAAATGTGTTTTTTCTGCCTGGAGATAATTGAGTTACTTACAGGACTTTACTCAATTATCTCCCAAGCAGAGGGGAGGGATTGTGTGCTGTACATGGGCGTGTCACCGACTGTTTGTTTGTCCTGATTGGTTTGTGTCCTTTGTGTTCCTGTGCCCCATCAGGTCCACGGGGTGTTCCTCTGGCCTGGAGAATCGTATAAAAGCCAACCTGAACCATTAAGGAGCAGATCATCTTGCACCTTCATGATGTTTCGGCTCGTGTTTCGGGGATTGGAGAACTACACTCTGGGGGATTGCTATAATCACTATACCCCCCTGAGTATAATCAAAAAGCTCTTGTAAGAGCTTGTTCCTGCTACGCTCTCTGGACTACCTACCGGAAGCTGGATCCAGCACAGTGTTTACTAGGGAGCAGCGATTGACGGAGGTACCTGGTCGGGGTGCAGTCGGTCCGTCACAGATGGTAATCAAGGTACGGGGGAATCTGTCACAACCCAGATGACCATGTATGCTAAAATAACACCAGAGACTTGACATACATTCTTAATGTGAATAGGTATAAGTGAGATAGGCCGCGAATGAGGTGGCCAGTATACATGAATATCACGACCCCTGTAACTTATATAACAAAAAACGTTTAAAACAACTGGGCATTGTCACAGAGGGGTATAGTATAAAACATAATAGTGTGGGTGTATGGGGTGACTGAAAGTTAAAGAACCACTACAGTGTCATGAAAACAAACTCGTTTCCCTGACAATATATAATCCTTAGGTCCCCCACTGGGCTGAAGGGGTTAAAACCCCTTAAGCCACTTACCTCTATCCAGCGCCGGGCTCCCTCAGTGCTGGTGAACTCTCCTTCCCCTCCGACATCAGCTCCCGAGTGGAGCCGAATGCGCATGCGCTGCCAGAGACGTGCATGCATTAAAACGCCCAATGCTTTCCTATGGACGTTCTGCGTGCTCAATGCGATTTTCACATTGAGCGTCGGGGAAGCACTTCTAGCGGCTGTCAGGAAGACAGCCACTAGAGACTGGATTAGCCCTGCAATGTAAACATTTCTCTGAAACTGCTATGTTTACAGCTGCAGGGTTAAAACTGGGGGACCTGTCACCCAGACCACTACATTGAACTGAAGCGGTCTGGATGACTATAGTGGTCCTTTAACATAAAACATCATATAAAAGAGTAAAGGACATGCCCCCAAACAAACCTGGCATATTGATATAGTGAGGTGTGCATATTTCATACCCCTAAGTAAACGAAACTACTACTTACAGCAATTGCCACATAAATTTAATAAACACTGAGAAATTGCAAGTTTAAATGTTACTGTAAATAGGGGAGGGTTGTTGATTGTTATCAACAGGGTCTCCATAACCCATTGCTTCAGACAACTGGTAATCCTATGTCAAGCAAAAAGCTAACTTTGCTCTTGTAGTACAACAAAGTACTGTGTACTTATTAGGTACCGAAAATAAAAATCATATGGCTAAGAAGCAACAAATCAGTGATGAAAAAGGGGTTGTAGCAAATAGATGGGTATTAGTATTAACCCCTTAAGGACCAAACTTCTGGAATAAAAGGGAATCATGACGTGTCAGACACGTCATGTGTCCTTAAGGGGTTAAAGGGACATTGTAGGCACCCAGATCACTTCAGCTCATTAAAGTGGTATGGGTGCCAACTCCCATCACCCTTAACCCTAGAGTGGTAATGATTGCAGTTTTTAAAAAAATGCAATAATTACCTGCTATGGTTAAGTCCTCCTCTAGTGGCTTTGTACCAGTGCATTAGGTCTCCCCCGTCGGCGGATGTCTGCGGGGGAGGAGCATGGGCAGAGACGAGCCAGGTAAGCGACTGAAAGTTAATAACCCCTTCAGTGCCACGAGAGGGGGCCTTGACAAAGGGAGAAGCTATAGTACCAGAAAAATAAGTTTGTTTTCCTGGCACTATAGTTTCCCTTTAATACCATATGATACAAGTAATCTTTGCCAGAGAATCATGTTATACTGGTTTGCATTTTTTTTTCTTTATCTAAACAGCAAAGGTGTGAACAACAATGCACACTACATATGTACACCACAGCAGGAAAATCCATAATAAGCAGTGAGCCAGTTTACGACAATGAAGCAACTGATTAAATGTACGAATGCATAAGTATCATGTTGCCTTACGGCCTTAAAACATACAGTAGCAGCTTAAACTGCAGTCCTAAAGAATAGGAGTTATTAATAAATTTAAGATGAAACTTAACCAGTAGTTATTATTAGTCACAGACAACACTCAATTTAGTAGAGGTTTCATAAAGAGCTGCTTAAAATATTAATATTAGGGGGGCGTGGCTTGGAGCTCGATCGGCATGGACGCTCGCATGTGAGGCTCCTGCAGTATTGGGGACACGGCACACATAAACGGACCACAAAGCATTGCCTAAAGGTACCTCCAGACTCACAATGTCCCACAGGCAGAGGCAGAAAACTGCCAAAGCAGAACGAGCAACTTTCTTCCTAGCCAGATCGGCCACAAAAAAAACGCGGGAAGCCGGCGGTCCCGTCCAAGATGGCGGCGGAGATCGCTCCCGCGAGGGATCTATCTCGCCTGTGACATCTATCACCTCCCTGACAGAGGAGCAGCCCCTCAACACATCCTCAATGAGGCTCATGCTGGCCGAACTAGCTGACAACTTCCAGGCTACTATGAAAAAGCAACTCCAAAGCCTGGCAGCAGAGTTGAGGAAAGATGTTGCAGACATAGGCCAGCGCACAGTCCAAATAGAGCAGAAACTGGATGACTGCACAGACGCTCACAATTATTTAGCTGAAAAAGTGCAAGACAACGAAGCTACCCTACATAATCTTAAAGCAAAAGTGGCAGACCTGGAAGACCGCTCCCGGAGAAACAACATCCGGATAAGAGGCATCCCTGAAACAGTGCTGCAGGCGGGCCTTGGCGACTATCTCCAGGACATGTTCCAAGCGCTCGCACCAGCAATACACCCAGACCAGATGGTAGTAGATAGGGTGCACCACCTCAGACGGCCGCAACACCTGCCGCCTTCCACGGAAAGGGATGTCATCGCACGCATACACTTTTTCCACGCAAAGGAGCAGATCGTGAGAGCGAGCAGAACAGCAGATATGCCGGACCCATATGGACACATCAAAATTTTTGCCGATTTATCAGCAGAAACGTTACAGTACAGGAAAAGCCTGGCCCAGATCACCGCCACCCTGCGAGAGAAGAACATCGGCTACAGATGGGGGTACCCGGCCAAACTACTGATCCACCGTGAAGGGAAAATGCATGCGATACTTAACACAGAAATGGGGCTTACTAAGCTCAAGGACTGGGGTATACCAGTCCTGGACGAGAAGAAACAAAACCATAACAAAACCCCCAGGGTAACCAGAGACTGGTCAACCACTTGAACATTGTAGCCTTACCTTACCTCCGGAAGGAGGCAGGCGGTGGATAACCCATGGTTATACTGCTAAAAATTTAAGACAGCGAAAGTGTAAGTTTAAATTAACCAATGTATTACATTATGTTTCCCCTTTGGTTGTTATACCCCGTACTATCAGTTATATGCGTTCAATGTTATAGATGCAGGGGCTGGATAACAGGATCTCTGGGCTGCAGGCGCTACACTCTAGGGCCACCATCTTGAAACGCCAATGAGATAAACCCAGATAGGCGTTCATTATGCTAGCATTGCAACGCTGCGACCCCACTGCTGCAGCCACGAATGAGTCACCGGATTACGGCCGGGCTCATACACCCACCCCCCAACAAATGTGACCGGGACCTCCCCGGCACATCTCAGCTCCTTATGGAGACGTTCTTTAAGGCGTACTGCCTAACTGTTTGTTATACCCCCTCTAAGTTTTTCCCACCTTCTGATGTCCCCTCCCCCCATGTCCCGTATAGCATCAAAAGACACCAATCACCGCCCTGTGGCCACACTGAACCAAAGGCAAGCAAACTAAATCCCACTATAGAGATAACCACGAGTAGATTCAAAGACCACCCAATATACCATTATGAAATTAGTCTCATACAACGTAAAAGTGTTAAACACCCCTGGTAAACGGAGGCTACTGCTTAAAGACCTCACGAAACATCGGGTTGATATAGCATGTATCCAGGAAACTCACTTTAGAGATGACCACACTCCGGCAATATATACGAAGATGTACCCCACTCAGTTCTACTCCCAAGCTGCTGTAAAATCAAGAGGGAGATAGGGTCGCACTCAATCACATCAATTTGAACACAGGGTGCTACTGGGCAAGGGTCAGCAAAAAAAAAAACCCAAGAAATGTATGCATATAGAAAGAATCCCAGGCACTCACTGTGATTGTTCTTCAAGCAGATTTATTGCAACGTTTCGACCTCAATGAGGTCTTTTTCAAGCTTGAAAAAGACCTCATTGAGGTCGAAACGTTGCAATAAATCTGCTTGAAGAACAATCACAGTGAGTGCCTGGGATTCTTTCTATATGTAAAATCAAGAGGGGTGACAGTCCTTATACACAAAGATGTAGCAACTACCATACAGCAACAGTGTATAGACCCGAAAGGCAGATATGTCATACTAGTGGGCCAGTTTAACAGCGTCCAACTTACGCTGGTAGCCACATACTTCCCCAATGAGAAACAGGGGCAGTACCTACAAATGTTGCTTAACCAAATAGACATGATTAAGCAGGGCGGCGTAATATTATGTGGGGACTTCAACTGCATCCAGTCACCCACCCTGGACACGACAGCCACCCTCACAGGTAATAGCAAAAAAAGGATGGTCTCTAACAGCAAACTTTTCACTAAGCTGATAGACCGTTATGACTTGTATGATGCGTGGAGGACACTACACCCCGGAGATAGGGACTACACCTTCCATTCAAGGGTCCATAACACTTACACACGCATAGACACGGTCCTCCTAGATAGGCCACTTCTGGCACAACTCAAAGAATGTACAATAGGGGAAATAACGTGGTCAGACCATGGACCGGTGTACGTAGACCTCCTCGATGCCTACCAATTCAAGGGGAGGGGCTCATGGCGCCTGAATGACTCATTGCTGCTGAACCCAACCTTTGCGCAGGAGAGCAGGGAGGCACTCCAGAATTATTTTGCTACCAATGTAGGGGAAGGGGTCTCTGACACCATAGTATGGGCAGCACACAAAGCAGTCATGAGAGGTATATTCCTTAGAAGGGCATCCTTCTTGAAACGGCACCACCAAACCACTCTCCTAGACTGTCAAAAACAATTGGCACTAGTATCCAAACAAAACAAACAACAACCCTCACCAACACTAGCGACACAACTACAACAACTGCACACGAGACTAAACGAACTAAACACAGAAAAAACTAAAAACTTACTCTATAAACTGAAAGCCAATGTCTACCATAATGGAGGTAAAGCCAGTAAACACTTGGCCAATAGGCTGAGAGCCAGATATGCCAACACGAAAATCGCACAAATCACAGGGGCAGACAGCAAACCACACCACACGCCAGCAGACATCAGCAAAGAATTCGCCGACTTCTACTCCAAACTATACAATCTACAATCGCAAGACACCACACACACAGTGAGCCACACAGACATAGACGAATACCTGAGACGAACCAATCTCCCCCAAATATCCCAAGCCCAAAAAACGAACCTGACTAAACCCATAGAAATGCAGGAAATCCTGAAGGTGATAACGGGTCTCCCTCATGGAAAATCTCCAGGGGCAGATGGCTTCACTAATGCCTACTATAAACTATTTGCTAAAGAACTTGCCCCACACCTACATAAAGTGTATCAGGCTACCGCGAGCTCAGGGACTTTACCGCCGGAGATGCTACTAGCCACCATTGTCACTCTCCCTAAACCAGGGAAGACACCAGACAAATGCCAAAACTACCGTCCAATCTCACTGCTCAATAATGATGCCAAAATATACGCAAAAATATTAGCTAACAGAATCAGTGACATACTACCCAACCTCATAGGAGATGACCAGACCGGGTTCGTGACGGGTAGACAGGGGTTACTATTGTATTGTATGGAGACCCCATGCTGGGGTCTGTGTATATAAGCAGGCAACTTGGCCTTAATAAAACAGTATTAAAAATCAATATGACTGGTTGCGTCCAATATATTGGGGAAATTTCTATACAAAGTGGGCGAGCTATATCACTATGAAGCACATCTGGAACCAGGACTAGCGGAGGAAGGAAGGAATGGCGATGTTAGTCTAACAACCCTTGACACTGGTGTAAGAAGTGGGGTCCTCCGTGCAATACAAGTCCAGCAAAAGGTTCCAGTGGAAAAACCTCTGACAAGGATGGCAGAAAGCTGCAGACAACTAACTGTAGTAGCCTGTAACGGCACCCCCAGGCATAAAAGGGGTTAACAGCCATTTAGTAGATCTTCCCCTTCCAGAGACACAGGCACAGCTACTGTAGACACCAATCCACCGAAACGGAGAAGCATATGAATGCCCTAAACAGCTGAACCGGAACCACACGAATGCTGTAAACAGCCGAATAGGAAAAACCATACGAATAGGTTTACACTCCTAGCAGTCAAACTGGAACAGCAAACAATAAATCCCCCCAAGAACGAGACAAAGCTCCGTGTTGAGGGTCAAGCAGTGAACAGACAGAGCTGTGGGTTTATTGTTCTTATATACACATAAGTACCACCCACAGGGTTTTGGAAAACAACCAATAAACACGTACAATACACTCAGACACTCCCACACAAAATCCTCCCCTCTGCCTGTGATACAATTACCTTACACAATGGGTAATGTAATTATCACAAGCAGAGAAATACAGTTTTTCCACATTATTCATAACTTTAAAAGTATGCATCACATTGACATAAACTCCAAATACAAACATACGCCAAAATCATACAAATTGGTCCAGTGGTTCAAAAGATAGATCGTAGTCCTTTGTGACCAAATGAAGCATGGCTTTTCTGCCCAAAACCAGTTCCACAGAGTCTTCTATCCTGGAGATAATTGGGAAGTAATCCAATTATCTCCAAGGACAGAGGAAACACTCCATTGAACACATGGCAGCAAAAGACAATAAAATACATAAAAATATATAACTGTGCAGTCATTGCATAAAACAGATACATTCAACATATCCCCAGATAGCTCAGATCTGAGCGCACAATATTAATGAATGGCGCTCAGATCACACACATACAGTTCAATTACCATGGAGCCAAAGTCTTTCCTATAGTCTTTCATTATACGAATAGGCTCCATGGCATAGCTATCTGGGGTTTCACCGCTCAAACAGGGCAAGCACCGAATGACCCGGCTTTCGTGTCTTTGCAGGGGAAAATAAAGCTTTTTAACATGGGGCCATAGTCCAGAGGCAACAGGCGGGCAACCAGGCTCCTCCAATGCAATGTGGCGAGATTGGTCTCGTCACATAGCCCTACAGGAACTACTGACCGAGAAGGGACAAGATCCAGCGGGGATGCAAAAAACCCCACCCCACCAGATGAGTTCTCCAAATGGGTGAGGGAACGATTAGCCTTCTACGGTACAAACCCACATCCTGAAGTGGTGAACTGAATCATGAAGGCAGCGGAGAGGAAGCGAGCTGAAGAGCTGGCCATCAGCCAAGCCAAGCCAAAGCATACGACCAGTGTACCAGAAGATATGCGGTATCTCCGAAGCTATGATTCGAGCAGCAGCGTCAAAGTCACACACCAGGCCTTTAAAACCTTTGACAATCAAGTCGAACAACAGTGCCGACTACACCATGTGGAATCTCACAAATGGGTCCCCATGTTGGTCGGGAAACTAACTTGCTGAGCTGCAGAGGCATATCGGGCTATCCCTGAAGAATGGAGCCGAAATTACCCAAAAGTAAAAAAGCAACTTCTGGCCCGATATGCTATCACACCAGACACTTATGTGTTCAAAAAGTTCAGAGAGGCAAGACTGGGGCCGAGAGACACTCACACCGATTGGGCTCACCGAATGAGCCAAGCTGCACGAAATTCAGGGGTGTGAGGTAGTAACCCTGGAAGATGGACTGCAACATATCTTACTAGAACTTTGTTTTGCGAATACTTCCCAAGACATACTAGCATGGGTAAGAGACCACGAACCTCGTACCCTAGAAGCCGCTGCTCAATTCGCAGACAGGACACCCAGTATGACCACATCAACATCTGCAGTGAAACGCAAAGCCGATGCTTTCTGTGCAACCAGCCCAGATATATGGAGCGGAACTGTCCCATGCCTCGCCCATGACCCACAACCATTGGATCACGGTATGCCACTAACCTGGGTCCCTTTGATCCCAAGCCATTTGCACTCCATCCCACACAGAGACAGGGGACCAGGCAATCCCAGACCTACTAGCCAAAATCCGGAATGGGAACAACCTCATTTGCAGTCACAAATCCAAGCGGTCATGCAGCAACAACCCTACTGCTTAGCCTGACGCTACCACGTTAGCCCATCATGCAGTCGAGACCACGGTCAGGCTCCCCCGCCTATAGGGTACCCAAGGTTGTCAGAGGGCATATTCACCAAGAGCTCAAAGAGATGCGAACCCTCTGCATTAAAGAACCTTCCCACAGCTCCTGGGCATCTCTCATAGTGTTAGTGCCTAAAAAGGATGGACGCTTCTGTGTCGATTATAGGTGGCTCAACGAAAAGACCACTAGCGATGCCTACCCCATGCCCAGGGTAGATGAGCTGCTTGACTGCCTCTCTAGCGCTGCTTGGGTCTCTGCCCTCAACCTGAGCAGAGGGTACTGGCAGATTCCACTAACTGACGAAGCAATTCCCAAATTGGCCTTCATCACCCCATTTGGCTTGTTCCTATTTAAGGTCATGCCGTTTGGGATGAAGAAGGCCTAATGTACGCCGAATGTACAATGTCGAAGAGAACAGTGGAAGTTTGACCATGGGTCCGGCTCTCTACTCATGAATAGATTTTCCACCACCAATCCCCAAAACATGCTTTTCTGTGTTACTTTTTCTATACTTTGGAAGGAACCTGTGAAAGCCGAGATGGACTGATTTCCTCTTTGACTTTCCCAATAAAAAAAGCAAAATTGTCCCTTTAAATAAGGAATGGTCCTCACCAATACATGCCCCTTGATGACCAGAATATGGCTAGCAGGGGTGAGATCCGCTCATCATGCTCCCTATAGGATGAAGGTAACTCAAATTATTTTTCTTTCCACTTGTTGTCCAGTGTCCACTAATATTTAAAAATTATGGCAGAAATAGGTTTTTCACCACGTGTTTTTGCAAGACAGAACTTATACTACTTTTATACTATTGTTCTAAAAAGTGAAAACTCTAATGGACATTTAATTTGTAACATCCTTATTGTAACAAAGCCAGAAGGATGTTTAATATAGATTAGGGCTCAACATTTCAAGTCTTGTGCTACTGGACAGGGCAAAAGTTACTAGTTACTGCCAGTCTGGAGAGCTCATGTCACACTTACCAGAGGTGAATTTCTCATCAGAACTGAATTTGCACTCAACAATGGTTAATTAGTGAGTGGAAATTTTGAGCACTGATAAAGAGTATGCTCATATGTGAGATACAACTTCAGAAACTGTCTCTCTGGCACTATAAAAGAATCAAGTCACCTTGTCTTGGGTTTTAGTTCTACCTAAAGGACTTGTAGTGTACTGTAGTCGTTTTGCCAAGTAAAGGAGAGAATACATATTTCTTCTCAGGTGACGAACAGTACTGGGCCCTATTCCTTAGTTACAATAGTAATATGGCCTTTTTAATAGTTGTGAGGCCTATGAAGCTATATTCTTACACAATTCATCAGAATGGTCTGGGTTGCAAATGCCTATTGCCCCTCATTCACTCTGGTGCTTGAGCTCAGAGATTTCAGGAGCTATTGTGACTTTAATGAGTATCTCTTTGTTATTTTCCTTCCAACAATTATGCCTCTCAGTTCTACATGTACTTCTTTCAGTTTAGAAGATATGGAGCCTTACCCTAGTTTAGAGACTTGTTGCTCTTGTATCTAATGCATTGTAGTACATGCCATTGGATTAGGATGGTGCTGGGAGTCTATAGTCATAGATGGTGTAGTTTTATGGCACGCTGGTCTTTAATAAATACTGTTTTGCACAAATTCGTAATACTAATGTAATAAAATAATCCATATTTAAACATGTTTTTAAGGAAATGTTTTTTTTTTTTTTTTACCAAGTATACACAAGACACATAACCTCCCAGCACTCTGGTTCTGGTGATCTCTAGATCTATATGTTGCTAAGTGGGAGTAAATCTTTAATTCTGCTTTCTCAGTTGCTATGGCACATCTCCAAGGTAATGTCTTCCCCATGCAAGGGTTAACCCACTGCGCATGCGCGTTGCCCCTGCGAGTGCTGAGACAGCAGCCTGTCGCGGGCCAGTTCAAAAGACGCCAGGGAGTGATGGAGAGCAGCCGGATCCCCGTGTCCTGCCGGTGATCCCGATTCTCGAGGGTCCAAATTCAGCACGACCCAGGGGCCATGACAAGCCGGTGTGATTAGAAGAGCCTGGTGTGCAGGGCAGGAGGTGGCATTGGTTTGTGTCCGGCCCTCCAGTGGGATCTTCTCTCCATCACATGCTGGGGTCCTGCTGACGATGAAGGAGTCCAGTGACTGGCATCAGAATAGGGGTGAGACGGGCACATGCTTACTGATAGCTGGCCATACACATGGTGTTTCATCGCTAACATTCTATTCAGTAACTGCAGGGTTCTATAGAATGTTGTAAGAGAAGCTGTAGGTAAATCTTTTTAATTTTCTATTTTAGATGCATTTTTGAATTCTAACTTCTTTAGGTAAACCAGCAATTCTGGCTTCTTTTGGCAAATTATTAATTCTGTTTTCTTTAGCTATTTAAACAATCTATGATTTTATCACTAAACTTCGCTTTCTCCAATATCCTAAGTATGATCAACATGACTGTACTGAAAGGATGAGAGATACCTGAGGTACAGTGCAATGATGTATTATGATAAAAAAATGAAAGCATTGAGAAATTATGAAGACATAAATATGTCTATTAACCACTCGATGAAAGATCAAGTGGTTAATAGCTTTCTATAGAACAGAGGGGGCGGGGGAGGGGGGGGGGGGGGGCTATCTATCCTCAAAGGTGTTGACTAGAATTCACTAATCTGTGGTCAACCTGCATATATTTATTTTCTAAGTATCCTTATCCTGTAACTCTCTAAAATTCAGATTAGGTAATTTTTTGTTTCAGCAGTGTTTACTCATACTACAAAGTACCGGATTTTAGTAATTACAGCAAACTATTAAAACATTGAAAAATGACAAAAATATTTTGTGTTCTTTAAGCCAGGATTTTGTGTTGTCCCTCATGAATTGCAACACTGAAACAATCATTTTTGATATCCTTTTAACATTTTGTTTGTAGTTGTCTTGTGGATATTCCATACAAAAACTTGTATTTAATTTGGCTACTCTTAACCTCTGAACTCAACCTCTGAACTCTTAACTCAACTCCTATCACTTAGTAAGGTTTAATAAATAAATCTTGAAAATAAAACCTTTTTAACTTAATAATTAAAAATTACACTGTATCTTTGAAAGTTATACTAAGGTATAGGACTGTATAAGTTAAGAATAAGTTTCTTAATGTTTAGCTGTGAAAAATGCATAGGTGCACGAGGGGTTGCTGACACACTATTCCTCCCAATTCTATTTTGTGCCTAATTTTTTCATTTTATATTTGTAATGTATAATGTATAATGTACTTACCCATCAGCCATCACTGTGATCTTTTAGTGTCATGTGCATTGCATTTATTTCAATTTTAAATCTAATGCACCAGGAATATCATTGTGTATTGTGCTTGAAGACTCTGCAATATACTCACTTGAAACAAGTCTGCTTTATTCCATTTATGTATTCAAGTGTTCTCACACAGCTTCAACCTATGTTGAGGTTGGGACACTGCTGTGCCAGCAGCATTCAATCTGCAGATTTTTGGTACAGAAAACCATGATTAGTTCGGTGGTTTGTTATCGTGCTGAAATATATATATATATATATATATATATATATATATATATATGTATGTATATATATATATATATATATATATATATATATATTAAATCAGTTCTTAGAGTTACAGAATGATTACTCAAGAGCTGGTTATATTTCTACAAAATTCCATCTGTTTTAATACGATTTTCTGAACTGTTGGTTTAAATGCCACACAGAACACAGAAGTATTCTCAATGTGGTGTACATCAGTATACTTTCTGATAACTTTTTTTCATGTTGTTAATTTGCTGTTTAACAGACATTTTAATTTTTGACTCAAATTTTCAAATCACTCCATGTGACTTTTTATATACAGTTTAATTCCATTTACTTTTTTTTTTCTTGAATTCCACAACAAGCACTCATGGTTGAACTGAAACACTCTAAGCACCAGAACTACTACAGATGTAGGTGTTCTAGTGTAAAGTGTAAAGAGACAGCCCTTGCACTCTCAGCAATGCAAACACTGCCTTTTCCAAGAAAAGGCAGTGTTTACATTGCTTCCTAAGGCCACCTCTAGTGGGGCTTCCTGGTGTAGTCCTGCAATCTTTGCATGACTGACATTTGCATACCTCCGACGCTTCCCTGTACCTCACACGCTTCCCTGTCCGTTTTAAATTTTGGGTGTTATGCATTCATTGTCTCCACGCTCAGCATAAAGTCGTTAAACACAGATGCACTGAGTCTGTGTATGTGCAATAGCCCCCCTGTGCTTCTATGGAGAAGTATAAGATTGGCTGAGATCATCAGCCAAATCCCATTTTACCATGATGATCCTGATACTTTAGCTGAGATGAATGATTTGGCTGAACCGTGTGAACTGGTATCACAATTTAGCAAATATGGGTATATTGATTTGTTCCGATCAAGTATCTTAGCTTAAAGTTTGCAATTTGGATTTCAATTTGCTACAATTTGTACATTTGTATGTCTCTGACATGAAATTGTTAATGAATAAATGACCCTGGTCCCTTGCAAGTAGGTTATTTCTAGAATATTAAATACTATAAATAATAACCTGGAAACAAAATAAAAAAAGTGTGATTTGTAATAATAGAAATTTTTATTCCACTATTGCATTATTATTATACTCATTTTGCATGCTGTTTTTAAAAGTAATCAATATGGATTTAACCCCTTAAGGACACATGACATGTGTGACATGTCATGATTCCCTTTTATTCCAGAAGTTTGGTCCTTAAGGGGTTAAACTAGTTTTTTTTTTATATATATATATATATATATAGGAGGGGGTAAAGGAGATTTTGCACAGAACTGTATGCCGCTATCATATTCCACATTGAAAAGATGGTCATTTACATTCTAGTGTGTTCATTCGGTAAACACAGAATCCTAGTGAATTGAAAACCAACTTTCTATAATCTGAATTGAAAACTAAATTGCAATATTCTGTTTAATATAAACAATATTCTGTTTAAAATCACCAATTAATATTTTTATTAATGAATCGCAAAATTTAAGCAAAATCAAATTAGGTTTTCCCTTTCCTACAATTCGATGTTTAGTAAATAAACCCCTTAGAACTCTGTGATGACGACCTGAAAAGTTGCCTATACTATATATTATAGACACATGCAATGATAATATAAAGAAATAGCTAACCACATCTTTTTTTCTTTCTCATCCAAATGCAGAAGACATTGTGTATATGACGCTGCTCTCTTTCCTGTCTTCCAGATACTATGATAAGTTGAAGACCTATCTCTCACTGCTGCATAGTCACTATCTGGTTATAGAATCAGAACATCTCCAAGTTAGGTGTTACACACATTTCCTTTTTGATGTTTAAGTCCAGCATATCAGTTCTCCTACACAAAATGAAGAAGCAGAACATAAGGACCCTGTCTCTAATCCTCTGCATGTTTTCTTATCTCTTGGTGGGAGCAGCTGTTTTTGATGCACTCGAATCTGAGTCTGAGAGCTCAAGAAAAAGAATTCTGGAGGAAAAAAGAACTGATCTGAAAAAGAAATATCATTTTTCAGATGAGGATTATCGAGAGATAGAGAGAGTGGTTTTGCAGTCTGAGCCTCACCGTGCAGGCAAGCAGTGGAAATTTGCTGGCTCCTTCTATTTTGCTATCACAGTTATTACTACAATAGGTAAGTGTGGCTGCTCTTTTTAAAGGGACACTGCCATGAAAATAAAGTACATATATTTTGTGCATGGCAATATTATGTAATATAGAATTATTTAGTATAGGGTTGCAAAAATACATTTCTATTAGTTACATAGGCTGAAGCGTCCATCTGGTTCAGCTTTTCTCACATCTGTTTTTGTTGTTGACACAAAAGATGGCAAAAAAACCCAGTTTGAATCACTTGCAACAAACTAGGAAAACTAGGGCGGGGGTGGGGGGGGGGGTTGGTTTTGCTACCTCTGGCTATCACTTTCTCATTTTCAAGTGGAGCCCATATAATCACCTTTTTAAATGCCTTATTGACTACTTTACATCGTATGTAGGATAATTTAAGTGCTGATTTAAGTGCTTTAACCCCTTAACGCCGTTACGGCGTTCTATGCCGTCGCGGCTTTAAAGGGCTTTAAAGCCGTTGCGGGGGCATAGAACGCCGTAACGGCTGAAGCCCCCAGGAGGTAAGCTATACTCACCTCCGCCGCGATCCTCTTCTGGGGGTCTGCCTGAGAGCCCAGGCAGCCCTCCTCCGGCAAATGAGGCCCCCGGGGGCCATGTGATCGCTCTCAAAGAGCGATCACATGGCCCCCTATAGCTGGCTATGGATCTGCCAGCAGGGGGACTGTCTAAAATATTAGACAGTCCCCCTGCTCGTAGGAAAGTATATAAAAAAAAAAATACACTTGTTAAAATAAAATAAAAGTATTTATATATATATAATATATGTATATATATTATATTTACAATAATAAATATATAAAATAAATAAATAAATAAAATATTGAAACAAAATTTAAAATAAATTATATATTCATCTGTAATTTCAGTCTAACTGTATTTTGTTATTAATATATATATATCGGTAACAAAATACACTTAGAATGACATTCTATATATATCTATCTATATATAAAATACAAATAACCGCAAATATATATATATAGATAAATACATATAATTACATAAAAGATTACATTAGTATACACGTAGAATTTAAATACCTATAAATGCATATATATTAAAATTCTACGTGTATATTTAAGTAATTTTTTAACATAATTATGTAATTTGATTAATTAAAATTTGATTGACATGCCTGACAACACAGGGAGAAAGTGCAGAGAATTTAATTTGCAAGCACTGTATTTGACCCTGTAACTCTCCAAGACACCATAAAACTTGTATATAGGGGGTACTGTTTTACTCGGGAGACTTCGCTGAACTCAAATATTAGTGTTTAAAACTGGTAAATTGTATTACAACGATGATATTTTAAGTAAAAGTGAAGTTTTTTGCATTTTTTACAAACAAACGGCACTTTTATGGACTATATTATTGTTGTAATATGTTTTACTGTTTTAAAACACTAATATTTGTGTTTAGTGAAATCTCCCGAGAATAACAGTACCCCCCATGTACAGGTTTTATGGTGTTTTGGAAAGTTAGAGAGTCACATATAAGGCTTGCATTTCATTTTTTTGACATTGAAATTTGCCAGATTAGTTATGTTGCCTTTGAGACCGTATGGTAGCCCAGGAATAAGAATTACCCCCATGATGGCATACCATTTGCAAAAGTAGACAACCCAAGGTATTGCAAATGGGGTATGTCCAGTCATTTTTAGTAGCCACTTAGTCACAAACACTGGCCAAATATTAGTTTTTTGCTTTTTTCACACAAAAACAAATATGAACGCTAATTTTGGCCAGTGTTTGTGACTAAGTGGCTACTAAAAATGACTAAACATACCCCACGTTCAATACCTTGGGTTGTCTACTTTTTCAAATGGTATGCCATTATGGGGGTGTGGCAAATCTAGCCACTTCTGGACTATATGCAGTATAGGTTGTCCGTAGGCTGACTGTATGATGTGTTCCGTTAAATGTGTATGTATTGTGCTATGGCCGTTCGCACGCTGGCAGCCGTACGCTGCCAGCGTACCAGCATTCATACGACGAAAACACGGCTATCCTGGCCATTCGCCGTACGAATACGGGCTCCCCAGGTCGACCACACACTCCCAAGTCGTGTGGTACCAAGTAACCGATTGCAACATTGTTGCAATCGGTAATTAAGGGCTCTCCTAGGTGGCCGTCGATCCACTACCGACCATGCGGCGGTCGGCCATCTTGGATCCTTTGTCTCTGCAGCGGTGTTCGGTCGTCGAGAGCCTGGACTTGAAAACGGCTACTCGATGATCCGAGCCCCGCTGGGTTTCCAGAGCGTTCGGGAGTTCCGCGTTCGGTACATTATATGTCCCGTACTTATTCGGTACTTTTAAACCAACTTTCATGTTTAAATGTATTATGTGCGGCGTTCGGTCAATTCAGCTGGGATCAGAGCGGTATTCTCACAAAGTGTGCGCTCCGACCCCAGCTATCTACCGAACGTTCGATTATTCCAAAGTACCGAATATTATGTGAATTATGGATTTTAGAGTCAATTGTCGGTTTTGCTACACGAGGGGATAATCCACTTAATCGTCCATTTTAGTGGGAGTATCCCTCTCGTGTCGCAATGCCTGTTGGGAAAGTCACAATGCATGTTGGGAGAAATCCCCTGGATGATCTGTGTGGAAACCCCTTGCATGGGGAACTGTATAAATACGCTGCTTGTGAATAAACCGAGTTAGTTGACTCCCAAACTGTGTTTCGTCCGGTTATTGGGAGGATTGGGAATATTGCCTTGCTTCCTACTCTGACTGTGGATTTCCTGAAGATACCAACGGATGTCGTGGACGGTTATACCGCATACCGTTACAATTGGTGGCAAGCGACGGGATCCGAACCTTACAGCCGAAAAAGCAGCGTTCGTGTAAACTGGAACTACCGAACAAGGAAAGCAAGGGCAATTCGTATGGAGATTGACTACACCATACTGAAACGACAGACTTTAAAAGAGCTACTGGAAGCCAGGGGCAAGATAGCCAGCAACAAATCTAAGGCTGTGCTGATCGCTGAACTAATGGAGGGAGACAGAGCCCGCAGCGCTACACCTCCACCAGCCAAGGAAGAGACCCCATTCCAAAAAGAGCTACGAACCAGGTTGGAGTTTCTGCCGCAACCAGTATCGTTGGAAATGCTGACCGTGATGATATCGGATGTACAGGACTATCTGCTGGCAACCAACCCACCAGCAACCCCACCTAGGGCAGAGTCTGTTACTGCCTCCACCTATGGACAAATAAAGCCCAAAGTCCCACATCACGCCTTTAAAGCGTTTTGTGAAGAAAAGGACGAAATCGATGGGTACTTACAGGATTTTGAGCGGCTGTGCGATTTGCACGATCTGGAACCCGCAGTATGGGTACCGCTGCTGGCCGGTAAATTATCGGGTAGGGCAGCTGAAGCCTACCGTGCTGTACCTCGAGAGGACAGCAAAGATTACCCTAAAGTAAAGAGGGCGATCTTGGAGAGGTATGCTATTACCCCAGAAGCATACCGGCGCAAGTTCAGGGGCTTGCGCAAACCGGAGAAAGATTCTCACGCAGAGTGGGCACACAAGCTGGATCAAGCATCGCAAGGATGGATACAGGCCAGCAACGCCACTAATATGGAGGAGTTACGACAGCTTATGCTACTGGAGCAGTTTTTTAATGGCTTGTCCCCAGACGCACAAGAATGGGTGAGAGACCGTAAACCCCTCACCCTACCCGAAGCCGCTAGATTGGCGGATCAGCATTTTGATGCCCGGAGGCATCACGGATCACAGAATAAGGCCCTCCCTCGGATTACCGGGCCACCCCATAATTTTACTCCTACCGGCCCCACCGTACCCCTGCACAGGCCAGCACTGAATACTCCACCACCCCCCTCCCGATACAACGGCCGGGCTAACATTCAGTGTCACACCTGCAAGCAGTGGGGACACATTTCTCGGGAGTGCACCCAAAACCGGAGCCGGCAGGCTTGGAATCAGGTGCGACAAAATTTGGCACCAAGGGCTGCTGCACACCATTACCAGGTAGCCCCCGTCACCCAAGAATTGCTGAGCGCTCAAGTTGAGGAGCCGCTAGGGGTGCTCCACGAAGTAATGTCGGTCCGAGCCACCGACAACCGACAACATCATCGGCAGCTAGTAACCCTAGAGGGCAAGGAGGTACAAGGGCTCAGGGATTCGGGAGCCACTTTGACTCTGGTTGCACCACATTTGGTCCCGGGCGCAACCCACACTG
Organism: Pelobates fuscus; assembly: GCF_036172605.1. NCBI lineage: Eukaryota > Metazoa > Chordata > Amphibia > Anura > Pelobatidae > Pelobates > Pelobates fuscus. The sequence continues at coordinate 235,216,271 of NC_086322.1, forward strand.
GCGGGTCAGTGGCAGTACGGGTGGCCGGGGGAGCAGTATACCGGCTACCGACTGCCAAAGTACACTTGGATTGGGGTGTGGGAGAGGGGACTGTGGAAGTAGGACTTATGCAAAATTTACCTGCAGATGTTGTGCTGGGGAATGACTTAGGCCAAATGACTTCCGCTTTTATTCCCCAGACTCCCTATCAGGAGGCACACCCCGTAACCACCCGGCAACAGGCTCGCACCACGGCTACACCGATACACTCTGAGGCTCAGGTAAGAGACCATGCTCCCCAACCGACCCCCATGTCCTGGGATACCCCGACTGCCTTTGCGACCGAAGTCCAGACCGATCCCACCCTCCAAGTATATAGGGACCGGGCACAAACAGACCAAACCGGGCTAGAGGGGGAGCGGTACATCTGGGAGAAGGAGTTGTTATACCGTGTCACGACTAAAGATGTGGGGGGGTCTGTCACCCTGACTAACAAGCAGCTAGTGGTACCGCAAAAGTATAGACAGGAGCTGCTTAGAATTGCTCATGACATTCCCTTGTCAGGACACCTAGGGATGACCCGTACCCGGTACCGCTTAACGCATGCCTTCTTCTGGCCCGGCATCTCGCAGGATGTGCGCCAGTATTGCACCTCTTGCGACGTATGTCAGAGAGTAGGTAAACGAGGGGATCGCCACAAGGCCAAGCTATGTCCCCTACCCATTATCGCAGAGCCCTTCAGCCGCGTAGCGGTAGATATCGTAGGGCCCCTGCCAAAACCCAGTCCCTCTGGCAAAAGGTACATTCTGACTGTAGTGGATTACGCCACCAGGTACCCCGAAGCTGTGGCCCTCACTAATATACATGCCGAGACCGTAGCGGAGGCATTAATGAAAGTGTTTTCCCGGGTAGGGTTCCCCCAAGAGATAATCTCGGACCGAGGTACCCAGTTTACGGCCGAAGTTACTCAACATATGTGGAAGGTATGTGGCATTAAGCCAATAGTTAATTCCGCCTACCACCCCCAGTCCAATGGGTTATGTGAGAGGTTCAACGGGACACTGAAGCAGATGCTTCGGACGTTCGGGGAGACCCACAAAGACTGGGAGAGGTTTCTACCTCACCTACTCTTTGCTTATAGAGAGGTTCCCCAGGAGTCGACCGGATTCTCCCCGTTTGAATTACTATTTGGGAGGAGGGTGCGGGGACCCTTGAACTTAATTAGGGAACATTGGGAGGGAGAGAGTACTACCAACGAGACCCCTATCATATCATACGTCCTGGAATTCAGGGACCGTCTGGAGGCGCTCACTCAGGCTGTACACACCAACCTCCAGGCGGCCCAGCAACGACAGCGACGCTGGTACGATAGAGGAGCCCGAGACCGCAGCTTTCAGGTGGGACAGAAGGTTTTAATTTTAAAACCTGTCCGCACAGACAAGCTGCAGGCCATCTGGCAAGGCCCATACCAGGTAGTGGAGCAGCGATGCGACACTACCTATGTGATCGGCCCCTGCTCAGGGGTAGGGAAGACACGCATGCTCCACGTGAACCTGCTCAAACCCTACCATGAGAGGATCGAGGATGTGACGGCCATCTGCGCCTCCTCCTTAGAGGATCAGGAGAACCTACCCTTACCTGACCTACTAGAACCCGAGGCACCGATAGAGCCCTCCCAGGGAGTTCAGCTGGGGGAGCGGCTAAGCGCCCATGAGCGTGCCCAGGTACAAGCGCTGATCGAAGCCAAAGGGGCTACCTTCTCCAATTTACCTGGTTACACTCCGCTAGCCACTCACCGAGTAGACACCCTGGGACAGCTACCTATGAGACAGGCTCCATATCGGGTTCCGGAATCCGTCCGTACCCATATGAAAGCCGAGCTAGATGAGATGTTACAGCTAGGGGTTATCGAACCCTCCGATAGCCCCTGGGCATCGCCGGTAGTCCTAGTACCGAAAAAGGATGGCACCACTCGGTTCTGTGTCGACTACCGGAGGCTAAATGACAAAACGGTGTCTGATGCCTACCCGATGCCCCGGATAGACGAGCTGTTAGATAAGATGGCACGGGGCCAGTATCTCACTACCATTGATTTGTGTAAGGGATACTGGCAAATTCCACTAGCCGATGACGCCGTCCCCAAGTCGGCGTTTGTCACTCCGTTTGGCCTGTACCATTTCAAGGTCATGCCCTTCGGAATGAAAAACGCTCCGGCTACCTTTCAGCGGATGGTAGATCGGCTACTGGACGGGTTCCAAGAGTATGCCTGTGCCTATCTAGATGACATAGCCATCTTTAGCCAGACCTGGGAGGACCACCTACACCACATAGGGGCGATCCTAGATCGTATTGGGGAGGCTGGGTTAACGTTAAAGCCTAGCAAGTGCCACGTAGGTATGGCTGAGGTGCAGTATCTGGGACACCGAGTAGGGTGTGGGCAGCAGAGACCCGAGCCAGCCAAGATTGAGGCCGTAGCAAAGTGGCCTACCCCCAGGACTAAGACTCAGGTGCTGGCGTTTTTAGGGACGGCCGGCTACTACCGGAAGTTTGTTCCAGACTATAGCACCCTGGCCAAACCCCTGACGGACTTGACTAAAAAGAACCTTCCCCGACAGGTTGTCTGGGCCCCAGAGTGTGAGCAGGCATTCCAGCAACTCAAAACGGCTCTAACTAATGCCCCTGTGTTGACTGCTCCTGATCCAACTAAAAGATTTCTTGTTCACACAGACGCTTCAATGTTTGGATTGGGAGCAGTACTGAGCCAAGTGGGAGCCGATGGCGGAGAACACCCCGTAGCTTACCTAAGCCGCAAGTTACTACCGCGTGAAGTGAGCTACGCTGCCATCGAGAAAGAATGCCTGGCCGTGGTGTGGGCCCTCAAAAAGTTACAGCCATATTTGTACGGACAACCTTTTTCCTTACTCACAGATCACAACCCGTTAGTGTGGCTGAACCGTGTATCTGGGGACAATGCCCGGCTGCTGCGCTGGAGTTTGGCGCTGCAGCCCTTTGACTTTACCATTCACTATCGGCCCGGAAAACAAAACGGTAACGCTGACGGGTTATCCAGACAGACTGAACTCGAAAAGTGATCTGTGAGTACTCTCCCGGACATCCCCAAGCCGATCCGTTGGGATCAGACTGTGTATGCCGGCTTGGTTCTGGGGGAGCATTGTGGCAAATCTAGCCACTTCTGGACTATATGCAGTATAGGTTGTCCGTAGGCTGACTGTATGATGTGTTCCGTTAAATGTGTATGTATTGTGCTATGGCCGTTCGCACGCTGGCAGCCGTACGCTGCCAGCGTACCAGCATTCATACGACGAAAACACGGCTATCCTGGCCATTCGCCGTACGAATACGGGCTCCCCAGGTCGACCACACACTCCCAAGTCGTGTGGTACCAAGTAACCGATTGCAACATTGTTGCAATCGGTAATTAAGGGCTCTCCTAGGTGGCCGTCGATCCACTACCGACCATGCGGCGGTCGGCCATCTTGGATCCTTTGTCTCTGCAGCGGTGTTCGGTCGTCGAGAGCCTGGACTTGAAAACGGCTACTCGATGATCCGAGCCCCGCTGGGTTTCCAGAGCGTTCGGGAGTTCCGCGTTCGGTACATTATATGTCCCGTACTTATTCGGTACTTTTAAACCAACTTTCATGTTTAAATGTATTATGTGCGGCGTTCGGTCAATTCAGCTGGGATCAGAGCGGTATTCTCACAAAGTGTGCGCTCCGACCCCAGCTATCTACCGAACGTTCGATTATTCCAAAGTACCGAATATTATGTGAATTATGGATTTTAGAGTCAATTGTCGGTTTTGCTACACGAGGGGATAATCCACTTAATCGTCCATTTTAGTGGGAGTATCCCTCTCGTGTCGCAATGCCTGTTGGGAAAGTCACAATGCATGTTGGGAGAAATCCCCTGGATGATCTGTGTGGAAACCCCTTGCATGGGGAACTGTATAAATACGCTGCTTGTGAATAAACCGAGTTAGTTGACTCCCAAACTGTGTTTCGTCCGGTTATTGGGAGGATTGGGAATATTGCCTTGCTTCCTACTCTGACTGTGGATTTCCTGAAGATACCAACGGATGTCGTGGACGGTTATACCGCATACCGTTACAGGGGGTAATTCTCATTCCTGGGTTACCACACCGTCTCAAAGGAAACATTACTAATCTGGCAAATTTCAATTTGAAAATGGAACGTTCTATATTTGACCCTGTAACTTTCCAAAACACCATAAAACCTGTTAATGGGGGGTACTGTTGTACTCGTGAGACATCGCTGATTACAAATATGTGCATTTTGTTGCAGTAAAACCTAACAGTATTATGGCATTTACAGCTAAAATGTGAAGCGGAACTACAAATTTAAAAAAAAAAAAATGCAAATTTCTCACAGTTTTTTTTTATTTTATTCATAATAAATTGTTTCATATATAAATATTTTATATGAAATGAAAGCCCTGTTTCTCCTGAACAAAATGATATATAATAGGTGTGGGTGCATTTAATATGAAAGAGGTGAATTACGGTTGAACAGACATATAGCGCAAATTCCAGTTTTTGTTTACGTTTTGTTTTGATCAGTACGTGCACTATTGACTCCGTCCTGAAGGGGTTAAGTGCCCTATTCTTATTTTTAATTTCTCATTTTACTTTCCCACTAAGCCACATTGGTTTCAATTTGTTTATTTTATATTTATTACCCAATGGTACCTACTGAGAAATGTACCTTTCTAATATTTGTTTGAAGAGCTTCCATTTATCCTCAATTTTTTTTTCACTAAAGAGTTTATGCCAGTAAAGCTGCCCTAATGTTATTTAAATCTGTCTTTTTACAATTATGTTTAAGTATACCCCATGTGCATTTGCTTTTTTGAATTTATTTCAAAAGACACCATATTGTCATCACTATTGCCCAAGTGCTCCCCTACTTGAATTTTTGTCACAAGATCAACATAGTTAAAACCAGATCCAGAAAAGCATCTCTTCTAGTTGGTGCTTGTACCAATTGTGACATGAATGTGTTATTTAACAGGTTCGAAAACCTGATTTCCCTTGCTGAACTTCTAGTCTATCTATCCCAATTTATGTCCGGGTAATTTAAATCTCCAATAATTAACATGTTATCTAGATGTGTAGCTTTCCCAATTTGCTCTAACAGCTGTTCTTCTTCAGCAATGGTAACCTTAAGTGCTTTACAGCATATCCAAACCAATAATTTGTTTCCCTTCTTTTACCCCAAAGCAGATATCTACTCATAAAGCTTCCACATTTTCCTTGCCACTTTCCACTTGCTTAATATTTGGCTTTAACTATTGGTATAGAAACACAATCCACCAACCTTTCTGTTTTTTCCATCCTTCCTAAATAGAGATGTCCCGAACAGTTCGCCGGGAACTGTTCGCCGGCGAACATAGCTTGTTCGCGGTTGCCGCGGCTGGCGAACATATGCGATGTTCGGTCCGCCCCCTATTCGTCATGGAGGTGGGAGGGTCTGGGAGGGAGGGTCTGCTGCTGATTGGCTGGAATGTGTCTGCTGACTGTGAGGTACAGGGTCAAAGTTTACTCAATGATGATGAATAGGGGGCGGACCGAACATCGCATATGTTCGCCCGCTTGGTGACCGCGAACAAGCTATGTTCGCTGGCGAACAGTTCCCGGCGAACTGTTCGGGACATCTCTATTCCTAAATAATGCATAATCATTTAAGTTAACTGCCCAGTCCTGTGTTTCACCCCCACCATGTTTCCATTATGACTATTGTGTCATATTGTTTAGTGTATGCTATTGCCTCTGGTTCCCCAATTTTGTTATTTAGGCTCCTTGCATTATTAAAGGACCACTATAGGCACCCAGACCACTTCAGCTCAATGAAGTGGTCTGGGTGCCAGGTCCATCTAGGATTAACCCTTTCTGCTGTAAACATAGCAGTTTCAGAGAAACTGCTATGTTTACCTATGGGTTAATCCAGCCTCTAGTGGCTGTCTCATTGACATCCGCTAGAGGCGCTTCCGCTCTTCTCACTGTGATTTTCTCACTGTGATTTATAATGCTTTCCTATGTACTGGCTGAATGCGCGCGCATTCAGCCAATGATGGGGAAAGGAGGCGGAGAGTCCCCACCGCAGAAGGAGCCTAGCGGTGGATAAAAGGTATGTGTTTAACCCCTTCCTCACCCTGCCTGGTTTAGATGATCTTTTGTTTAAATTTTTTTTTGTTGGCTGATACATCTTACATTGGCTGATACATCTTACACATATTTACTAACTCATCAACGACTATACATTCTCTCTGTCTTATTTTGTAAAAGTGGAAATATCAAGAGAAATTGTGTTTTTTTTTTTTTTTTTATAAAAGTCTCAAGTTGCACCCTGGTTTTCCTGCCTCGGTCGGTTTGAAGTATTAGATTGGCAGAGAGTAGTGATTGACACGCATGTGCCGTTGGTGCTGATGCTTCTCTTTGAGATTATCAGTTGTGATGATCTCAACAAAGGCTCCTCATTGAGCAGTTTGTTCTGGCTCTGGACAAAAGTATAGTTTGGTCAACAGAAGACTTCAGCTCACCTGTAGCAAGACAGTGATAGTATCCCTGAAAGGGATTCTATAAGTGCCCGGAATACAAAACTGTATTTCTGACACTGTAGCTCGCTCTGCCTCGACCCTACCTCCCACCCCTGTATCCTGTGAATAAATGGTTGAAAACCCTTTGTTTACTTACCTTAGCCCAGCGCCGATATCCCTTGGTGCTGGGTCACAGCTCCTTATCCTCTTCCGTCCCGAGACGAGCAGGCGCTAATGTGCATGCGCAGCAAATGCCGCGCCTGCATTAGACCTTCCCATAGGCGAGCATTGAATTAATGCTTTCCTGTGGGGCAAAAAATCGGAATCGTAAGGATGTCCAGCATCAGTTACCGGACCAAAGGTCTGTTTGGATGCAGGAAGCACCTCCGGTGGAGGCAGACTTAGTGCTGCAATAGGGACACTGGGCAATAGGGACACTGCACCCAGACAACTTCAATGAGTTGGAGTGGTCTTGGTGCCTATAGTGTCCCATTAAAATAGATTTAGTTTAAAAAAAATAATTGAGTCTCAAACATGCCTCTTTTGAGTCAGCTTCTTTTTTTTTTATATCCAACACTTGTTGTCCTTAATAATGTATAATATGTATGCTTCGAGAGACACTGTATGCATCATACTTTAACTATAGCTTAATGAAGCAGTTTTTGTGTATAGGTCATGCCGCTGCAGTCTCACTGCTCAGTTCTCTGCCATTTAAGAGTTAATTATTGTGTTTTTGTTCATGCAGCCCTACCCACACCTCCCCTGCCTGTGACTGACACAGCCTACATAAAAAAAAAAAAAAAAATCAATCCATACTTTCAAAGTTTTTATCTCCTGCTCTGTAATTTTAACTTTAATCACACAAAATAGGCTCCTGCAGGACATAGAAAGCTATTACCAGAGCAGGAGCTAAGAAATTTTAAAGAAAGAGAAATAAGAAATTCTAAAAAAACCAAACTGTGCAATAAAGGAAGTTTAGATATTGGATCTCTCTTTACAGGAAGTGTTTAGGAAAGCGGTGTAGCTCATATGCAGGGAGGTGGGACATGCATAAAAAAATATTTAACTCCTAAATGGCAGATAATTGAGCAATGAGACTGCAGGGGCATGATCTATATAACAAAACCACTCAATTAAGTTCTCTGCATTTTCACTGTTTAATTTGCTGCCATTTAGGAGTTAAAATCACCTTTGTTTCTGTCCATGTGGTCCTAGCCATGTCTTCCCTGGCTGTGACCTACATAGCCTGCATAAAAAAAATTGGTTCATTTTAAATCAGATGTTTACTTATTTTAGACGTTTTATCTTCTGCTCTATAAATTGAACTTTAATCACATAAAGGACGCTCAAGGTCTAGCAAGCTATTAACAGTACAAGATCAATTCTAAATGAAACAGAATTTGCATTAAAGTAAGTGTTTAAGAAGGCTGTGCACATGCAATAAATTGTGTGACTAGGGCTGTATAAAAAAGCGATTTAACTCCTAAATGGCCGATAATTGAGCTGTGGCCTGCATTGACACGATCTATAAACCAAAACTGCTTCATTAAGCTAAAGTAGGTTTGGTGACTATAGCATTGTTTTAACTTCTATATAATGACCACACTGGTAGGCACATTGACAATTACATCTCTTGGTCTTGCATGACATGGTGACTTACTGAAGCATATTTACCATAACCTGGTAGAAGAGATTGTAGTACTTGATGGAGGGACTGTTACACTCAGTGCCGTGATCTAAAAAAGATGGTTTCAGAGCTGTAACTTTAAATAATGTTTGATACAAAGAAATAAACCAGCCGCTGTTAAACTGTGTTAAGCCTGTTAAACTGGTTTCAATTTAGTTTTAGCCACTAATGCGCTTTTTTCCACTAATTAATAGTGATAGTGATAACCTATATGTATATATATATATATATATATATATATATATATATATTTATATACACATACACATGCAAACCTTTATACTAAATCAGTATTTTCAAACTGTGTACTTGAGTACTATATTACATAATATATAGTTTGCTATCTGTTTTCTGTTGGAAAAAGGCTTTCGCTTGAAATTGCCTTATCAAAGAAGCCCAATTGAATTGAATTGAATGCTGATGTTTCACTGAGGTTTCACTGATGTTTCTAGATTTTGACAGCTTTTTTCTGAGATTGTTGACAGATAAACAAATATTAGATGAGGATTTAAGGGCATACATAACAGACCTTGAATACACAAGTTTCCTCAAGTCTATACACGATATGAAATGCATATAGAATTCATATTTGTGTGTTTACGTATTAACATTGTTTTTTTAATTCATCACAAAACCAACCTTTTAACACAACGTAATATGGATTAGAAATTGTTATTGAAAAGGGTGCAGATTTTCATGGCTGTAATGATCGGTTTTGTGCATTATTCTTTCTAACAAAAAGGGTAAAAAAAATCCTTCTTGACTCCATAATGGCAATCAGATTTCTGCTTGGATCAACTACCTATTCACATACATATCCTTTATATCCTTGAATATTCTGGTTTTGCAAAAAAGCATCCAAGCCTTTTAAATATTTTTTTAAATGGCTCTAAAATCTGAGTTTCCAGAGGTCTGCATTTTTCTGTTTAGGTCCTCCCCCTCTACACCTGTACCACCAGGTCCCGTTTCTAGGACTGCCTTTGTTGGGAGGTATGCATAGCGGTTTGTACTGACCCTGTACATATCAGTATAGTGCTATAATGTCACATCTGAGGTGCCTTTTTTTCTAAAGAAACCAAATGCAGTTTTCTAGCCTTTCTTTAGAACTGATGTTTTCTATCCCCCTTTTTTAATTATTTATTTTTCTTGTGCATGGAGTAACAACAAGCGTACAGAGCCACAACAGCAGCTGCAGGCATTTTTGTAGCATATTAAACAGCACATTTTTTGTTTTAACATGAAAATATCTGGCTTTTTAACATCAGTAGATTGGTTTAGTTAAGTTTAAGATTACCGTATATACTCGAGTATATGCCGACCCGAATATAAGCCGAGGCCCCTAATTTTACCCCAAAAAACTGGGAAAACGTATTGACTCGAGTATAAGACTAGGGTGGGAAATGCAGCAGCTACTGGTAAATTTCTACATAAAATTAGATCCTAAAAAAATTATATTAATTGAATATTTATTTACAGTGTGCGTATATAATGAATGCAGTGTGTGTGTATATGAATGCAGTGTGTGTGTATAGGAGTGCAGTGTGTGTATGAGTGCAGTGTGTGTATGAGTGCAGTGTGTGTATGAGTGCAGTGTGTGTGTATGAATGCAGTGTGTGTGTGTGAGTGCAGTGTGTGTGAGTGCAGTGTGTGTGAGTGCAGTGTGTATGACTGCAGTGTGTGTATGACTGCATTGTGTGTATGAGTGCAGTGTGTGTGGATGAGTGTAGTGTGTGTGTATGAGTGCAGTGTGTATGAGTGCAGTGTGTGTGTATGAATGCAGTGTGTGTATGAGTGCAGTGTGTATGAGTGCAGTGTGTATGACTGCAGTGTGTGTATGACTGCAGTGTGTGTGTATGAGTGCAGTGTGTGTATGAGTGCAGTGTGTGTATGCGTGCAGTGTGTATGAGTGCAGTGTGTATGTATGAATGCAGTGTGTATGAGTGCAGTGTGTATGAGTGAGTGCAGTGTGTGTATGAGTGCAGTGTGTGTATGAGTGCAGTGTGTATGTATGAATGCAGTGTGTGTGTATGAATGCAGTGTGTGTGTATGAGTGTAGTGTGTGTATGAGTGCAGTGTGTATGAGTGCAGTGAGTGTATGACTGCAGTGTGTGTGTGTGAGTGCAGTGTGTGTATGACTGCAGTGTGTATGTATGAATGCAGTGTGTGTATGAGTGCAGTGTGTGTGTATGAGTTCAGTGTGTGTATGAGTGCAGTGTGTGCAGTGTGTATGTATGAGTGCAGTGTGTGTGTGTATGAATGCAGTGTGTGTGTATGAGTGCAGTGTGTGTGTGTATGAATGCAGTGTGTGTGTATGAGTGCAGTGTGTGTGTATGAGTGCAGTGTGTGTATGAGTGCAGTGTGTGTGTATGAATGCAGTGTGTATGAATGCAGTGTGTGTGTGTATGAGTGCAGTGTGTGTGTGTGAATGCAGAGTGTGATGCAGAGTGTGATGCAGAGCCTTTGTGGGGGGTGGGCTAACAACCTAGAACTGTTTTGGGCATGGGACCACGTGTGCTGCCAGTCAGAACTTTACCCCTGTGGTGATTTGGGTAGAATCCATGTATCTGAGCACTATTTGGACAACTTGGGGGCTCAGACCCAGGCTATAGGGGATATAATACTTGTGGGGGTTCCTATAAACATTATGTGTATTTTGGGGTGTTTTAGTATAATACATTGTACCTCTAGTTCCTGGGAGATAATTAGTTTAAGGAAAAGCAAGCTCTCATATCTCCCATACACAGAGGGCCGGCTTACTGTACAAAGGTACGGAGACCCCATGCTGGGGGTCTGTGTATATAAACATTCTTGTGATATGATAAAACATTCTTCTTGTACCCTTCATCAAGTCTTGGCTGATGTTTGGGTAGATCTGAGCGATAACCACTATTTCACTTCGGGACTCGGGAGATTTATAATGGATATACTCAGTTGGGGTATAGGGGATCTGTTACAGGCTCCATGACCATCCTGGCACTATAACCACTATAGCAGTCTGACGTGGCTATTGTCCTTGAAGTGAATTTAAATAACAAAGATCCAACTGCCTTTGAATAAGTATTCTCCTTCAGGACAATTTTTTGCACAAGGACTAGACTGTTAAATTAAATAAGGTAGATAGTTTTTCTACCATAGAGAGAAGCGTGATAATACGTCAGATATTCACAAATTTATAAACAGGTACTCATCAAACAATAATGAATTAAGTGCAGAAATTGTCAAAAGAACACTCTATGACATTACAGCACCTAAGAGAACTATAAGCCAGGGAGAAGAAATGGGTAGATAAAATGGATGGAAAATAGAATTCAACAGCTAGAATGTTTAAAATTGCAACCTTCAATAGAAATATCCAAGTATATTGGTAGTTAATGAAAATAGCCTTGCTTCAGTTTGCTGTTGGATGGTCTTATATACTTAGTAGTTTAAAGTATACAAATTGTATTATTATGGTCTTGTGAATGATCATTTCCTTTCTTAGTCTTATGTTGTTGTTTGTTTAGAAAGTTTTTCGTGTTCAATTTCAATTTAATTTCGGAAGTTGTAAGTGATCATTCCAAACTTAAATGCTTTATTGTCCAATATAGACTGTCCTAATTTGAAGAATCTTCCTTTTTTTAAATTGAATCTTCTTCATGACTCATGCTTGTATTTTTTTTCCAATTCCTGTATATACTTTTTTTTATGGTTCCAATTTATTATTAATATCTGTTGGTCCAGGATATAAACCTTAAATGACTCGGCTGTGATGAACAATGAAATAATCCTTGTCTCTATTTTATCAGTTGCTGTGTGTTAATGTCAGAGGTTAACTGCAGACCTATATTTGGGCAAGCCAAGCATTGTGGTATTAGTGTTTTGTATCAATGTCTTCAAATGCGTCCCATGACACACATAAAACATTTATTGCTTTTGTTCCCGCTGGAGCCCCCTTGGTAATTGATGACCTTTTTTTATAAAATGTTGGAAAGATGTATGTCTACAGTTTGATTGAAATAAGTATGTCATGAAGAGAATGTGAATGATTTATTACACATAGAACTCTTCTCATTGAAACATTTCTAATATTCCATATAGGTTCTGGATGTACCATGTTGTGGTTTGATGGCACACAAGGGAGGGTAACATACTATATAATAATGATAATAATAATTATTATTATTATTTTATTTACTCTGTACTGCTCCTTTTGAATATAGCCATCTTCCTTCATAGTCTACTCTATATGAAATGTCTGCAGCTAGATAGTTTGATTTTTAATGGTTTCATGATTTAATGGTTTAAGTAATACTCCAATTCAAAATTAATATACATAACTATTTTGTGTGTTCCTTAAACTCTTTAAATAACAGTCTTCTCCCATTTCAATAATGAAAAAAATAAAATCAATTAAACTCAAATTTATTTCAGCTTTGGGAGGATCTCTTCACCGCAGTTCAGATCCGCCTCATGTGAAGTCCTCTTTTTTGATGACTTGATTCCAATTATAAAGTGCTTCCTTGTAGCAATTACTTTTAACCCCTTAAGGACACATGACATGTGTGACATGTTGTGATTCCCTTTTATTCCACAAGTTTAGTCCTTAAGGGGTTAAACAAGTTATTTTGAAAAACAAATAAAAACAGATCGCCATTATGCTACAAACAAAATCACTGCGGATCTGCTTAAATATATTTTGCATTAATAAATAACTATTCTAAATCTATATTTGAAATTCTCTTCTGTGAGGTTATATTGAAAAGTGATTTATCCAGACTCACAAAAGTTGGAATTATTTAAAAGTCAAAGTGAATTTTGAAATTTTAGACCAAAATAGCAGAACTGGGAACATTCTCCAAGTCAACTGTGGTTTTAAATTCCTGACAATTCACACTTTACTGAACAACCCTGAAAGAATTTGGTTTGTAACAGCACTATGCATTTGCTGGGCCCTTTAACCCATTCAAATCACTAGTCACCCTCTATTGCTTAACTTGTCCCAGATCACTAGTAGTCCAATGGCTTCAGTGAGAGAGAGTTGTATGCACCCAAGAAATGCACACACCTCAAGTTGCAGTCACCAGGGAAATTACATATTTCTTTGAGATCATGGCAAATTAGTGCTAATCTTGAGAGGATGTGTGGAAAAAACGAAACCTTTAGAAGCCCTTGAAGGTGCAGTTCCCCGGCCAGGTACTCAGCTTGTCCCAGATGCCCACCTAAAATCAATTGCTATTATGAAGTGAATTTTAAAATAACAGTTTTTGAACGTTTCCTGAGGAGCAGTACTTATACTTTTACTTAAATTTTGATAAAAATGAAATAGAGGCCATTGCAAATTTAAATAATGTAGCAACACACAAACAGCTACATAGGACCGGATAAAGCTTGCAAGCCTGTTAGTCTTGGCTCTGAAAATTGTAGTGATAGATTTTGATAGAATTTGTCAAATTAACACATATGGATTTTTATATCGTAGAGCATGATGTAAAATCCCAATTGTTCAGTTCCAAAGTTGGTTGTGATTAACAGATCAGGAGGCAGTTAGGAGATCTATACGAAATGTAACCAAATTTATGTCTAAGTTATGTAGTCTGTTTTTTTTTTATTTTTTTTAAAGTCCAATAATTTCAATTTCTAAAAAATACTTGTACATTAAAGTGGAATTGTAATCATTCTTTATTAAAACTGCCTGTTAGATGAACATGCCTGTTAGTTATATTGCAATGTTGTTGAAATTCTATTTAATTTACATGTTAACCCCTTAAGGACACATGACATATTTGACATGTCATGATTCCCTTTTATTCCAGAAGTTTGGTCCTTAAGGGGTTAAACATGAAACAAAAGACAAACTTTTTTTATCTTTAACTGTTAAAGAGCTATTGGAAAGCATAAACCAACATAGTTACTGTGAGCCCTACAAGGACCTCAGCCAGCAATCATTAAGCGCTTACAGTATAAGCACCGTCTCACAATACATGTATGTGTTTGTGTAGGAGCATGTATGTACACCAATGATGTGGAAAGTAATGCAACCCATACCAAGTGAGGCTGCCAGTAGTTGCAGGAAGATGGGAGCACCAATTTCCAGTCTATTTTTTGCTTTTATTTTTCACTGAGCAGTCTAGTCTTTTGTAGAAAAATCTATTTTCTGTGTTTCTAAAAATAAATAAATGAAAAAATTAATTATAATAAAATGTACAGGTAACACATTTGCAGGTACAGGATAATTTGTTTGGTGCTCCTTGGAAATGTCTCTGTAATGTTGTATTCTTTAATTACTAAAATACTGTTATGTTATTTTAAAGGGACGCTATAGTCATCAAAACAACTTTAGCTTTTAGGATCACTATAGTGTCAGGAGAACAAAGCGGTTTTCCTGACACTATAGTGCCCTGAGGGTGCCCCCACCCTCAGGGTCCCCCTCCCGTGGCGCTGAAGGGGATAAAACCACTTCAGCCACTTACTTTAATCCGGCGCCAGGCTCTCCTCCCTGTCCGACGTCAGCTCCCCCATCCGACGTCAGTGGAGCCGAATGCGCATGCGCGGCAAGTGCCACGCGCTCATTCAAACAGTCCATACGAAAGCATTTCACAATGCTTTCCTATGGACGCTTTGCGTGATGGAGGCGGAATTCGCCTCCAGCGTCACAGATGCGCCTCTAGTGGCTGTCCAGAAGACAGCCACTAGAGGCTGGATTAACCCCAAATGTAAACATAGCAGTTTCTCTGAAACTGCTATGTTTACACCTGAAGGGTTAAAACCTGAGGGACCTTGCACCCAGTCCCTTTAATGAAGCAGTTTTGGTGTATAGATCATGCCCCTGTAGTCTTACTTCTCAGTTCTCAGCCATTTAGGAAATAAATCACTTTGTGATTTAGGAAAATAAATCACACAGCACCCACACACACAGCACCCCTCCCACACACACAGCACTCCACCCTCCCACACAGCACCCCTCCCCCCTCACACGCAGCACCCCCCACACAGCACCCACCCCACACGCACAGCACTTTTCTCACACAGCACCCCTCACACACACACACATACAGCACCCCTTAGACACACACACAGCATCCCTCACACACATACACAGCACACCACACACACTGCACACCATTACACACAAACACATACACGGCACCCCTCAATCCAGTATGTTTGTGTGTGTGTGTGTGTATTCAGCAGTCTAAATGTATTCAGCAGTCTGTATGTATTCAGCAGACTGTGTGTATGTATTCAGCAGTCTGTGTGTACTCACCAGTCTGTCTCTGTGTACTCGCATTCTGTGTGTGTGTGTATTCAGCAGTGTATGTATTCAGCAGTTTGTGTGTATTCAGCAGCCTGTGTTTATGTTTGTGTGTGTGTGTGTGTGTGTATGTATTCAACGGACTCTGTGCCTGTATTCAGCAGTCTGTCTGTGGGTGTGTATGTATTCAGCAGTCTGTGTGAATGTGTTCAGCAGTCTGTGACTGTATTCAGCAGTCTGTATTGTAGGTATGTATTGCATTTGTTGGAGATACTAATAAATATAAGCTTAATTTATCTATAATTTATATCTTTATTTAACATTTGTATCATTGAACTCTCTGCTTTTGTGTTCTTCTTTTAAAACAAAAGATGTTAATTAGTCCGGACAACTGTGTGTGTTGTTTTTTCTAAGCTTAAACCTCAGTATTCAGGTTTAATTGCCGTGTTGGAACTTTGAGGAAAAAAAAGTTGGCATGTATTGCGGTTTGTGCACTCGGGCTCAAAAAGGTTCGCCATCACTGGTATATGGAGATGATCAAAAAGCACGTTATTGTATTTTTTTATTTGAGTTTCAAGAACTTGATGATGCTGCAGGGGGTGGTCCAACAGTAAAGCAGTTAAATGAACACTCCTAGCAGCTAAATCATTTTGACTTGCTGAAGTGTCTTATGTCTGAGTGTGTCCTCTTTTTTTACGTTTTAAAAAAAGTGCAGATTTGAATAGAAATTGTCACTTTTATAAATTACCCTTGGCTGGCAATTAGACAACAGGTCATGTAACTATGTAGTTGTTTAGCTCAGCAGAGCTAAACTCAAGAGGTATCAATTGGCCAGAGCACCTGACTTGCAAAAACTTCTTATTGAGCTGCATTGGGAAGTTCTTGGCAGGTTTAGCAGGGGAGGGTTTGCAAAGACTGCAGAAAAGGGAAAAATAAATTTTTGCAAGGGGTTTTTACTTATACCCCAATAAAAATGCATAATTAAATGCAGGCATGCTTGCATTGGCGTATACCTACCAAATAGTTACTTTTTCTCTTTTGTATTTGGACTGTGGATTGTCCCTTTATAAAGGGAATCCATTACAACTGCATAGTGTGGATGTTTTAAAAGTTCCAAATGTTATTTTAAATATCTTACAGTTTCCAAGCCTATTCTGGAATAATTATATATGTGCTGTTGTAAAAAGTGAAGCAGACACATCTTTTTCTTTGCTTTCTTAAAACAATTTTAGCTTAATTAAGAAGGCTTGGTTTATAGATCATACCCCTGCAATCTCACTTGTCAATTCCATTTACAGAACAGGAGATAAAAACTTCTAAACATCTGATTAAAACTGAAACCATGTTTGTGGCAAAACCAGCCACTTCTGGACACAAGTGTTGAATAAATGCCTTAAAGGGAAACTCCAGTGCCAGGAAAACAATCAGTTTTCCTGACCCTGCAGGTCCCCTCTCCCTCCCACTCCCCAATCCCCGGTTGCTGAAGGGGTGAAAACCCCTTCAGTAACTTACCTGAGGCAGCGACGATGTCCCACGTTGCTCCTTCTTCCTCTGCCGCCGCTCCTCGCAGTGATCCCGCCCACTGGTCTAGGAGACCTAATGCGCATGCGCGGCAATGCCGCGCATGCGAATTAGAGTTCCCCATAGGAAAGCATTGAAAATGCTTTTCAGTGCTTTCCTACGGGGAAATGAGTGACGCTGGAGGTCCTCACACAGTGTGAGGACGTCCAGCGACGCTCTAGCACAGGAGACAAGGAAGTGCCCTCTAGTGGCTGTTTAGTAGACAGCCATTAGAGGTGGAGTTAACCCTGCAAGGTAATTATTGCAGTTTATGCAATGGGCAGAAGTGGTCTGGGTGCCTGGAGTGTCCCTTTAAGTTCTGATATTTCCTTTATGGCTGAGACTGAGAGTATTCATGTATTCATATGCTAGCGGCACGAAACCACGAGCATTCGTATGCTAGTTTCACGAACAGTATTGGGATAATCTGTTCGTGTAATGAATAAAACTACCGAATGGGAGACCACACAAGGGAGTCATGTGTCTCCCATTAGCAAACTGGCAACATTGTATCCACATACTGTTAATGGTTTTATGAGTGGCCGCAGTTCGTATAACTGAACACGTGGCGGCGGCCATCTTTTGTTCACGAAAGCCCAGCGGTGTTTGGTCGTCGAGTGCCTGGAACTAAAATCGGCTACTCGACTTCACGAACACCGCTGGACTGCCATGCCTTTCATATAAAATATTCATTCGTAAAAATCAAACGGCGTTCGACAAAATAACGCCGCCTGTCTATTGTATCCTTCCCATGTGTGTTCGTATGAACCTTCATTCGAATGGCTTTCCTTTTCTAGTGAATGGATCTGAGCGGTATTTCACCAGATGGTGCGCTCAGATCCCAGCTATTCAATGAAGGGTAATTCGGCTAACTCCTAGTAAAATTATATGAGTTACCGTATATACTCGAGTATAAGCCGAGTTTTTCAGCACATTTTTTGTGCTGAAAAACCCCCACTCGGCTTATACTCGAGTCAATGTCTGTATAATGGCAATTTACATTGCCATAATACAGACCAGGACCGCTGGGCTCATTACAAGCCCGGCGGTCCTGTTGGGGGCTGGCAGAGAGCTGTTACTTACCTTCACTGCAGCTCCTGTCAGCTCCCTTCTCCTCCGTGCAGCTCCCCTGTCAGCTCCGTTCTGCTCACAGTCTAAGTCTCGCGACACTCGCAGCCGTCAGTAACCCGCGAGACTTAGACTGTGAGTCTAAGTGAAGTATGATGCAGTGCACATAGACAACAATTGTTTTGCTATAAGAAACACACACGTCTGCTCTGTGCTGGAGCACAACACTGTCAGCCTTATCATCACACATTAAATCTGACTATCAATGCCAGAAGGTAAGTGTTTCACCCATAGTAGTGACACATACACATTTTGCTTGTTTGGTACTTTTGCTTGTTTGCTTGTTTGGTACTCATTTATTGCACTCAAGCATATTGCACAGTTTTGCATATAATAACGTCTATATAAATGGCAAAGGTAAAGAAAAGTGCTTCACAAATGATTTATTTGTCCTGATTTATGGAGTATATATGTCTAAGATTTCAGTGATAATAATAATATAAAAATAATATAATATTAAAAAATAATATTAAAATAAAATGCCCTCCCCTCACCCAGTTTACACACACTACACACACACACTGCATTCACACACACACACTGCATTCATTATATACACACACTACACACAAACACACACACACTCTGCATTCATTATATACACACAAACACACACACACTCTGCATTCATTATATACACACACAAACACACACACACACACACACACACACTCTGCATTCATTATATACACAAACACACAAACACACACACTCTGCATTCATTTTATACACACAAACACACAAACACACACACTCTGCATTCATTTTATACACACACTACACACAAACACACACACACTCTGCATTCATTATATACACACACAAACACAAACACAAACACACACACATTCTGCATTCATTATATACACACAAACACACACACACTCTGCATTCATTATATACACACACTACACACAAACACACAAACACACTGCATTCTTATATACACACACTGTAAATAAATATTAAATTAATGTAATTTTATTGGGATCTAATTTTATTTAGAAATTTACCAGTAGCTGCTGCATTTCCCACCCTAGGCTTATACTCAAGTCAGTAAGTTTTCCCAGTTTTTTGTGGTAAAATTAGGGGCCTCGGCTTATACTCGGGTCGGCTTATACTCGAGTATATACGGTATGTATTTTTGTGTAAAATGGGGAATTTAGCTGTATGGAGAGATAATGCAATTAACAGTATATTCTTTTTTTTTTTCAATTCTTTATTTTTGTTCGTGCATAAAGGTAACACATAGATGGGTATTGCCACAACAGCAGGTACCATCATTTACGCTTACATTCTTAAACACATGGCTTTAATGACATTGCACATTTTGTTAATTTTTTGAGAGAGTAGTTGTATGGACAAAACCATATCATATGCTAATAAAGGTGAGTGCAGACTATGTGTGATTCCCCTCTATGGTGCCCCTATGGGTTACTATTAGAGCAAAGGTTGTGCTAGGTTAATTGTTTTACAGGTCACATTGCACTCCTGATTTTATGTTTGAGTGAGACACGTTATGAGTATATTTGTGTATTTTGGTACGTTGGCAATTGTGGTGGTCAACGCTTGTGTTCTATGTGGGTGATACTGTGCGTGTCGTGCGAGGTGCCCGGGAGCATGTCCCTCATTGTCGGTCAACTGTGTGTACCTGTTTTTAGGCAGGTTCATCTGCTGGCAGGCGTGGGGGGGGGGATATTTCAGGGAGGGTTTACTTGTAGAAGGGAGAAGGTGTCTGCCAGCTTAGGTCCCGCAGAGTGCGGCTGCTAGCTTTTTGTTCATGACACTAGCGTTTTCATATGTAAGGGCCTATATGAGTGGGAGCTTGACCTCAGTTGTCTGTGGGGTTATGACATAAGGAGGTATGCGACCATTAGGTGAGTGGGTCACATTATGTGTGTATTCAGTATCGCAGGGAGCAAACCGTTAAACTGGGACATTAAGGTATAACAGTAAAGTAAAGTAAAATTAAAGCTAGAACCTTGATATAAAGTAAAATAAAGTACAGCAGTCTCTATTCTGTGCCAGAGAAGTTCTTCGCTGGTGGTGGAGCAGGTTATCCCCTGGAGCTGGGTGTCGGTCCGCCGTTCAGGTGGTGTTTCTGGCAAGGGATGATCCGTGGGATTCTCCCGGTATAAACTCTGGTATGTTGGCTGGGTTTAACATGGACAGTCTCGGTCTGTTCGCCCGCGGTGCTCGCAATATACCTGCCGACCCCAGGATGGACTCCAGCTCTTGATGGCTTTGGGCCTTGTGGGTGGTCCCTTCGTGGGTAAAGTAGACAGCTCGTGGCGTACTCCAACGGTATGGAATCTCTCTGTTGCGGAGGTGTTGTAGCAGCGGTTGCAGAGATTTCCGCCAAGTAAGGGTACTCCTAGTGAGGTCAGGAAACAATTTTAATTCTGAGCCTTCAAACTGTAGAGGATCTTTTCCTTTCAATGCGGCTAGGAGGGAGGCCTTATCAGTTAGTGCCTGGAAACGTATAATGAGGTCTGCCGGCGCGTCGGTCGGAGCTCGGGTTGATTTTGGCAATCGGAAGAGCCCATCCAGTTTCACAGATTTGACCTGTTTCTGAGGTAGTAGGTGTCCGAGGAGGCGTCGAACATAGTGGGGCAATTCAGTGAGGACAACCGTGTCCGGTATTCCCCTGATTTTCACGTTGTGCCGTCTCCTCTGGTCCTCTATGGCATCCAGCCGGTCTGTGGTGGCGGATTGCTGTGCCTCCAGGTTAGTCACCCGTTGTTCTATTTTAGTGAGCCTCGAGTTATGGGCGCTCGTGCTTGCCTCCAGCTGGGTGATTTTAGCCGTTGCTCTTTCTATGGCCTCCTTATAGTAGGCCATGTCTGCCGCCAGGTCTTTGCGGAGATCCGCTAGCATTGTTTTAATTTGATCCGCGGTCACTGGGTCCCCAGTGCTCTTGGGTTCAGGGTGGCGGTCTGGCATGGGTCGGAAGGAAGCTCCTTCCGTGAGGTCTGCAGCAAAGTCTTCGGACGAGTAGGAGGAGAAGTCATCCGTGAGCGCCATTTTGGACCATGCGGCCTGCTGCGCGTTCCGCAGCATGTCTCCAATGTCTCTGCCCTGCGGGCCTTTGTCTGCCTTCACCTTTTTTGTCTTCCGGCCCATTGTCTACTGTGTACCGGTGGTGTGCTCTGTGAGGTCTTTTGGGTTCAGAAACCCCCTTGCAAGGCGTATTTCGAGTTATTTTAGTCGGAGCTCCAGGAGATGCGACTGCCTTAACAGTATATTCTTGAGCAATTATCTCTCCAGTACAGCAATGTATGATGGGAAATAACATTGCAGGTTACGTTTTCCACAGAGTCCACCGTGGAAAACCCCTGCAATGTCAGTATGGAAACCCCTTGCATGGGGACTTGTATAAATAAGGTGACCTTGGAATAAAATCTCAGTTGACTCCCAGTGTGTTTACATTGCTGCCTAGTAATACCTTTAGTGGCAGTCACTCAGACGACCACTAGAGTATCTTCCTAGTCCAGTCATAAGCATTCAGCGTCTCCACACTCTGCATGAAGACGATGAACGTTCCCCGCAGAGATTCATTGATTCAGTGCATTCTATGAGGAGATGCTGATTGGATTAAAGATCTCAGCCACGGAGGAGGAGTCAGGCAGGGAAAGCCGCAGTGAGACTGAAGCGGCATTGGAAAACAAGGTAAGTAAAGTCACCTTTTTACTGCTCTGACAGGGGGTCCAGAACCTAAAAAGCCACACAGGCACTTTATTGTCAGGAATACATGCTCGTATCCCTGATACTATTGTGTTAATATAAATTCATTTAAGCTTAAGTTGTTTTGATGCCTATAGTATCCCTTTAAATGTTACAATAATATGCAACCAAGGCAACCAAGGAAAAGGGGTTAGTAAAATGATTGCGTTGCTTTGGTAACAGTGTAATTAAAGCTCTATCCCTTGACAGTTCATACACCCGAAAGAATATCCGAATCAAAAGCATTCTAAAAACTATAGATTACACACTAAATTACTCACAATAATTAAATTAAACTTGGATGGTTAGAATAGATAGAAAGATAGACCATGCATAATTAAGAGCATAGTTGATAGACTTGTAGGCATGATTATTCACAAAATTTTCTGATAACTAATTAAATGTTTTCTGGCATTGCCTTCTTCTGAACTGAGTTAACTGTTTTCGTTTTTTTTTAGTTTTTTTTATTGTTTCTTTAAGCACCATAGCATTTAGGTAATTTGAAGTGGACATGGAGTCTGTCTGTGAAATGTTTTGCTTAAAACACTGCACATATGGAGATAAACCCCTCTACTGCCTGAGGTGTTACTCCTGTAACACTTATGTTTCTTAGAGTAACCCTTCAATAATTAGCTCTGCAGCTTATTTTTTGTGTGTATTTGGATAAAGCTTAGTCATGATTTTATTTATCATGTTGTCTTTTTTACCATCTTTATTATAACTGTTTTGTGATTATTATTAATAGCATCTACATAGCACCAACATTTTCCGCAGCGTTTTAGAATATATTCTATATTATTAGATATTTATAGAATATGGATGTTTGACAATAAGTAAGTTACATACATGATATAAAATAGACGAGATATAAGGCCCTGCTCAAACTACCTTACAATCTATGAGGAAGGTGTAAAGACACACAGGAGAAAAACAGCATGTCAGAGGGGGTATGGATTAATGGATAATATACCTGTGTCGAAATAAGCTTTTAAAAGTGGTGTATGGAACAAGCAAAACTATGGAGGGAGAGAGTATAAGCTTAGCTATGGAGGTGAGGGAACTGATGAGGCTTGTGAAATAAGGGATGCATCAGCCAGGAAGATTGTAGGTTTTTCTAAAAAGGTGTGTTATCAGGAAGAACTTCTTAACCCTTTAATGACCAAACTTCTGGAATAAAAGGGAATCATGGCATGTCACACATGTCATGTGTCTTTAAGGGGTTAAAGGACTGGAGGCTAGGGGAGATTTTCATGGCAAGGGGTAGGGAATTTCAAAGGAACGGGGCAGCTCTTGCAAATGCTGCAAATGAGAGGTGGCAGTGCGGGAACAAGCAGATGTCAGGAGAAGGTTGTTTGCAGAGCGAAGGAAACGTGAAGGTGTGTTTGTTGAGTATGTATTTGTTGAATATAGTGAGGAGTGGAGTTAGTGAAGGCTTTGTAGGTTAGTGATTAGAGGGGAGATGAGTAGCTCAATGCCCACAATGATAAGCAAAAATGTAAAAAAGGAGAAATAAAGAAAGTATATGCAGAACTATGTACAAATGCTAATGTTTACCCTGAGGCAGGGAAGTATCTACCGCGAGGCAAACAAGGTACTTGCCATGGGCGGCAATTTCCAACGGGCGGTATAAAACACCGCCCCCAAATGCCCAGGCAAATACCTTGTTTGCCTCGTTTCATGGGAGACCAAGAGCTAGCCAGTTGTTTCCCGGGAGGGCGGCGAGGGACGACCTGCAGTAATGCCAGGAGCCGGAATATGGGGGGGGAAATGTGGGTGTTTGTGAGGAAATGTGAGTGAGTGAGTGTCAGTGAATGTGAGTGAGTGTGTGTCTGTCAGTGAGTGTGTGTGTTTCAATGAATGTGTGTGTCTGTCTGTCAGTGAGTGTCTGTGAGTGTGTCCAGTGAATGTGTGTATCTGAATGATTGTGCGTGTCTTTTGAATGATTGTGCGTGTCTGTCAGTAAGTGTATGCGTCTGTCAGTGAGTATATGTGTCTGTCAGCGTGTGTCTAAATTATTGTATGTGTATCAGATTGTGTCAAATCAGTGAGTGTATGTGTGTGTATGTCAGTGTATCTGAGAGTGTGTGCTGATCCGTGAGTGTGTGTCTGTCAGTCAAAATGTTAATGTTAACACGAAGCGGTGTGGCCTTGGCAGGAAGGGGCGGGTACATTTAAATTAGGGGGTACCCGAGATCTTTCATGCCTAGGGCAGCACCATTTAAAATACTGTACACCACTGCCCTGAGGTATAAGAGAGAGTTGTTAAAGGTAGAGCGATATGACAACAATAGTAAGAAATTGTATCCTATAAAATGTCAAGGCAACATGTAGCCAATATTAGGAAAATGCAACATTGTATACTATTTTGGTGCTGCTATACTGTTGCAGGAGGAACCCTCAGCTAAACAGCGCTCTATACGTAAATGCAACTTCAAAAGAAACTGGAGTTGAAATCAGAAAAAGACTGTGGGTAAATGTAAAACTAAAGCAAAAATAAGATTGGTGGACTGCTCAAAATAGGTACTAATGTGTGCCTTCGTGGGCACCTGTGCTTAGCTTCTAGCTATGACTAAAGAGCAGTACACCTGTGATGATCAAATTGCCCGGGTCAGTTAGATGTTGAAGCATGCGGCAATGTAAATCATCAGTGATGCACGTGATATGTATACGCCGAGTGTCAAGATCTGTCTGTTAGAGGTATTCAGACTGACCACAGGTAAAAAAAGGAGCCCCATATCGCTCTACCTTGAACTACTCTCTCATATACCTCAGGGTAAACTTTTGCA
The DNA here is from genome assembly GCF_036172605.1 of Pelobates fuscus. Taxonomy (NCBI): domain Eukaryota; kingdom Metazoa; phylum Chordata; class Amphibia; order Anura; family Pelobatidae; genus Pelobates; species Pelobates fuscus. Next base: position 235,240,938 of record NC_086322.1, read on the forward strand.
TTTGTACATAGTTCTGCATATACTTTCTTTATTTCTCCTTTTTTTTCTTTTCTTATCACTGTATATATATATTGTAATTAGAAATGTATGTGTTCTGTGCTCACTACATCGATTCATCTAGTTTACTTTGTTAATTTACACCAAGTGCATATAACGTGTATGCCTTTTTAACTAATTAACGATTAAAAGTTAAGTATTAACTATCACGGCAAGGGTGCATAATTTATTATTACACTTTGGAACATTGCTATTTAATATAACTTGTGCAGTTCATGAATAATTTGACATCTGGATAGAGGACAAATGGCAGAGAGAAATTGCTATTTTAATCAAAAGGGGTGTAAAACAGATTGTCCTTTTGATCTATCAAAGACCCTGCAAGGTGAGACAATTTACACTTGAGCTGCTTGTATGTCTAGTTTCAGTGTAAACTAACTGACTTTGACCATATGGCTGAAACTCTCAATTGATAGTTCAATCCTTTGATATGGTAATGGTATTAGTTTCATGAAGACCCTGGTGTTCCAGTATCATATCCAAGAGCAGCATTAATATTTACCCACAGATTGATAATGTAGCCTCATTGTTATTATATTTGGAATGGGACAAGCCCAATCTTTTAATTAAGCCTAAACATGAGTTGCACAACTTAAACCGTGTGGCAGGAATTGTGATGTCCGTCCTATTGGTTCGTGGGTGGGGCGTGCAACGTATCTATGGGATGGGAAAATAATAACAAATTCTTAGATGCAATTATTATTTCTGTGGCAGGTACATAAGAGAAAATAGAGCCAAATGTTTCCATTTGGATTGACGTTGGTCTGGAACAAAGGAGGTGGTCACTTATTATTTCTATAGGTACTCCTTAATTCCATCCCTGGGCAAGACTTGATAATCCACAGGGTATATATATCCAATGATTTGGAGGGGTGTGGATGGGGGACCAAGGCATCCCATTTATAAATTGTCATGGTGGTAGCAGCGTTCAAATCGTAATAGTTATATTATTATGTTTAAGAGTGGGTGATGTTAGGGGGGATTATATCATTATTTCCGGTCTAGTGCAGACAAATAGTGAACTTTAACCCTTCCACCACCACAACTACGTCACGCACACCCTTGAAGTATGGTGCATTCGTGCCATTAACTACCAAATTACCTATTGATCTGGGCATTGAGCTACTCCTCTCCCCTCTTATCACTACTTTCCTGGGTCCATGCCCTGCTCTTCTTGCCCGGGAGACTTAACATACCTTACTCCCGCTCCTTTCCTTCATTGTAGGTTAGCAATTTAAATTGGATCATGAGGTCAGGAAGATGAGTCTGACTGCAGCATTCATTAAAAAATACTATAGTCATCAAAACAACTTTAGCTTAATGAAGCAGTTTTGGTGTATAGATCAGTGCTCCCCAACCCAGTTCTCATGGACCACCAACAGTCCGGATTTTGTCAGTATTTCCATTGGTATAAAACTGGGAAATACATAAATCCTGGACTGTTGGTGGTCCCTGGAGACTGGGTTGGGGAATGTATATTTTGTGCATTTACCTTTCAGAAATAGTTTATTTTTTCAAAATGGTAAATGTACAGAATATGGGTAAGTTATCGGCTATCGGCCTGAAAGTTCACAGATTATCGGTATCTGTGTCGGCTCTAAAAAATCAATATTGATCGATCCCTACAAGCCACACCTCCCCTGGTTGTGACTTACACAGCCTGAATGAAAAACATGGTTTCAGTTTAAATCAGATGTTTAGAAGTTCTTTTCACCTGCTCTGTAAATTGAACTTTATTCACACGCCCTTCCGCCTACTAACAGAGCAGATGATAATAAATTCTAAATTTAACTGAATTTGCAATTAAACATTAAACCTGTCTTTAGAGGAAGTGTTTAGGAAAGCTGTGTAAGTCACATGCAGTGAACTCTAGCTAGGGCTATATAAACAAAGTGATTAATTCCTGCATTGTGTAGCAGGACATTAACGTGGCAGGAGATACATTTTGAATTAAACTGAATTTTCAATAAAGGAAGTATAAACATTAGATAACTATTTACAGGAAGTGCTTAAGAATGCTGTGCAAGTCACATGCAGGGAGCTGTGACTAGGGCTGCATAAACAAAGTGATTTAACTCCTCATTCATTAAGCTAAAATTGTTTTGTTATTGTAGTGTCCCTTTAAGACTGAAGAGGGGAAATGCGGGTATTTGGAACCAGTAAATAGTGCCTTAGTTCTATCTTGAGTTTGAAAAAGCCAATGTGTTCTTTTTGCAATAGTACAAATTCTTGTTAAATTTGAAAATAACTTTGAATTCACTTTGAATCTTCACTTTAGTAAATAATCCTGAAAGAGTGAAAAAAATTAAATTCACACTAAAAATTTTAGAATTTCGACTGTCTGGGTATCTTTGTTGAATGTGATACTCTCACATGTTTGGCAGAGTATTATACAGTGATATGTTTATATCACTTTATATCACATGATATCCTATTTTAACTACAGTTTGACTACATTTTCAAGGACTAATGTTCCTATTTCACCTGCTGCACCATTTAAATACAGTAGGAGGTAATTTATGTAACTTGCGTGACCTATCACAACATATATTCAATATATTATTTTTCTGTTTGTTTTAAAGAACAAAAAACTCCATAACGCTGTATTTGGCATTATGCATTTAGCAGTCACTAAGGACACTATCATTCTAGATCACCATTGTCCCATAATTCCTCATTTTGACAGTCTTTCATGTAAGCGGTGTGTTAATGTGTTTGCTGCCATGACATACCATCTGGCTTGTGAGTTACCTGTTCTGATGTAGTACTCTAGGTTAATAAAGGTAAAGTGCTGTGTACTTCTCTCTGTGCATCTGGTTTCCATTACCATTTGTGTGCACTTGTTCCATTTTTAAATAATGGCATTATGTCTATTTACTCCAGGCCCTTGGTACTCAGCTTGAAAAAATAATATTGAATCTGGCACTGGGATATATTTGTGATATGAACCAGGTGCCTTATTAATTCAGCTTCAACTAAACATCCTTTTAATATGACATTTCTTTTGGCTTTTAAATGTGTCTTTTTACTGTTAATTTATTCTCTGTAGCCTTATTATGCTGGGTGCTTAACAGTAAGGATAACTGAAAGTAGAATGATGTATGATGTATAGGCGTCCAAATTGTGAACATCCAACGGAAAATATGAATTTTGTGTATGTGCCTCATATTGTGCTCTCCACTCTTATTTAGCAATGTTTTTCAAACCCATGTTTTATCAATACCTACTGTCAGTAAGACACTTGGCTATTGATTACATACCATCGTTCAGATACATCAATTGTCAAGAGAGGCACAATTTTTAGTTTTAGAGAAAGTGCATTAATGCATGGCTAAGTGTGGTGCATTGCCACAAATCGGTGACTTTATATCCTATTTATAGTAAACTGTTAAAAATAAACATTTGACGAGGGGGCGTGGCCTGACTGCACATGTGAGCGGACGTGCAGAAACGGTGCTCTCCCGGTAATAAATCGACTTTACAAGCCAGTTAAACCCTGAAAACGTACGGACAGAAACACCCAGCCAGCGGTGAACACCCAGCACAGATGGCATCGAAAAAATTTAAGCAAAAAACCCTAAATTTGCACCTGGAACGGCCCCAAACCGCGGAGCCGAAAATCCAAGATGGCGCCGACGATCGGCACTCTCCTATCCACAGCTCTGAATCAAGAGAATATCAAACTGCACCTGACAGCCCAGCTACAAACGCCTCAATCAGGCTAATCATGCAGGAACTGCAATCTTCATTCAAAGCTGACATCCAAAAAATGACTGCAGACATCAAAGCTGACATCCACAGCATAGGAGAACGCACTGCCTCCTTAGAGGACAAGTCAGAAGAATTAGTGGATGCCCACAACGTGTTGGCTGAGGCCTACACTGAACTTGAACGCAAGCTTAAGTCTCTGGAAGACAAGATGGCCGACCAAGAGGATAGAAGCAGGCGGAATAACATCCGTATAAGGGGTATACTGAGACCATAACGCAACAGGACCTACCCAGGTATGTTAAAGACCTGTTTAAAATCCTGATCCCATCACTGTCGGAGTTTGACCTCATACTCGACAGAACTCACAGACTCCCCAAGCCTAAGCATCTCCCACCTGAAACTGCAAGAGACACAATCACTAGAGTGCACCATTTCACTGTCAAAGACAGGATCATGCAGACCTCTAGGACCGCGAACAAGTGGCCAGAACAGTACAGAGATATCAAACTATTTACAGATCTCTCTGCGGCGACTATGACCAAAAGACGCACGTTTGCACCAATAACCGAAGCACTAAGAAGCGCAAATATCCCTTACAAATGGGGCTTCCCCACAAAACTGCTCGTTAAAAGGAATGGCATCGACAGACCCATCATGACCCCTGAGGACGGCAAAAAGGCGCTACAAGACTGGGACGTACCCTTCGTAACCACCAGCCCTAAGAAGAAACCAGCCCCGGCCCAAACACCTAAGACACTGCAGAAGGACTGGTCGCGAGTGTCTAGAGCCTCCCAAGCACGCACAGACCCAGGAGAGGCGCCGACCTGAGAATATCTGACCACTGCCAGGTCACCCTTTATTAAGGACTTTGAATACAGGTTTATACCGTTCATATGTTATGTTTATGTTATAATATGTCCACCGATCACCCTACCAGGGTTTGACTAAAGGCCATAAGCCTAGCCGCTACGGGTGAGTAACACCCGGCTGCACCATGCTCTATGTTATGATATTATAGATCTCACACGCACCGAGCCCTTAGTGTTACACCTCGTGTGGTACACCCCCAAGGCCTTAGTAGCCTTTCGTCTCCGTTGCCTTAGGCAACCACATGTCACCAGAATGTGACTTTCGGAATGATGTATATAGTTTAATCCCCTGTTCTGCTTCCCATCCCTATCCCACCCCCCCCCCCCGATGAGAGTATCGTGCAAACTCAATCTACTTCATGCACAATATTACAAACCGCCCATACCTATCAGGGCTACAAAACACGAGAATACCCCCCAGCATGGCCTGAACGAGAAATTGACAGACTGGGCTGCATTTCACGAACCACTGGCGCAGCACGCCACGCACTGGTTAAATGGTAATTAAAATAATGTCCCTCAATGCTAAAGGGCTTAACTCCCCTAATAAACGGCGCCTGGCCATTCAAGAGGCAAGGAGAAGTGGAGCCCAAGTGGCATTTTTCCAAGAGACCCATTTTAAATGGGGCTCTAGACCCAAATTTACCTCCAAGTGGTACCCGCACGATTTCCACTCATGCTACTCGACCAAAAAAAGGGGGGTCTCCATAGTAATTGGCAAAGATGTGGTGTTTTCCTTAGTTAGAAAGATTAGTGACAAGAAGGGCCGTTATCTCATTATACAATGTATGCTGAACAATGCTCCATATACTCTCATTAATGTGTATAGTCCTAACGATAACCAAAATGAATTTTTGCTGAGGATTTTAGCGTTAACTGATATGTATAAACATGGGGAGGTGATCATTGGAGGCGACACAAATTTTTTATTAGATAGTACCCTGGACTCCTCCTCGACAGCTCAAGTCAAAAGTTGCACACTCAAAAACAGGCACGCACTTACAACAAAGATATGTTCTACACTAGCCGCAGCACGCATAGTAGACCCGTGGCGCATTTTACACCCAACTGATATAGACCACACTTGCTACACGGCAGCCCACAACAGTTATTCCCGGATAGACAGATTCCTTATTCCTTCCGTATCAATGGCCCGAATAGAAGGAGCCAAAATTGGAGTAATGACATGGTCAGATCATGCCCCCATCACACTCAGCATCAACGAGACATTCTCCAACAGGGGCTCAGGCTCCTGGAGACTCAATGAATCCCTCTTTACAGACCCATCGGTAGTGTTCCAAATAACACAAGATTTACAACACTATATCACCGAAAACAAAACTGGTGAATCCTCAATTGAAAATATCTGGTTAGCACATAAGGCGGTCATCAGAGGCAGCTTCATAAAACATGCTAGCCATGCCAAAAAACGGAGAACGGCTGAATACACCACCCTCTTAGAAAATATCCGCAATCTAACTCACCATAACAAAAGGGACCCAAACCCCACCACAAAATCAGAACTCCTGACCCTTCATAACAAGCTAAACACCCTCGAACTGGCAAAAACAACATACACACTTAGGAAGCTTAAACACATTTTTTTTATGAGTGGCAACAAAGCTGGGGCTATTTTGGCGTCGCAGCTAAAGAAAAGAACGGTCGCCTCCAGGATCGCCTTCCTCCACGATTCAAAGGGTGTGAAAGTGACGAACCCCCAAACTATCGTAGACCAGTTCGCCAAATACTATGGCGACCTATATAGCCTGAAAAATGACCCCAACGTCACTAAGCCGACACCAGATATAATAGACGGTTTTCTATCCTCACTCCACCTACCCAAACTGACAGAAGAAGACCTCATACCCTTAACACGACCCTTCTCCTTAGACGAACTCACGAAAGCAATTTCCCGACTCCCAGCACATAAATCACCAGGCCCAGATGGCCTCACAAACGAATATTACAAGACATTTTCTCCTACCATAGCACCACTACTCCTCCAACTAGTCAATGAGTGCGCCACTAAAGGAGCGCTACCTGACAAAATGCTCCTGGCACACATCTCCACTCTCCCCAAACCCGGCAAACCCCCAACACACTGCAAAAACTACCGACCCATCTCTCTCCTAAATGGGGACGCCAAATTGTATGCAAAACTGATCAGCAACCGGCTAGCCCCCCTCCTCCATAAAATAATTCATAATGACCAGTCAGGGTTCATCCAGAGTCGACAGGGCTCAGATAATACCAGAAAAATTCTAAATATGATCTCGACGTTAGAATCCAGGAAAGCACCAGGCCTCCTTCTCGCGTTAGACGCGGAGAAGGACTTTGACCGCCTCAACTGGACCTAAATGGCCAAAGTTCTAACACACTTTAACTTCCCGGCACCCGTTGTCACTAGCATTATGGCCCTATACCACCGCCCAGCAGCAAAAGTCTCACACGGGGGATTCCTATCCACTGCTTTTTCGATAACAAATGGTACCCGACAAGGTTGTCCTCTGTCACCCCTTCTATACATACTCGCACTAGAGCCCCTAGCCCAGAAGATCCGATCTCACCCCGAAATAATAGGTGTTGATATCCACAACAAAACATACAGCTTGGCCTTGTTCGCCGATGATATATTTATAGCACTGTCGGACCCAAACCGCTCCCTCACCCCCTTGTTAGACCTCCTACATCACTTTGGAGATATATCCTACTACCGCCTGAACCAAGATAAGGCCCAAGCCTTACCAATAAACCTACCTAAACCCCTGCTATCCTCGCTCCAAACTTCCCACCAGTTTGATTGGAAGTCTACCTCGATCACGTACCTAGGAGTAAAAATAGCCGCCTCAATTTCTACCACCTCACATTTGAATTATAAACCTTTACTGACGTCATGTAAGGTAGAAATGGGTAGATGGAAACACACTAACATCTCATGGTTAGGGAGAATTAACACGTATAAGATGATGATCCTCCCACGTATCCTGTACATCTTTCGCATGATACCACTGGGGATTACCCCCCAATTTTGTAAAGCCCTACAAAAACTATGTGGCACCTACATATGGAACGGGAAAAAACCAAGGGTATCATTGAGGCTTCTCCAAACAGCACCACGACTGGGAGGGGTGGGACTCCCCAACCTGCAATTATACCACAAAGCCGCGATACTTTCTGCAGGCGTGCTCTTACATGCACACCCAGGCATGCTACAATGGGTGGACATGGAGAGGGCACAATTCACAGATGCTTCCCTGATAGAATACCTATGGACACCGAGGAAATTTAGGGCCAAACGCAATGACCTGTTCCCGACCACACAAATCACAATATCCACATGGGATACGTTTATGGACCAAGTGGGACACAGAGACAGACTGCATCCCAAATCCCCACTCTCCGTCTTACGGGCTATAGTGCCCAATATCCCCTTAAAAGTATGGACCACAGCAGGAATCACAACACTGTCACAGCTGTTAGACACTAATGGTACGATCCCATTTCCAACCCTTCAGCAACAGTGGCAACTCCCGAACAAGGCAATATTCTCCTATTTACAAATCAAAAGTGCACTACAAGCACACACGCTCCCACTTCATACCGCACCATCCACAACCAATATTACCCCTTCCATTCTTCTGAGTAGGTGCTGGACGGCACCCACGAAACCCAAAACACTCACACTGGGCTACAAAGCTTGGCAAGAGCTCTACTCCACCACGTCATATCCCTACAAGACCCACTGGGAGACAGACTGTGAAACGACACTGACAGACCAAGACTGGCTTCGGGCCCTCAATGGCCTCTCCAAATGGACAAAGTGCTATACGCACATTGAAGCCCACAGAAAGCTCCTATACCGCTGGTACATGACCCCCCAGAGGCTCCACCGCATATACCCCAACACACCACACACTTGCTGGAGGTGCAATGACAAGGTGGTCACTCTGGTGGAGCCTCTTTGGACCGCAGTATCGACAACACTGGACCAACTGCAGATCCCCAAATTCCACCTGACAAAAACCTCCTGTCTCCTACTAATACTCCCTGACAACCTCTCCATCACACAAAAACAAATAACAGCCATCACTATATTGGCAGCAAGAAATCTGCTGACGCAAAACTGGAAATCTCAGACCTGCCCATCCTTGGCCCAACTCCAGAATAGAATCTCCCAATATAAGACATACGAGAGAATTGCAATTATGTCCCCACAAAATAAATTAGCGTTTGACACGGGATGGGGTCAATGGGAAGGGGTACCAAACGACACAAGTAGGATCTCTGGACTCAACTACCGTGTTGACATTAACACGAAGTCACAACCAACCATCTCCCCAGGTCCCCCAACATGCCCCAGGTAAACCAAGACCATGCTAATCGAAGAATTGTACTCATACAGCGCGTAGAACACTAGGCGCAAGGTTTTCTTAAGGTACTCTCAAGCCCCCCCCCTAACTAATCCATCATCTCCCGATATATCCCCCACCCTCCCCATCCTGCCCCCGATTCATAATTTAACTCTAGCTCGTTCATTACACGAAACGATGACACGCAGGCACCGAACCGTGACCTAATCACGTGAACAATAGACTCGCTAATCTGTATTGTATCAATGTGGTAACTACCTTTAAGTGTCAACCTCTGTTCCAACGACGATGTTAATATGATCATACGAGAACTGTAAATCAATGTAACCCCCTGTTTACCCTCCCCTTCTTCATTCTGTATCCCGCATCATACTTGCTGAAAAATAATAAAATATAAATTTGAAAAATAAACATTTGACATTAACACATCAACACATTAAATAATGCCTCCAATGTGTCCCTATTTTGGGCCGAAATCCATCTGTCTCTCTTTTATAAAGTAATGTCCATCTTTTCTAACTGCTCTATATTGTTGGTGTGTATGAGTGTATAACACAGCCCCCCAGCAATAATACTCATAGTAATATGTTTTTAAGGTGCAATAGATCTGTTTACAAATAGTCTATGTGAATATGATACATTGTTCTTCTTGTACTAAATTGTATTTTAGTTGCAAACGTAATTAACAAGTCACCTAAAATTTCTTTGAACAGCTTGAGCCAAACAAACCCCCATTCACATCCTAAAATTAAAGTGTTTGTAACAAATTTCCAAACTTGACCGACTGTTAGCACTGATTTTCATGGAAGTCATAATTTTGACCGACCGTGCACATGGTCCTATGCCCAAAACAGTTCCATGAAACCAGTGCTAACGGTCGGTCAAGTTTGGTAGTCTTTTACAGGTTTCCCTGCAGGGCCCATAGTCTGTGGGCAGGAGGCTGGCAAGCAGGCTCCTCCAGGAGCTCATGGCAAACTCACTTGGAGAGGGGAGTTTATTACAGTGTTCCTTTGTCCATTTGAAATATTACCAGTCTAATGTGATTCATGTTTGCACACTTATTTGAAATTTGTATATAAAAAAATAGATATTGGTTATCTGCCAGGTTATTGCTATTTAGCCAGAGGAAGAAACCTCAATTCACTATATTATCTAGACTTTAAGACTCATTCTGCTATGCTATGTGGTGGTGAGTTTGGGTTTAACCACTTAAGGACCAAACTTCTGTAATAAAAGGGAATCATGACATGTAACACATGTCATGTGTCCTTAAGGGGTTAAGCCTCCCAGTTTAAGGTATAAACCCTATTCTTTAGCTCATGTGTACCTGGATATTGTATAGAGCTGGGGTACCCAATTATTTTTTTTCTTTAACATAGTGTATCAACATCGTGGAACCCCCAACCCCCCTTCCTCTCCCCCTTTTTTGTATGTGTTGGTGTGCAGGGATGTGTCTAGCGCGAGGCAAACAAGGCATTTGCCTTGGGCGGCAATTTCCAGGGGGCGGCAAAAAACGCCACCTCCAAATGCCCAGGCAAATACCTTGTTTGCAAATACAGAATGAAAAGTCCTGCGCTCACTCCCATCACTCCTGGGCGGCAGCAATGACTACAGTACACATCAGCTAATACATATAGTAAAAAACAAAGAAAAAAAGTTACATGCACTATCTCCTTAATCCCTATGTATATTTAAACAAATGGAGATCATTTAGTTACTCCAATGGCCACTGGAGGGAATGCCCGCCTGCCAACGTCAAGGCAGACCCCCCCTAGACGGGTCCTACTCTGACCGTTTACCTTGCTTCCTTGAGCTTCTGGCAAAAGTATCTCTAATGAGACAGAAAGGGGTATTTTTTTTATATATACCCCTATATATTGTTAACCCTTAATAGGGAACACATAACACTTTATGTCTATCAGTGTGTCAAATCAGTAAGTGTGTGTATGTCATGGTTTGTCAGTGTATACGAGAGTGTGTGTCTGTCAATGAGTGAGCGTCTGTTAGTCAAAGTGCATCCTTGACAGGAAGGGGGAGGGGGGTGGGGGGTGCCCGAGCACCGTCTTGCCTACGGCAGCACAAATCCTAAATACACCACTGTCGGTGTGTGTCTGTGTTTCAAGGTGTGTGTATCTGTGTTTGTATGTGCCAGTGTGTATCTGTGTGTGTATATGTATCTGACACACAGACACACACACACACTGGCACATAGTTGCACACAGATACACACAGTTACATATACCTTGACACACAGTGTGTATCTGTGTGTGTGTGCGTGTGTGTATGTTTACGTCTGTCAAGGTGTGTGTGTCTGTGTGTTGAAGCGTATGTATCTGTGTTTGTATGTGTCTGTGTATCAAGGTGTGTGTATCTATGTTTGTATGTGCCAATGTGTATGAATCAGACACACATATACACAAACACACACACACACACACTGGCACATAGTGGCAGATACACACACCTTGACACACAGTGTGTATGTGTGTGTGTGTATGTGCCGGTGTATGTATCTGTGTTTGTATGTGCCAGTGTGTATCTCTGTGTCAGTGTGTATCTGTGTGTGTGTGTATTCGTATCTGACACACACACACACACACACACACTGGCACATAGTGGCAGATACACACACTGACACAGATACACACACCTTGACACACAGGTACACACTCAAATACACGTACACACACTCAGATGCACACAATGACACATACACACATCTTGACTCACAAATACACACACACTCAGATACACATAGTGACATATACACACACTCAGATACACAGTGTCATATACACACACTGACACACTCAGATAGACACACAGGCACATACAAACACACACTCACACCCTCACTGACAAGCACACATACACTCACACTGACAAACACACATATACTCTTTGACAGACACACACACACACATACAAACTCCATAGCAGACACACATATAATTTATTATAATTTTACAAAAATATTACTCCACCCTCCCTACCTTCGGAAGGGCTGGCATGGAGTCTTTATGTCCCTGTGGTCCAGTGGGGCTGCTGGGCTGAGCTTTCAGTCCCTGGGGTCCAGTGGGCTGCTGAGGGCTGACATGCGGTCCGTGTAGTCCAGTGGGGCTGCTGAGCAGCTGGCGTGCTGCTGAGCAGCTGGCGTGCAGTCCCTGGGGTCCAGTGGGGCTGCTGAGTGCTGGCGTATGGGCTGCAAGGGAGCAGTGATCCCCCTGCTCAGCTCCCTCGTGCGCCTCTTAGTGATGCCGGAGCTGGAGTGACATATTTTTGTTTTTAGAAATTTTAACAGAACCCCATTTATGTTCTCACCGAGACGCTGGTATAGAGTAATGCCACTAGGTATACATTATACTTGGTGTTAGTAGTACTTTGCCGAGTCACTAGCCTTAGACCTGTTATATTTTATTGTGCAACAGTTCATATGCAAAATATATTTAAAGGATCACTATAGGGTCAGGAACACAAAGATGTATTCCTGACCCTATAGTGTTAAATCCACCATCCACCCCTGGGCCCCTCATGCCTTCATAAATATAGCAAAATCGAACTGTATTCAAGCCTGAAGCTGTAACTCTGCATGCTGTTTGACTCATAAAAAGAAGCAGTCTGCTGACATCATCAGAAGTGGTAGCCTGATCCAATCACAGTGCTTCCCCATAGGATTGGCTGAGACTGACAAAGAGGCAGATCAGGGGCAGAGCCAGCACGATTCAAACACAGCCCTGGCCAATCAGCATCTCCTCATAGAGATGAATTGAATCAGTGAATCTCTATGAGGAAAGTTCAGTGTCTGCATGCAGATGTAGGAGACACTGAATGTTTGGATGCATTTTAGGCAGCCATGACCCAGGAAGGATCTCTAACAGCCATCTGAGGAGTGGCCAGTGAAGTTATCACTAGGCTGTAATGTAAACTCTGCATTTTCTCTGAAAAGACAGTGTTTACAGCAAAAAGCCGGAAGGTAATGATTCTACTCACCAGAACAAATTCAATAATCTGTAGTTGTTCTGGTGACTATAGTGTCCCTTTAAAGGAACACTATAGTGTCAGGAATGCAAACGTGTATTGCTAACACAATAACTCTAAAAACAATGTTTAAGTGTTTGTCCGTCCTGTTAGAAAGCTAAAAGGAGATTTTACTCACCTTCTTTCGAGCGATGCAGCGGTCTTCGCACTGTTGGCCGCACCCCCCGTTCCGCTTCCTTGGCTGAGATCATCAAATTTGATGACCTCAGCCAATCCAACTCTTTCGCCTTAGGAAAGCATTTTGTGGCTATAGCGCATGCGAGGCAAAACCCCACCCTGCACTAATCAGCATCTCCTCATAGAGATGCATTTAATCGATGCATCTCTATGAGGAGTGTTCTACATCTCTATGCAGAACATGGAGATACTGAGCGGCAGTGCTAAACACTGTGCAGCACTGACCCAGGAAGCATCTCTAGTCACTGTCTGAGTGACAGTAGTAACACTAAAGGTGTTACTAGGCAGTAATGTAAACACAGCCTTTTGTCTGAAAAGGCAGTATTTACATTAAAAAGCCTGCAAGCGGCAAACTGTATACACCAGAAAAAAATACATTACGCTGTAGTTTTTCTGGTGACTATATTGTCCCTTTAAATATCAATATCCATCTACACAAATGAATCTGTAATGTAATTTCATCAGAACAAGTCCATACATTTTAAAATAATCACACTAATCTGTCTGATAATTCCTTCCTTAGTTCTACTTGCTACCGTACTACAATCCAAGAAATCGTGTTATGGTTTCTGCCAAATTGGAAGCTTTACAAAGTGATGCCTGACTGAAATCAAGCATGAATATAATAACTAGAAGCTATATGAAGCAGGGACCCGTATTACAGCCAGCTGCATTAACAGCCTCTCTGATAGGACTCTGAGTCATACTAAAATGACAGCGCTCGATCAGTGACATTGAAAGGCTATATTTAATTTGTATGTCATTGTGACTGCTAGCTACACAGATTTTTCCATAACATTTCTATGTAACTTTATTTCACTACCAAGGTTATAAAAAGACAGAGGAAACCCACAAAAAGCGATATGTTTGGCTATGTACTATGCAAATATATATATATATATATATATATATATATATATATATATAGTGATTGGTTAACATTTAACACGTCATCAAGTTATTAATTTCTTCTCTTAAAGGAGCACACGTGTAAATTTCTAACATATAGGTACTCCTAACCTATTTAGAATTATGGGAACCTTGGATCCATTAGATAAAGATTTTTGTTTAAATTACCTTCTATTCCATGCCTACCCTGTCTGAGATCATCATATTGATGATCTCATCCTACCCAGTGCTTCTCAACAGAAAAACCTTTGGGGGCTTACTAAAATTGCACTGCAATTGCAACACTGCACTGATTAACATCTTCTCATAGAGATGTTCAACCTAATACATCTCTATGGGGAACATTCAGCATTCAGCAAGAGTTTGAAGACACTGAACGTTGGTTCTGGAAACATTGCAGGACCATAAAAGGAAGGTAACATTTACAGATCAAAAACTATTTTTGTATGAAAGCAACTACATTAAGCTGCAGTGTTTCTGATGAGTCTGGTGATCCCTTTAAAGGAACACAAAGGAACACTATCCTACTGACAGCCACTAGAGGCATGTTAACTGCGCAAATAAAACATTGCTGTTTCCGCAGAAAACATGAAGGTGTGAGGTTTTTAAACATTGAGATGATGTTATCTGGGTGCCTATGGTGTTCCTTTAACATTGAGTGGCAAAAGGTGATTTTAGCTATTCCAGAGCATACATACAAATAATTTTTGCATGTTTTATTAAAACATAACAAAAAACAAACATCTTTTTTAATGTATCTTGTATTTTTTATTTTTGTTTCCTTGGCATATTTTTTACTTGTGGACTTTTTTCTAATTTCCCCTTCCCCCTATTAAAAATTGTTCAAACTTTATTCCAGCGCAACGCAGGTCCACCAGTGCTTGGGCCTGCCCCTGATCCGACTTCCTCGCTGACATCAGATTTGATGATCTCAGCCAATCACAATGCTTTCCTATAGGAAATGGAGATTCTGAAAATCAGTGCTGCACAACGCATGAAACTACTCTAGTGACCGTCTAAGAGATTGCCACTGGAGGTTTCCCTAGGGAGCTATGTAAATACTGCATTTTCTCTGGGAAAAAAGCCTGTAGGGACTGGCTATTCTCACCAGAACCAGAATTAAACTGTAGTGGGTCTGGTGCTATAGGTTCCATTTCATCCACAAATCATGTGGATGAAAATGTCACAGGCAATTTGCTGTAGAAATAAGCCATATTCTGTGCCGTTCCATGTTTTTTCCCACAGTCTTTGTACACAAAGCAACACCACATACTTACTTAGCATATATATTATTCTTGAAATGCTGCACATACATACTACAAACACCACGTACACTTCAAATCACTGGCCTTTGGTCATGGTGCTTGTAATAACCCTTAAGCATTTGCAACAAAATTATCTTGCACAATGCATTGATGAAATTGTAGATTTAATGTTGTTTACATTTTTTTCCCCTTGAAACAGTGAGTAAAACATGCAATTAATATTGCAACAAAGAGTGGAACAGCAGATGAATTGTTCATTGTGACTTTCACATTTAAAGCAGCACTGTCATGCCGAACTTACCTTCCCCCAATGGATTCCTCTTCTCTCCCTCTCTCAGGATCTGTTATTCAATTCTTCCTGTCTGCTCTAGTTTTCTTTAAAAATTAAGACAAAGTAGGGACTACTCTTATGGAGGCTTCCATTGTCGTGACCAGCGGAGGAGCAAAGTGTGCTTTGTTTCCGGTGGTCACAGCGATTTTCCCATAATCCTTAGCTTTCCTCCCTGTTCCTGCGATGCCTCCTGTCAGTACTGCCGAACGTCCTGTCACTTAGACAGAACGCCGGCAAAACTGACAAATTGCGTCCTAACAGAACAGTTTGTTCATTCGTGTTAGAACGCAATTCGTGACTATGTTTGGATCGGAATTTCATTCAAATGAATGAAACTCCGATCCTATACGTGCTGTGGCTGCATCTTGCAGCCGCTTAGTAGATAACTCCCTAATTCCCACGGTACATTTACTAATACTAAGTAAAGGCTGCTCACTGTTTACTAGACATGCCCCTACTCGCGGTATAGCGAGTAGGGTCTGAATTTACTAATACTAAGTAATCTTTACTTAGTATTAGTAAATGTGGCTGGAAGACCAATTTAGGTCTTTCAGCCTTTTGGTAGATAGCTCCCTAATACCGTGGGAATTAGGGAGTTATCTACTAAGCGGCTGCAAGATGCAGCCACAGCATGAATAGGATCGGAGTTTCATTCATTTGAATGAAATTCCGATCCAAACATAGTCACAAATTGCGTTCTAACATGAATGAACAAACTGTTCTCATTCTGTTAGGACGCAATTCGGCAGTTTTGCCGGCGTTCTGTCTAAGTGACAGGACGTTCGGCAATACTGACAGGAGGCATTGTGGGAACAGGGAGGAAAGCTAAGGATTATGGGAAAATTGCTGTGACCACCGGAAACAAAGCACACTTTGCTCCTCTGCTGGTCATGGCATTGGAAGCCTCCATAAGAGAAGTAGTCCCTACTTTGTCTTAATTTTTAAAGAAAACTAGAGCAGACAGGAAGAAATGAATAACAGGTCCTGAGAGAGGGAAAGAAGAAAAATCGATTGGGGAAAGGTAAGTTCGGCATGACAGTGCCGCTTTAAGGCCAAATCTGAACACAGAATTGATTTGGAGATTTTTTCTAAATTGGCTTTTCTGGGCTAAATTTTTTTATTTACTTTGAATTTCCGCATTACTTGCTTAAAGAGACATTATAGTCATTAATGAAGCAGTTTTTGTGTATAGATCATGCCTCTGAAACTTCACTGCTCAATTCTCTGCCATTTAGGAGTTCAATCATTTTTGTTTCTGTCCATGCAGCCCTAGCCCCCCCCCCCCCCCCCCCCTACATTGGCATTGACTGACAAAGGCTGCATGAAAAAATTATTTAATTTTCAAGAAGATGTAATTTACTTTAAAACATTTTATCTCCTTCTCTGTAAATTGAACTTTAATTACATACAGGAGGTTCCTGCAGGGCCTAGCAAGCTGTTACCAGTGCAGGAGATAAGACATTATTTATTAAACAACATTTGCAATAAAGGAAGTATAAACATTAGATGGCTCTTTACGGGAAGTGTTAAGTAAGACAGTGTAAGCCATTTAACTCAAGAATGGCAGATAATTGAGTAGTATGACTGCAAAACTGTTTCATTAAGCTAAAATTGGCTTGGTGACTATAGTGTCCCTTTAACCTGATTGCGACCTCGGACGTATCAGGTAGGTCCGACAATTGATACGTCCGTGGGGAATTAGAGCGCTGGAAGCGATAATGATCGATTTAGGGCAGCTTTAACAGTATTGCAGCGATGCCTCGATGTCGAGGCATTATGCAATACCCCCTCTCACTGTGGAGAACACCGTGTGATCGCTCCCCCTGAGCGATCACTTCCGGGTAGCTCCACGTGGCGCCCAGCAGTGTACTGCAGAGCATCGGAAGCCATCAGGCAGGCTTCTGATGCTCTTCCTGTGCGGAGTGCCTCAAGGGGTCGAGGCACTCAGTGAAGAAATAAATAAACAAAAAATAAAAAAATAATAAAAATAATAATATTAAAAAAGTAACCCTTTCCCTCCCTCTCCCATGTACTTACCTGATCTCTGCCTGTAAGGAGGGCCTCAAGGGGTCGAGGCACTCAGTGAACAAATAAATAAAAAATAAATACAAAAATTATAATATTAAAAAAGTAACCCTTTCCCTCCCTCCTTCTCCCATGTACTTACCTGATCTCTGCCGTTCCCTCGCCGGCGATGGACAGCCCAGACAAAAAAATGTGCTGAAAAACTCTGCTTATACTCGAGTATATACGGTAATTAGGTAATTTTATTGATTGCAATTTGGGGGACCTGCCTGACAACCCAGGCCAAAAGTCCGGATAATTTAATTTGCTAGCACTATATTTAACCCCTGTAACTTTAAAGCATTTGGATACACCAAACTTGAGGGTTTATTGATCAGTTTTTTCCCCCCCATACAACGAGTTTGAGCGTTTGGAAGAGGCAACATTTTGAGCCATTTCTTGAAAGCAGATAGAAAAAAGTAAATTTTCCCCACAATACGTAGTTTGTCTCGTAAAGCTGTTAAGTGCCAACTGATTTGGAGCCAGGGGCTGACTAAGCACTCGGGAAAATCAGTCATGGACAGAGGGACAGAGGCTCTGGGGGGCCCGCCCCTGCTGCAGTAAATTAATGGCTGACCTGGGGAGGTAAACAATCTCCCCAGCTTGCCTGCACTCAGTAAGGGGCCCGCACAGCCTTCCACAGGCCCCTGCTGCTAAAAATATTTTTTTCCTTGCTGGGCACACTGACGGACAGCTTAGGGGCCTTCCCAAAGACCCCACTAGGCTGCCCCTCAGTGTGCCTGTCTCAGTGTGAATCGGCAGAGGCTCCAGGAGCAGAGCCTCTGCCAGAAGAGGAGCACAGCCACACGGAACATGCAGGCAGCCTGTAACGCAACAGGGCAGCACTGTGTGGCTGATTCTGCAGGGAGTGACATCATGCCATGCAGAACTGCCCTGATCAGTGTTACAGGGTGACTGGGTCTTACCTTATCCTGGGGGGGATGCTTGATATGCCTCAAATGTAATAAGCATGTATCTCCCCCACTTCTGCTCCTATACTCCACCCCCATTACCAACCAAAGCCCCACTACTCATCTACATCCCATATACCCCTGATCCTACTACAACTCCTATTACCCCCCCCCCGCACCCACAACTACTGCTGATCACCCACTACAGCCCCCTATACCTACCACAGCTCCTATCCTCCTGCACCCACTACGTCACCTACCCTCCAGCATCCACCACAGCTCCTACCCCCTGCACCCCCTACAGTGCCTACCCCCCTGCACCCACTACAGCCCATATGCCCAGACACCCTCTTGATCCCTATAGCCCCTGTACCCGCTACAGCCCTTTCCACCCTACACATACTACAGCCAATCCCCTCCTTGCCCCCTGTACAGCCCCTATTATCCCATTCCCCCACTACAGCCCCCTATACCCACTAAAGGCCCCTACCCCCCTGCACCCACTATAGCCCCTAACTCTTGGCACCCTCTAGATCCCTATACCCTCTACACCCACTACAGCCCCTACACCCCTTGCCTCTTCTACAGCCCTTATTATCCCATGAACCCACTACAGCTCCCTGCACCCTCTACAACTCCTGCCCCAGACACCCTTTAGATCCTCTATATCCCCTGCATCTACTACAGCCATTGTACTCATTACAGCCCCTGCACCCATTACAGCTCCTACCCCCAGGCACCCTCTAGATCCCTTTACCCCCTGCACCCACTACAGCCCCTACCACCCGGGCAGCCTCCTGATCCTCCTACACTCCCTGCACCCACTTCAGCCCAGGCCTCCTCTACAGCCCCTATTAGTCCCTGCACCCACTACAGCCCTTACCCCCAGGTACCCTCAAGATCCCCTATACTTCCTACATCCACTACAGCCTATACCCCCTTTGCCCCCTCTACAGACCTTATTTTACCATGCATCTACTACAGCAACCTATACCCACTACAGCCCAAACCCCCAGGCAGCTTCTAGATCCCCTTATATCCCCTGCATCCACTACAACCCCTACCCCCAGGCACACTCCTGATCCCCCTATACTCCCTGCACCTACTACAGCCCAGGCCCCCTCTACAGCCCCTATTAACTCCTGCACCTACTACAGCTCTTACCCCCAGGCACCCTCTAGATCCCATGTACTTCCTACATCCACTACGGCCTATACCCCCTTGCCCCCTCTACAGCCCCTATTAACCCCAGCCCCCTATACCCATTACAGCCTCTTTCCCACTGCCCCACCTTATCCCCTACCCTTCCTGTCCCTACTTTATTCCCTATGCCCCTTGCCTCCACTAGCCCCTATTAACCCCAGCCCCCTATACCCATTACAGCCTCTTTCCCACTGCCCCACCTTATCCCCCACCCTTCCTGTCCCTACTTTATTCCCTATGCCCCTTGCCTCCACTAGAGTCCTTATCCTCTCTGCCTCCATTACAGCCCCTATACCCCCTGCATCCACTACGGCCCCTAACCCTCCCCTACACCCACTATCCCCCCTGCAATTACTACTAATGTGATTTAGTAGTTATTATTATTGTATTAATTCACACTAACTCCCCTGCATTCAAGCACATTCACTCTCCATACATATACACCCCTGCATTTACAGACTGTGCACACACATGACCCTGCATTCATAAACATATAACCATATGCTCACACACTGTGATCGTGCACACATGCAAACTATTGATTCAATGCATCTCTGAGAAGATGCTGATTGGCGCAGCATGGTGTTTTGCCGCGCATGTGCAATAGCCTATAGGAAAGTATTGGATTGTCTGAGATAATCTAATTTGATGATCTCAGCCAAGGAGACAGAGGGGGCAGGGACAGCCACAAGGAGACCTAGGCTGCACCTTTTTAACCAAGGGGTGGGGGGGACCTAAACAGCTATTTTTAAACCTATAGTGTCAGGAATACACGTTTCTATTTCTGACAAGTGTTCCTCGTAACGGTTAACACCTGATTTGTAACTCAAGACGCAAAATTTGGAGGCCTGCATACCCTTTTATGCATATTGCCTTGCTACATAAATATCATAAAAAATACTACCTTATCTAAAAAGAAAAAAAACATGTATTTAAATATACTCTGAAGACATCCATATATTCACTTACACTAGGGCTCACAGTGAGTATGCACACAGAAACATACATTCACTTTACTTGCACATACAATCAAATACACGGTACATCTACACCAGCAGGTCTGCAGGAGGCCAAGGTCCTAATTTTGCCCAAGGGCCCAGGCCACTGTAAGTCTGTCCGTGTTTGGAGCCATAATATGATGTGTGTGTGTGTAGGAGATGATTAATTTGGAGGTAAGTAACGCTCTATTTTTTCATACATTTAACATGTCAGTTGTCTGTATTATAAATGTGTACCTGGACTGCCCCGTATTGGTGAGAGTCTCCTAGAATATTCCTAGTTTTTACTGAACTTTTTACTTCTGATGTGATATTTTTAAGCATTAATTTTCTTTCCTGCTTTTTCTTAGAACAATTAGGCTGTTGAGCCTTTATTTTGTATATGCTGTGTTTTCTGCAATGATTTATCTGCTTCCCTCTGTGATTGCTTACCTTTTGCCAAGAGTTGGTGTTATCCCTGGTGGTCCGGTGGAGTGTACGCTGTGGGATTGGATTCCTGGTGTTCTGGTAGGGGAGCTTTATAGAGTGCAGCTCATTTTATCATCTCCTGTAAATGACACAGATCACTGGCTATGGCACTCTAATTCATTGAGAAACACTGGAACCGTGAGAGATCTCTTACAGCGCTCCTATAGAGATCCACACCATGACATTCCCTCAAGGTACTAAGTGGCGCAGGGCTGTGCCTCTGGTAGGGCCTTCTCATCAAACTTCAGGGACAGAGCTACAGGTACACACAGACAGAGAGCGCTCCAGGCACACACAGCTAGAGCTCCAGGCACACGTAGGACACCTGTGCAGCCTGTTGGATAATCAAAACTATGAGGGAAACATACAGGAGTCACATACAATTTGATCAAACCACCAGAGACACAGACAGGAGACACATACGATTCGAGTGATGTGAGCAAATGCATGCCCAATGGTTTCCTTGTGTGATAGGGCTGTTTCAAATTTTTTTAAATAATTACAAATTTTAAATTTTAACATGGTAAATCAAATCTGGACTGAAATGGGAAATAATTTGGAATGAACAATTGGGACGAGATACATTTTCTTCTCTTGCTTCTACTTCCATTAACAAAATCATTATGGGGCATGCATTTTAGAGAAATTATGCAAGCTTGAGGAAGAAAAACGAGAACAAAAGCAACTAACCTATCTGAAACTGACTTAAAGGGACAATCCAGACACCCTCCAGGTACCAACACAATTAGAGTACATTTAATAGATTTTGACCTCATACTCGCTTGCTGAATTGTTTTGCATATTAAAATGTAGTTTTGTTAAAAAGTTTGCTGCTTTCTGCGCGTGCATGCCCATTAACACATGTGTGGGCACCCATAAGCAAGAGATATTGTGTGTGTGTGTGTGTGTGTGTCCACCTTTGATTTGGACAATTCTCTGTGAACTGACTGAAAATCACTTCCAGTGAAAACGGGGAGAGCTTCCAAACGCTGAAATCACAAGATCTGCAGCTTTTGCAAGCTGTTTTGACTATACCCCCAACAAATACATGTATGAAAATATCCATACATGTATTCATTGGGGGTATAGATACTAAACTGTGTTTGGGGATTTTTTTTCCCCAAGTGTGGATTTGTCCTTTAATCATATCTTCCACATTGCAAATACTCCGCGTACATGTTCAGCACAGCCGATAAGAGAACACCGTGAACAGAGGTGCTGAAATTATTCACTACCACAGCCAAGTAATGTCTGCTTATTTTCTACCTCATTTCCCCTCAGTTTTTGAAATTCTATACAGATAAGATACCATGGCCAATGACCAGATAAAAGTAAACAAATAGCAGATCGCTGTCTGATATAAAATGTAGATTTGTGAAGCAATTCAAATTAAAATAGTCATAAACAATTATTTTAAATAAATCTTAACTACTCTCACCGACAAACTCACTAAATGAACAAATCAAGCACTACCGCTCCTTTAACCCCTTAAGGACACATGACATGAAGTTTGGTCCTTAAGGGGTTAAAATAAGTTTTTGTTAAAAAAATAAAATAAATCATAAAATGTGTCTTTGCCCTACATGTGTTATTTATTTCCCAAAATACTTGGTTACATCAAAAATGTTTCTTCTTAAATAATTGATCACAAAGTTCAGTAATATTAAATAGCATTCCAAATAAATTAAATATAAATGTTCTATGAGATATTTATAAGGAATGTTCTAAAAATTAGCTTTTGAGTGACAGATGGTTAAAAGCTATTTTTTCTCCAAACATAGGTTAGCTACTGTCCGATTCTCATGCTGAAAACTTCTCTACATCTAATCAGTAGACTAATGCACCTTTATATATTTGTCTATAGCTTATTAACCATTAGGTTTTATTTATACTGTGAAAAGTACATTGTTTAGCAAAAATCTTTCCAAAAACTCAGCTGTTTCTGCAAATACTCATTATATCATATATTTTACTAGAGAAATTAGTCTGTCTTGTCTTCCCAGCAATGATTTTCAAGGCCTATTGGTCGAGGAGGCTTGGACAGAATTTTTCAAGTTTAATGCAGTTTTGGGATTAGGGAAGTTAATAAAAAATAGAAAGGTACTCATCAAAATGCCAATTGTGACATACCGTAGTGACAATTACATTTCAGACATAAACCATGTGTAACGGATCGACGGGTACCCCGACTGGGTTCCTCCGTTGAAGGATGCTACTAGCGCTTCCTGAGGACTCCAAGCACTGCAGCAGACACCACAACCACCGAACCGGAGAAGCATACGAATGCTCTCAATCATATGAATGCTGTAAACAGCTGAACAGGAAAAGCATACAATCAGCTTACACTCCTGGCAATCAGTATACAATCCAATTCCCCCAATAACGAGACGACACTTAGTTTTGAGGTCAAGCAGAACTGACTGTACTGGCACATACAGCCTCTTTTATTCACAATCCACAAACATAGTACTGCCCACAGGGTTTTTAAATACAACCAATCAATCCATACAATACACACAGACACTCCCACACAAAATCCTCCCCTCTGCATGTGATATGATTACTGAACACAATGGGTAATATAATTATCACAGGCAGAGAAGTACAGTTTTATAAAACATATCACAGGGACCCCAAAACATGCAATAACCCCATAAACCACATATCCAAAATTCACCCAGATCCGTTCAGTAGTTTGGAAGATACAGTTTAATGCAGATTCCGCAGAACATATGCAGGATATAAGAAAAAAAATTACTGTATCATGTGTCCCCTGTTTTATAGTTTAAAACTACTGCACAATGTCTTTGTGCACCAAATACCGGCGATATGGCACCATGTAGAAAAGTTTCTTCTAAAGTGTCTGTGAGTTAA
This sequence comes from Pelobates fuscus, assembly GCF_036172605.1. Classification (NCBI taxonomy): domain Eukaryota; kingdom Metazoa; phylum Chordata; class Amphibia; order Anura; family Pelobatidae; genus Pelobates; species Pelobates fuscus. The sequence goes on from NC_086322.1 coordinate 235,265,183, forward strand.
AATGGCCGCCGTCCATTGTTCTCACCATGTGCTTCATCCATTGTTCTCACCATGTGCCTCTGATACATGAAATGGTGGCCACCCAGTAACTCCACAGTATGTCCCCAGATGGTTCTTAAAGGGCCAGTAGCAGCATAATACAATACAACATGCCCAAATCAGTTCCTAGAAGGGCAATACATCCCAGGGCCATAGTCGCAGGGCAAGAGGCTGGCAAGCAAGTGGCGGGGCTGGTTCCGCCACATTTCTCCCTTTACCCACCAGACTAACAGGGTATCTGACCTCCTGTCGGTAAGTGCCCTGGTTAGTCCAGGAACCCACCCACAAAACAGAATCCGCAGTATAACCCACCCACCAGATTTGGTTACTACACCTGGGGTAGTGGGTAGCTTGTCCATGTCCGGGAGCTCCACCACGGCTCTGGGGGGTACTAGCGCTCCGGATCAGTGGGTTGCTGAGTGGGCAGAGACCAGCGGTACTCTGCCCTGCTGCCAGCGCTACCGGGAGTAGCCTGGTTGGAGCCCAGTTGAGGGAATGGCGTAGTAGGCTCCTCACTCTGGACCTGGTACTGCTGCTGGAGGGCAAGACAGGCTGTCTGCTCTTTGGATGAACATCCCTGCCCCTGTGAGGCATGTGCAGAGACCATGGTCCCATCTGCACTGGTGTGGGGCTTATCATCTCCCCTTGGTGGGCTAGGCTGCCGCTGGGGAGAGGGGGTAACAAGTTCCTCTCCCTTACCCACTTTCTGTCGCTGGGGAGAGGGGGTGACAAGCTCCTCTCCCTGACTCTCTCTCTGCTGGTGGAGGGGGGGACCGACTGTCTCCCCTTTCAATATTTTGTCCTGCTGCTGGGGTGCGAGACCGACGGTACTGGGGAGGAAGGACGGTACCTTCAGCTCCCTGTAACACACACTGCCGCTGGGGAGGAAGGACGGCACCTTCAGCTCCCTGTGACACACACTGCCGCTGGGGAGGAAGGACGGTACCTTCAGCTCCCTGTAACACACACTGCCGCTGGGGAGGAAGGACGGCACCTTCAGCTCCCTGTGACACACACTGCCGCTGGGGAGGAAGGACGACACCTTTGTCTCCCTGTAACTCACTCTGCCGCTGGGGAGGAAGGACGGCACCTTTGGCTCCCTGTAACACCCACTGTCGTTGGGGAGGAAGGACTACACCTTTGGCTCCCTGTAACTCACTCTGCCGCTGGGGAGGAAGGACGGCACCTTTGGCTCCCTGTAACTCACTCTGCCGCTGGGCATATTCTCTCTCTTTCGCCAGCCGGATTTCTCGGTTCATCTTTGCGTTTCGCTCAGCTGTGACCTGGTTCCAGATCGCCTGGAATATATCCATGGGCACATTATCACCATACTGGGCCACTCGCTGCCTCACCTTGGCCAGCCAATCATCGCCAGAGCCTTCCATACCTGTCTGCTCCAAGTCGCTGGATACCTCTGCTCCCAGGGACGCTGCACGTGTGCTAGCGTTGCCCTCAATTTGTAACTCCAAACGTTACCAGTGTCTCTGAGCTGCTTCTCCTCACACTAGGACGCCATCCCATCACTTGCCACCAATGTAACGGATCGACAGGCACCCCGACTGGGTACCTCCGTTGAAGGATGCTCCTAGCACTTTCTGAGGACTCCAAGCACTGCAGCAGACACCACAACCACCGAACCGAGACGACACTTCGTTTTGAGGTCAAGCAGAACTGACTGTACTGGCACATACAGCCTCTTTTATTCACAATCCACAAACATAGTACTGCCCACAGGGTTTTTAAATACAACCAATCAATCAGTACAATACACACAGACACTCCCACACAAAATCATCCCCTCTGCCTGTGATATGATTACTGAACACAATGGGTAATGTAATTATCACAGGCAGAGAAGTACAGTTTTATAAAACATATCACAGGGACCCCAAAACATGCAATAACCCCATAAAAAGGGTATATATCCTCTCGGAACCGGGGGATCTTGGTGAACCACATATCCAAAATTCACCCAGATCCGTTCAGTAGTTTGGAAGATACAGTTTAATGCAGATTCCGCAGAACATATACAGGCTATATGAAAAATAATTACTGTATAATGTGTCTTCTGTTGTATAGTTTAAAACTACTGCACGATGTCTTTGTGCACCAAATACCGGCGAGATGGCACCGTGTAGAAAAGTCACAACAGTGTCTGTGAGTTCAAATGGCCGCCATCCATTGTTCTCACCATGTGCTTCATCCATTGTTCTCACCATGTGCCTCTGATACATGAAATGGTGGCCACCCAGTAACTCCACAGTATGTCCCCAGATGGTTCTTAAAGGGCCAGTAGCAGCATAATACAATACAACATGCCCAAATCAGTTCCTAGAAGGGCAATACATCCCAGGGCCATAGTCGCAGGGCAAGAGGCTGGCAAGCAGTCCTCTCCAGGCACAAGTGGCGGGGCTGGTTCCGCCACAACATGAACCACTGGTGTGTCCTTTAAATGGAAGGGTTTATTGGTATCAGGAGTTATACTGCATTCACAAGGGATAGTAGTTTCACAAAGCTCTGTGAGACTAATTGTCTCCTGTGAAGTAGGTTCCTTTTCCCAAAAAATTCTTCTCTCCGAGCCATATGTAGGTTGTAAAAGGATGGGGCAGATTTTGTCACCAAAGAATTGCCATGTCTCTCCACATAGTAAACCTCATCAAAGTAAAAATAAGTATGCTCCAACAAGTACTTATATTAGGAGGTAACGTTGATCATATACCAGTACTGGAATAAAGAGCTGGACCTACAAGCATTCCATACCAGAGCTAGGTCATCATAGCTCTGAAATATGTGAGTTTTCCAAGTTTTCTCCATTTAACTCTTATAACAATAACAATATTACACTATATGCAATTTCTCTTTTAAGGTACGGAAGATACCAATAGACTAATTGAAATATCCCAGTTAAGTGTTACAATATTTTATCGGTGTATAACACAACACTGGGTTAATATATAAGCGCTTTACTGTTTTAAACTAAGTACTTATACTGTACTGAACATTGGGCACCTGTGATTGACCCAAATTGTCAGCTGATAATCAGCTAATCACTGTATATTCTACTGTACATTGCGTAACTAACATCAGATGACGCACTCAGCCAAACATCGCCACCAGTTCTCGAAAATTCCAATCTCTGCTCATTACATTGGCCAGGCAGTGAAGGGACAGGGGAGCAAATTAAGTGTTCAACCATTTGAAAATTATTTAACAGCTCAAGGTAAGACTTCGCCCAGTGACTCCAGCCCTTAAAAATGTATTTGAGGTAAATTGTTTTGATGTAAGAAAGTCCATTTAAAGATTTATCCAATGTTCAATATTTCACTTTTCCTTGTCCATGAAATAAACAGTGTCTGTAAGGTGGATGCCACCAAGTGGTCACTTTTGCTATAATCTGTAGTTCTGTTGTATCTTTCAAAACCCACTCTTTTACCTTTGTTGCTAGCCTTCAAGATTGGTTTATTTGGATTATCTTTATTCTTATAACCATTCTATGTCTGCTCTGCTACATACTGTATCTATCAGTGGCGAATCCGGGATGGGGGGGAGAAAGGGGGAAAATTGCCCCCCCTGCTGAAATTACTGCAGTTGCCAGAGGTGTAACTACCTCATCAAGGGGCCAGGTCGGGTGCTGCAGCCCTTTGGCATGACATGTAAGTTATCATGAGGGGTTCCCCACCAAGCTGCTAGTGTATAGAAATGGGTCTCTTAACTCTATTCTCTCTGTGACAGAAGGCCAATGTATTTTGTGGCAGTGAGGCATCACAGTAGAGAGTACACCGGAGGATAAATCATTTAGACCTGGGGCTGCTGCTCTCTTAACCCCAGTGAAATCCTAACCCTAACCCAAGCTCACAAGCTCAAAGCTGATGTAGCTTTTTGCCAAGAGACACATTTTACCTGGTGCAATAGGCCTACAGTTCAGTAGCGATGGTTGCCAATTGCATCCTATACTTGTTTCTAAACAAAGAAGGTGGGGCAGGGCCGGGCCTGAAAAGGGATAATTTCATGATTACTAAACAAATGTACTACCCCCACAACAAACTGATACGGGTGGGGGAACACCTAAGCTTCTTAATAATACCTGCATCGATGCTTGGTGCACTGGACAAATGAAGCCGCAACACTTTTGGGCCTACCACACCTGGCCCGGACGCCTGCAACTTGCTATCTCGGATGGGCTGATTGCTTCTGCACTGCCATGAGGAACTGCAACATGTACACAGGAGGAATGAGTGGGGGCCCGGCTCTGCTCCCCTCTCCCCCCCCCCCCCTATTGGTGGGGTAATCCCGACTTTTGAGATGGAGATTTGACCTGAGACGCCACTAGAGATAATAGCTTCTCCTCGCTGGGGGTCTCTCTTATGTCCTTCTTTGGGTGTAGCACACAGATTCACCCATTTGCCTGGGGGACAGACTGATAACAGGTTCAGGAATCTTAATTTTTGGGGAGGTGCCACCCCCTTTATAGTGGCATCACTCCTATTTACCTGAGAGCCGGGACCTTTGGCTCTGGATAAGGTGAGCTCAACATCTACCTTACACTGGTCTTTTTATTTTATTGACATACTACACCATATCAGCTTTTCTCTTTCTTTATTGGAGGATATATCCCTATGAAGGAGTGGTGTGATGCTGCCCTAAGAGCATAGCTGTCTGATAAACGGAGCTAATGTATATAGGCTCTATTACATGTGAGTGGTCTGACTTTACGCTTCTTTATCTTTGACATATTTTTACCATCTGCACTATATTTGTGTTCTTTCGTTTTTTATGTACTGAATTGTGTACTGTATGTACCTGTTATCAACGGGGGTAAGTCATTCGCCATATATATTTTGTTTGCACTTTAGCGCTCCACTATAGGTACAAGGGTATCTTGTACCATTAGAAGCTTTATATTTTCGTATTGTGTGGGGAAAAGGGTATCCCACATTTTAGTGTAGAGCTGCTTCCTTCTATATGTAAAGCACTTTTTTTTTAAATAACACACCTACCTCGTAGGGGAATTTTGTTTTAGTTAAATACCTACTGATAATTTGAATCAGGATGGTTCCACACACCAACCAACATCAGAGCAGATCTCTGCTTTTCCGAGAGATGCCCAACTACCTCAGATTACCATTACCAACTCCCAGATGGATTTTTCTGTAGATTTTATTACTGAGGAAACAGATTAGGCAATTGCTCCGCTAACCCAGCACAGGCATAGATGGCTTCACTGGCATGTATTACAAACAGTATCTAAAACCTTGATACCATATCTAGTACGTATATTCAACCAGTGTAGGCCTATGAGTTCCTTGCCTTCAGAAATGCTATGTGATGACTGGGCAAGTCTCTGCACCAGTGCTAAAACTATAGAGCGATCTCATTCCTAAACATAGACACGAAACTGTATGCCAAATTATTATTGCAAATCGATTAGCTATTGTACTCCCAACTCTTTTTGTTATGATCAAGCTGGATTTATTGCAGGCCATAATCTGTAATAATCATAATCTTCCAGAGAAGCAGTGCTGGAAGAACATGAACTTTACACAAGCCCCACATTGTACACCAGGGGAAGGATCCACCCTAGCTCTTTCAAAGGTAAGGAGGCCGGGTGGACTTAAATACAAATATTTTTTAAAAATAATATTAATGTGTAAGTGTGTGAGAGAGAATATGTATATGTCTGTCTCTGAGTGTGTGTCAGTAAGGGTTTGTGTCAGTGAGTGTGTCTATTAGTGAGTGTGTGTCTGTCCGTAAATGTGTGTGTGTCTGTCAGTGAATGTGTGTGTCAGCCTGTCAGTGTGTGCCAAATCAGATAAGTGTGTGTTTTTCAGTGTTCTCTGTGTGCAAATGCATGTGTATCAGTGTCCTATGTGTGTGTGTCAGTGTGCTCTGTGTGCATGTGCATCAGAATGATAGACAGGCAGACAGATAGATTCAACTTTAGTACCATTGTACAGTGTACATACAAAGACAATGAAACATAGTTGGCCTTCGAAATACAGTAGCAATTGATACAAATCCAATAAAATAGAGAATATAGTTTGATAAAACTTACAGTTGTTCACATAATACCATAATACAACTAATATCTAAATCATATAATCCCTCAATCATTACTTTACCAGTCCAGTAATACATACAGACATTACAGTATAGTTACATAGTTACATAGCTGAAAAGAGACTTGCGTCCATCAAGTTCAGCCTTCCTCACATATGCTTTTGCTGTTGATCCAAAAGAAGGCAAAAAACCCAGTCTGAAGCGCTTCCAATTTTGCAACAAACTAGGAAAAAATTCCTTCTTGACCCCAAAATAGCAGTCAGATGTCTCCTTGGATCAAGCAGCTATTATCCCACTAATTAGAAATTGTATCCCTGTATGTTATGTTTTTGCAAGTATTTATCCAATTGCAATTTAAACATCTGTATAGACTCTGACAAAACCACCTCTTCCGGCAATGAATTCCATATCCTTATTGCTCTTACTGTAAAAAAACCTTTTCTTTGCCTTAGATGAAATCTCCTTTCTTCAAGCCTAAATGTGTGACCTCGTGTCCTATGTATAGCCCTGTTTATGAATAGATTTCCAGATAATGGTTTGTACTGGCCCCGAATATATTTGTATAATGTTATCATATCCCCTCTAAGGCGCCGTTTTTCCAAACTGAAGAGATTTAAATTTTTTAACCTTTCTTCATAACTAAAATGCTCCATTCCTTTTATCAATTTTGTAGCTCGTCTCTGCACTTTTTCTAGTGTCATGATATCCTTCTTTAGAACAGGTGCCCAAAATTGCACAGCATATTCAAGGTGTGGTCTTACCAGCGATTTATAAAGAGGCAAAATTATATTTTCATCTCGAGAATTTATGCCCCTATTTATACATGACAAAACCTTACTGGCCTTAGCAACGGCAGATTGACATTGCATATTGCTACCTAATTTGTTGTCTATAACAATTCCCAAATCCTTCTCGTGTGTGGTTATCCCTAATTCACTACCATTTAGGGTGTAAGTTGCTTGTGCATTCTTGATCCCGAAGTGCATAACTTTGCATTTCTCTACATTAAATTTCATCTGCCATTTTAGTGCCCAGTCCCCCAATCTATCTAAATCCCTCTGCAGCAAAGCAATATCCTGCTCACATTTTATTACTTCACAAAGTTTTGTGTCATCTGCAAACACTAAAATATGGCTTTCAATGCCTATTGCAAGATCATTTTTTTAAATATGTTAAATAGAAGCGGTCCCAAACACTGAGGGACACCACTTATCACTTTTGTCCAGCTTGAAAATGTACCATTAATGACAACTCGTTGTACTCTATCCTTAAGCCAATGTTCTACCCAAGAACAAGAATATTCATCTAGACCAATTTCTTTTAGTTTGAAGACTAACCTATTGTGAGGAACCATATCAAATGCCTTGACAAAATCCAAGTAGATCAGATCCACTGCAACACCCTGATCTATACTTCTACTTACTTCTTTGTAGAATGCAATCAGGTTAGTTTGGCATGACCTGTGTTTCATAAAACCATGCTAATTATTGCTAATAACAAAGTTCTTCCCAATGAATTCCTGAATATTATCCCTTAATAGCCGTTCAAATAATTTCCAAGTCACAGAAGTTAAGCTCACAGGTCTATAATTTCCAGGCAAGGTTTTGAACCCTTTTTAAATATAGGAACAACATCTGCCTTCCTCCAATCCTCCGGTACAATACCTGAAACAAAAGAATCTTGAAAAATTAAATACAGAGGTTCACTTATTTCCCCACTTAGCTCCTTAAGTACTCGTGGGTGGATACCGTCAGGCCCCGGAGCTTTATTTACATTAATTTTCTTTAATAGCTGTAGCACCTTGTCTCGAGTTATCCAATCACAAGTTATCTGCAAGTTTGTTGCAGCAATCATATGCATATCTCTTGCCATAGGATCCTCATTAATATATACCGAAGAAAAATAGTTATTTAAAATTTCTGCCTTTTCCTGGTCTTCATTGACTAACAGACCCATCTCTGTTTTCAGTGTACCTACACTTTCATTTTTTGTTTTTTTAGAATTAATGTACTTGAAAAAATGTTTGGGGTTGGTTTTGCATTCTTTGGCTATCAATTTCTCATTTTCTAGTTTAGCCACTTTAATTGCCTTTTTGCAAGTATTATTGGCTTCCTTATATCTTATATAGGATGCATCTGATTGGTCCGATTTAAATGCTTTAAAAGCCCTTTTCTTATTTTTAATCTCTTGTTTTACTTCTCCACTAAGCCACATTGGTTTTAATTTGTTTCTTTTATATTTATTACCCAATGGTACATACTGTGAAATGTACCTTTCTAATATTTGTTTGAATAGTTTCCATTTTTCCTCAGTGTTTTTATCACTAAGGCGTTTATGCCAGTCGATATGTTGTAGAGCTGCACTAATCTTATTGAAATTGGCTTTTTTTAAATTATACGTTTTAATATACCCCACCTGCTTTTGCTTTTTTGAGTTTATTTCAAAAGTTACCATATTGTGATCACTATTTCCCAAATGCTCCCCTACTTGAATGTTGGTTAAAAGATTAACATTGTTTGTTATAACGAGATCCAGACAAGCATCCTTTCTAGTTGGTCCTTGTACCAGTTGTGACATAAAGGTGTAATTTAACACATTCAAAAAACGGATTCCCCTAGCTGAAGTACTAGTCCCTCTATTCCAATTTATGTCCGGGTAATTAAAATCTCCAATAATTAATGTGTTCCCCCGATTTGCAGCTTCACCAATTTGCTCTAACAGCAGTTCTTCCTCATTAATATTTACATTTGGTGGTTTATAACATATCCCAACCAATAACGTATTTCCCTTTGTTTGCCCCAAGCAAATATCTACCTATAAAGCTTCCACATTTTCCTCGTCACACTCCACATGCCTAAGATTTGACTTGAACTCATGGCTGACATACAAACATACCCCACCACCCTTCTTGTTTTTCCTATCCCTCCTAAATAATGTGCACCCAATAATATACAATACGATTATATGTAGCCTACTGCCTTTATCCAACTAAAACATCTATTCAATATCAACCCCGTACATCACATACAGATAAGTGCAAACTACAAATACAATAATGCAATCTAGGGCAAATAAAGTGCATCATTCTCAACAACACGTCTATATCATGTGAAATAAAGCACATATCCACTGTAAATACAAAGCACAGGCTGCAAACACATTGACTATTACCAGATAGTGCTAATTCTGAGCACATGGGCCATTTGCATAAATTGCAAGATGTGAGCACAAAAAGCCATGAGCATAAAGTACAAAATAAGGACATGTGCGTAAAGTGAAAATGTGAGCACATAGGCCATGTGCAGAAAGTGCAGGATGTGAACATGTAACCCATGTGCAGAAAGTGCAGGATGTGAGCACATCAACCACATGCATAAAGTGCGAGATGTGATTAAATATTAATAGCATGTGAACTACATGCATAATGTGCAGAATGTGAACATCAAACTTCTATATCAATAAAATAATTGTTAAAATACTTAAAATACTCAATTGAACTGCAAAAAAGTTTGTCATTATCCATAGTGATAGACAGGCTTTCTTTAGTTTTTTCAAGAAAATGAGATGCTGTTGCGCTTTTTTGATTACAGCAGTGGAGTGTGTGTGCTCCAAGACAGATCATCTGAGATATACTCTTCCAGAAACTTAAAATCAGTGACACGTTCCATTCCTCACCATTTATATGAATAGTGGTTTGTGTGTATCTACTAACTTACATTGGAACCATGTACAGAATTACATTCATGGATATATAGAGAATAGAGTAGAGGACTAAGCAAGCATCCCATCCCTGTGGAACACCAGTACTCAAAGTCAGAGACGAAGAAATCATATTGCCGAACTTCACAGTCTGCGGCATATATATAGTCCTCTGGGTGTATATATATATATATATATATATATACAGTCCAATATCCAGTTGCAAAGATAATTACTAATATTCAACGATGTGAGTTTATATATGAATTCCATTGGAGTAACAGTATTAATAGCAGAATACCAGCATCCTCACATCATAGTTATTATTCAAATGAGCCAGATCTCCCCTCTTATCCCTCCTCTGTTTCCGATCTCTCCGCTTACGGCGTATGCCTCCAACTGTTTCTGATCCCGGCTTCCTGGTCACATCTGGAGACAACAAATATAATAGAGGTGGGCAAAATTCAAGTCTTCAGCAAATAATGCTAGCTGTGTGCAGTAACTGCAAGATAACACTGAAGAAACAAACTACTAATAAATAAATAAAAATCGCTAGTCTGCAAATTCTGAAAAGCCGAGTCGTGCCCTACTCTCGTGCCGCTACAATCTTGTCAGTGTCCTCTGGGTGTAAATGTGTGTGTCAGTGTCCTCTGTGTTTGTGTGTCAGTGTCATCTATGTCTAAATGTGTGCAGTGTTTGTGTCAGTGTCTTCTGTGTGTCAGTGTCCCCTTGTGTAAGTGGGTGTGTGTCAGTGTCCTCTGTGTGTAAATGTGTGTGTGTGTGTCAGTGTCCTCTGTGCGTAACTATTATGTGTGAATTATATTTTCATTTTGTGACTTTTATACTTTATTTAGTTTATAAATATTCTTTACTACCTTTAATCAGGCTTATTCTCCAATATGGGATTAATTTAAATTGTTTTGTTTAGAATTTAAATCAATAGGAAGTACTTTCTTTTTAGACCTGCAGGGGTACTTCTCCGTAAAAGGTTGTAAAACACTGGCTTACACTCTCTAACCCTGTTAGATAGTGTCCTTACCAAACCTTAGCACTTTTTTTCCAGCACTTTAGCAGTATCTCATAGTACAAATTATAATTATATTATAGTAACTATAATTATATTATATAATATCCCGGCGAAAGAGGTGGATGTCTTGATGAGTCATTTTTCTTTTGAATGGTGGGCAGACTGTACAAACTTTTTGTTGTTAAAATACCAAAAACTGTATTGTCACTTTTGAAGTATAATTTTCAATCCCTCATTTCTTCTACCAGACAGAAGTTACATACGTGGAAGGATATTTGGCTCTTTTGAGCGGGTAGAATAAATACTGTCAAGATGATTGTTCCCATACTTTTGCTGACCTCTTTTTATTGCACACTCTTGAACAGTTTTGTGTGGTGTCATAGTAGGGCCCGAGTGACTAGCTCGTCTATGCATTAAATCAGCGGTTCCCAAACTGGGAACACAGGGGCGCCACAAAATATTTCCCCGCTGCCATGATTAGAAAACCGGGACCACGCCGTGCCTCGCTCTCCCCTGCCAGCTCGGAACGACTGGTGCGGCGATCAGAGATCTGCCTCACCAGCCTGCTAGCACTATAAAACTGGCAGCCGGCAGGGATGGGAGAGAGGACCTTGGGGAGCTCTGACCTGAAGCTCTGTCGGGTTCTCCTCCCACAAGCTAAGATCGTTACCATGGCAATGCTTTGAATCTTGGAAGTGTGAACTCTAGCTCAAGAGCTGCAGGCTAGAGTTCACTCTCACCACTTGGACCACCAGGGCTTCTCCACCAGACCACCAGGGTTTAGTACTGTCCCCCCTTTCAGGCAAAGGTAAGAAAGGAGAGGGGGGTATGAAAATTTAAAAGAAAAATAATACAAAAATGTTATATTTATTTATCTGCCCTACTCCCACAGAACCACAATAACTCCCCTCATATACACACACTGCCCCCCATACATATACATTTTACATTTTTGGACACATTGTACTTTCTTTTTCTTTCCTATTTTTTATTTTTTATTATTAATGAATTGATGTGTGAAATTTTCTTGCTATGCCATGAAAAAAATTGCTTATCAGTATAAGTATTATAAAGACTCGTTGGAAAACAAAGTATACTTTTAAAAAAAAATATTTATATATCACTTTTTATTTTGTTATATTTGTGTCTTAAATATTGATGGCCACAATATACTTAATTACATTTCCAATTATTTTCAATCTTAATTGCATTATACCCTGACTAGTAACTGAAGGAAATGTAACGTATTTTTGTAAATTGAGTTAACAGCCTGGTTTTAATGTTATTGTCAATACTTTCATTCTTGTTTACTGGTTTAAATGGATGAGATTGTGTAATGGTGTAAAGGTAAATTGTTTACTATTATAATTATAATTTTTTTATTTATATAGCGCCAGCAAATTCCATAGAGCTGTACAATAATCATATTATAGTCTTTAAAATCATGTTACATTCTGCAAAAATGAACTAACTGTCCCTGCTATAAAGAAAGATCGCAACATGAAATCTTATTGTTAATTATAAATAATCCACAGTGATATTAGCTGCTACTTGTAATAATGGGTCTTAAGAATAAGACAATATTGAGATATGCATGATAACTGTATCAGTAAATGTGTGCCTGTTTTGGATACCAAGTGCATTTTTTCATCTTATAATCAGAGGCGGCTCTCTAATTAGGCGATTTAGGCGGCCACCTTAGGCCTCGCGCTGATGGGGACCTCGTGGCTGCCTAATTCACCTTAGGGCAGTGTGACATGTCGGGTCCTTGGTTAGAGACCAAGGGCCCAACATAGGAGGGGGCCCGGCGGCTTGCCCTTTATGCTGCTGGGTGCAAGGCCCCTCCTCATTGCTTGCCTGGGAGAGAGCCAGCCTCCAGTCTGCAGCTCTGCCAGGTGCAGACTGAGGTGCCTATCAGAGCCCCCTACCCGCTCACAGCTCTGCTCCGCTCGACCATGCTAAACTGAGCGACAGGTAGGGGGAGCGATGCGCGCTTCCTTTCTGTTGGTCACGTGATTCTTGCGCCCCCAAAGCTGGTACGCCCGAAGGCGGCCATCTGTGCTGCCTTATTGACGTGCCGACCATATCACCCACCATTTTTTTGTCATTTTCATAGAATACTTATTTTAATTTCTATTTTTGTTAGACATCATAGTGAAGGCAACTTTTGCTTTTTTTAATTAGCTATTATTGTAACTCAATTCCACTCCATTTGGTAATACATTAAAATAATCTGTTTCTGTGTCACAAATGCAGTTTAGTAAGAACTTGAAATATCTCAGATTTAGTGGGAGTATGCAGAAACAAACCAACTTTGGACAGTAGGTGTCGATGTCAGTCTGGGGAGGTATGCCTGTGTTAAAGGGAAACTCCAGTGCCAGAAAAACAATCCGTTTTTCTGGCACTGGAGGGTCCCTCTCCCTCCCACCCACCAATCCCTGGTTACTGAAGGGGTGAAAACCCCTTCAGTCACTTACCTGGGACAGCGGCGATGTCCCTCGCCGCTGTCTCCGCCTCCGCGATGCTCCTCCCAGTGATTGCGTCGGCCGGTGGGCAAGACTGATCTCGCCCACCGGCCGAGGAGACCTAAAAAAATCATTTCAATGCTTTTCAATGGGGTTTTTAGCGATGCTGGAGGTCCTCACACAGCGTGAGGACGTCCAGCGACGCTCTAGCACAGGTTTCCTGTGCTAGAACCCAGGAAGTTCCCTCTAGTGGCTGTCTAGTAGACAGCCACTGGAGGTGGAGTTAACCCTGCAAGGTAATTATTGCAGTTTATAAAAAACTGCAATAATTACACTTGCAGGGTTAAGGGTAGTGGGAGTTGGCACCCAGACCACTCCAATGAGCCAAAGTGGTCTGGGTGCCTGGAGTGTCCCTTTATTAACATCAAATGTCTCTCCTCTCCCTAATCCTAGTCCCTCTATCAGTCACTACCACTGCAAGTAAATCTATTTAATATTCTATTCTGAAATCTGGAGCTGTATTAACTCCTTCCCCACATGTAAATATTTCTAAGTTGTCTACATCTCTGCTCTAGCTTATGTTTTTGTGACTCTGATTGATAGTTCTGCTTAGTTACCTTTTCTTTTTTTTTTTATTTCTGCAGCTGACTGATATTGAAATTTGGAAAATTAGGTGTTCATGTCAAAGATCAATTAAAAACGTAACCAAAACTGCAAAATTGCAAATGATAAAAAAAGCATATTACGAGGAGGAAAATAATTGTTGATACAGCTGCATGAGGACAGAGTCAGATAGAAATGCATGAATAAAAAAAAAGTTAAAGTTAAATTACCCCGTTCGAGGCACTGAACTGGCTGCTGTAGGATTGTTGCATGCAGCTAAAACATAGTAAATTACATGGTGAAAACATTTAATGTTTACAGGGAACTATATTACAAAATAGTCAATACATAAGCCGAATTTAAAACTAGATAACTTGAATCTGACAGAGAACACCACAGTGCACAGTAGAAGTAGAGTATAATGCTTTATCATGTGTAAGTAATACTTGTAGTTGTAATTAATCACCACAAGAGGGCATCTATGCATGAAGCAGTTGCTTGGGAACTTGGTTTTAAAGGAGCTTGTACGAAGTGACACTTTCAAGCCAGGCAGTATTTTATGTTGTGTACAAAAAGGGAGACAACATAGATAATGGCACAGATACAGTAACACAATGCTAATTATGCACGTAGGGCACACTTAGGGTAGAGATGGGTATAGCAGATTTTAGCACTATAAATGTATGCTGCTCTACTACATCTTGGCTCTGGCAAGGGCTAATGAGGAAGGGGTCAACAGTGGATAGTAAGATTGACTGACAGGGGATGGATGGAAAAGGTTTAACAGTGGGTAGTGTCGTTGACTGACAGTGGGTAGGTTGATTAACAGGGACTGGCAGAAAGGAGATAACAGTGGGTAGGGAGGTTTACTAACAGGGTTTGGAGGGTAAGGGATAACAGTTGGTAAAGAGGTTGATTAACAGAGACTGGAGGTACACATATATTTTTTGTTTTAATTAATCTTTATTGGGAGCCAGGTTATTTTTTAACAAGGGCCAGTAGTGCATCCTGGTTTTGTGCTGCCCTAGGCATGACAAAACTCAGGGGAAAGTGCTCCCTTGCCAGCGCCGCCCGCCTGCACAGATTTTTACTTAGCTGCCCGCCTGCCTGGACTGTTAGCCGCCAGGTTAACAAGACATTTGCCCTGGGCATTTGGGGGCTGCTTTTTTTGCCACCCCCTGGAAAATGCCGTCCAAGGCAAATGCCTTGTTTGCCTCACAGCTAATACGTCCCTGACAAGGGCTGGAGTGGCCAGTGCTGTACCCGTCTTGTGGTCAGTTAACAAGAGCTGATGCCGCATGCATGCGCAGTATGCCAGTCAGATTTTCATACATACATACTTACATACACACACACATACATACACACACACATCTCTGTGCATATTTAAGTAGATGGATAGATAAATGATTGTATATATATGTTCAATGTGAGCAGGATATCACTTTGCTGCAGAGGCATTTAGATTGATTAGGGGACATGTGCACTCAAATGGCCGATGAAATCTTATGTAGAAGATTGCAAAGTTATTTACTTCTGGGGAAAGAATGCACAAGTAACTTACACCCTAAATGGTAGTGAATTAGGGATAACAACACATGAGAAGGATTTGGGAATTGTTAAGACAACTAGGCAACAATATGCAAGGTCGATCAGCAGTTACAAAGATGTGTAAGGTATTGTCATGTATAAATCAAACAGTGCCTGGGGGGGGTGGAGGGGGGAGGATTTAATAGCATTATCTAAATATATTCTGGGCCAATACAAACCATTGCCTGGAAACCTATTCACAAACAGGACTATACGTAGAATACAAGGTCACACGTTTAGACTGGGAGAAAGAAGATTTAGTCTAAGGCAAAGGAATGTTTTTTAAACAGTAAGAACAAAAAAGTCAACTGACCTGGTCTGCTTTAACCCCTTAAGGACACATGACATGTGTGACATGTCATGATTCCCTTTTATTCCAGAAGTTTGGTCCTTAAGGGGTTAAAGAATCTCAAAATAAAATGAGTTTGCAAATTGTTTCTCTTCTCTTCAGAAAAAAAACTAGAAAAATATGAAAATGTTTAATAAGGAAAAGATCTTAACATAAATTTGCCAATCGTCCATAAATAGCACAGTTGTGAAAATAATCTTCTAGGATTATAAAAAGTGTTTTTAGCTGCTAGTTTGGGATTTGAATATGAAATAGTAGTCACAAGTCAGGTGATGTGAGCACATGGTAAGGGAGCTTGTACAGAGCATTCTCAGCCTTAAAGGGAAACTCCAGTGCCAGGAAAACGATCCGTTTTCCTGGCACTGGAGGGTCCCTCTGCCTCCCACCCCCCAATCCCCAGTTGCTGAAGGGGTGAAAACCCCTTCAGTGACTTACCAGAGGCAGCGACAGGTCCCACGTTGCTGCTTCCTCCACCCCCGCCGCTCCTCCTTCTGCTTACGTTGGCCGGTGGGCGAGACTGATCTCGCCCGCCGGCCGAGGAGACCTAATGCGCATGCGCGGCAATGCCGCACATGCGCATTAGCGCACCCCATAGGAAAGCATTGAATAGAGCGACGCTGGAGGTCCTCACACAGCGTGAGGATGTCCAGCGACGCTCTAGCACAGAAAACCTGTGCTATGAAGCAGGAAGTTCCCTCTAGTGGCTGTCTAATAGACAGCCACTAGGGGAGGACTTAACCCTGCAAGGTAATTATTGTAGTTTTAAAAAAACTGCAATAATTACACTTGCAGGGTTAAGGGTAGTGGGAGTTGGCACCCAGACCACTCCAATGAGCAGAAGTGGTCTGGGTGCCTGGAGTGTCCCTTTAAAACATAATTTCCATGTTATTTTTTTCTGTTCACAGTGTAGCATAAATATAATGAAATATATTTATTTTTGGAACATTGTACATTTTCTATTTTTAATTGTATGTCTCAATCTACATTTGAGTTAAACATGTTACCAGTCATAGCATTTGTTAATATGTGGTACTTGTGTTTTTATATATGTGTATATCTTCTCCTCAACAAAATCTTGATTGACTTTAAAAGTCGCCAAAAACTGGAACTATGTAGTAATGACGTTTCAGTTTAATGACCACAGTGACACTAAACTGCTGCAAAAACACATGTTGCATTAACCCCTTAAGGACGCATGACGGACCCGGTCAGTCATGCTGGGGAAGCACTTAACGACGAATGAGGGACCTGGTCCGTCATACACTAAAATTAACCCTAGATTGCCTCGGTGCCGGCGATCGCAGGGTTAATGATGTTGCTGGGTGCCTACAAGTCAGTGGCAGACCAGCAACATCAAATCGATATGTTACAGCCAGTCACAGCGGTCCCAATGCTGTTGGGATATCAGATCCGCCTCCCCCCACCTCTGTTGGGTTTGTGAAGTGTATAGAGTTGGATCGTTGTTACTTTGTGTCCCTGAAGATAATACATTTTGTGAAGAGATTCCAAATCCCCTTTACCCTGGGCTTTAAAAAAAATTAACCCTTTCCCTGCTGATTGATCACTGCCAGCAAATCGCTGATTCCCCTGATGCTAAACATGGCGCAGATGACTGGGTACGCCTAATAATTTTTCACTAGACATCCCAGAGTTCACTGCCAATCCTGGCATACAGACTGACCTGTCTGGCTATAATGCGCTGGATTGTATGCAATTTTGGGGGATATAGTCACCCAGACTAATCTGTATGCTTAGCAGTATATGGCATACAATCAAAAGTCTATTATCGCCAGGAAAGAGAGATAGTACCCCACCAGTGTGTCAGAATTAAAACAATTGTGGGCACTGACAATGCTAATGGGTATAATTAAAAAGCCCACCATTAGAATGTATTGGTCTAAAAACCCCATTTGCAATACCTCCATTTTATCCCAGACAATGAGTAGGGACAGATATGAAAACATACTGCGATTTATGCACAATACGTAGTGCCCCCCAAAAGGCCATCCGCAGTATGATCTTCTATATAAAATACGCCCTCTAATTGCCCACTTTTATGATAAATTTGCCACTATTTATACCCCCAAAAAACATATTGCTATTGACGAATCCCTCATGAAGTATAAGGGAAGACTGTACATCCCATCCAAAAGATCCCGATATGGGATAACATTTTATAAATTGTGTGGAAGTGGCAGTGTATACGAAGGAAGGGATAGCCACCTTAATCCCCCAAGTTGTCCAGATATAATAGGCAGTGGCGTACACATGACCCATGGGGCCCCGGTGCAAAAATTGATCCGTGGGCCCCCCCCCCACTCTGCGCGGGCCGGGGCAGCAACACATGGCGGCGGGCACCTGGTCGCAGGGGTTGCGACCGCGGTATGTACGCCACTGCATGCAGATGCACACACACTTAAAGGACCACTACAGACACCCAGATCACATCAGCTCAATGAAGTGGTCTGGGTGTCAGGTCCCTCTAGTTTTAACCCTGCAGCTGAAAGCATAGCAGTTTCAGAGAAACTGTTATGTTTCACTGAGGGTTAATCCAGCCTCTAGTGGCTGTCTCACTGACAGCCGCTAGAGGCGCTTGCGCCATTTTAAGACACTGAACGTCCATAGGAAAGCATTGAGTAATGCTTTCCTATGGGCGGTTTGAATGCGTGCGCGGCTCTTGCCGTGCATGCGCATTCGGAGCTGAGAGGCGGAGGGATCCCCAGCGCCATGGGAGTCCGGCGCTGGAGAAAGGTAAGTGCTGAAGACACACTCTCACGAACAAATGCATACACACTAGCTAACAGACACACACATTTACTGACAAAGACACACTCAGCGGCAGACATACATACACACTCACTTACAAAACATACACTCTCACTGACAAACACACACTCACTAACAGACATCAAACAGACTCACTAACACACACAAACACACTCAGTAACAGACACACAGTAACACACTCACTGACACTCACTAGCAGACACACACTCTAACACAAACACCAACACTCACACTAACACACACACACTAACGCTCACACACACTAACACACACACACTAACGCTCACACACACTAACACACACACGCTCACACACACACTAACACACACACACTAACACTCACTCACACACACACACACTAACACACACACACACACTAACACACACACACACACTAACACACACACTAACACACACACACTAACACACACACACTAACACTCACACACACACTAACACTCACACACACACACTAACACTCACACACACACTAACACTCACACTCACACTAACACACTCACACACACACTAACACTCACACTCACACTAACACACTCACACACACACTTACACTTACACATGTTTTTTTTTTTAATTTAATCCCCCCAGCCTCCTTACCTTTTGGAGTGCTGAGGGGATTCCCTGGGGTCCAGTGGTGCTGCTGGGCTCCTGGGGGGGGGCGGTCACCCGGCGGGCTGGCTGGTCCTGCGGGCGCGCGAGGGAGCACTCTCCCCTGAGTGCTTCCTCTTCAGCTCCCTCGCGCGCCGCGTACTGATACCGGCGCCGGAAGATGACATCATCTTCCGGCTCCGGTATCAGTGCGGTGCGCGAGGGAGCTGAAGAGGAAGCACTCAGGGGAGAGTGCTCCCTCGCGCACCAGCCGGCCGCCGGGTGTAAGCAGGGCCAGCCTCGGGGGGCCCGGAGGTGGCTGGCTCCTGGGCCCCCCAGGAGAAGAGGCTGGCCCAGAGCGTACATACCGGGTCGCAGGGGCGGCCGGGCCCCCTGGTGGGCCGGGCCCGGTTGCAGCCGCGACCCCTGCGACCCTGGTATGTACGCCACTGATAATAGGGACAAGTGGGAAAATTGTCTGGGACCTAATCATGCCTTTACTAAACAAGGGATATCATTTTTATATTGATAATTTTACACATCTAAAAATGCTGTACTGCTTTGAGACCGTGGCCTGTGGCACTATCAGGAAGAGACGCACAGGTTTCCCAAAGGCTCTAGCAGAAAAAAAATAAAAAGGGGGAAACAGCAGCTCTCTGCCAGGATGAACTGTTGTCACTAAAGTACCACGAGAAAAAGGAGGTGTTCATCCTAACTACCATACATGGTGAACGCACTCGCAAGGTCGCAGTTCGTGGCAGAGAGGAAATTAAACAGGTGCCAGTCTGCATAACACATTACAATCGGCATATGGGGGTAGTTGACCTGTCCTATTACCTGATGCAGCCGTATTTGATCATGCGAAAGACCAGGGCATGGTTCAAAAAAGTGGTCATATATATAATGCAGTCGCAATCCACAATGCCTTTGTTATATTTTACCCCTTAGTGACCGCGGACGTACAGGGTACGTCAGACAAAAGCAGTGGAGCCCGGCAGTGTAGTGCAAAGCATCAGAAGCCATCAGGCAGGCTTCCGATGCTCTGCCTGTATGAAGAATTCAATTTTATATATATATATATATATATATATATATATATATATATCTGTTTATATGTAAAAAATATGAAATATCCATATACATAATTACATAAATCTTCATATACATAATTACATAAATAATTTCATAAATATACACGTACACGTACATATATGTATATATATTTTAATAATTCTACATGCATATTTTTACATAATTAAGTATTTTATTGATTGAAATTTGGTGGACCTGCCTGACAACCCAGGCCAAAAGTCCAGAGAATTTAATTTGCTAGCACTATATTTAACCCTGTAACATTCCAAGACACCCTAAAACCTGTACATGGTGGGGTACTGTTTTACTCTGTAGACTTTGCTGAACACAAATATTAGTATTTCAAAACAGTAAAACATATCACAGCGTTAATATTGTTAGTAAAAGGGAGGTTTTTTTTGCATTTTTTACACACGAACAGCACTTTCACTGATGATATCATTGTTGTGATACGTTTTACAGTTTTGAAACACTAATATTTCTGTTCAGCGAAGTCTCCCGAGTATACCAGTACCCCCCATGTACAGGTTTTATAGTATTTTTGAAAGTTACAGGGTCAAATATAAGGCCTTTTTTTCCACATTGAAATTTGCCAGATTGGTTATGTTGCCTTTGAGAGCATATGGTAGCCAATGAATGAGAATTACTCCCATGATGGCATACCATTTGCTAAAGAAGACAACCCAAGGTATTGCAAATGGGGTATGTTCAGTCTTTTTAGTAGCCACTTAGTCAAAAACACTGGCCAAGGGGTGGAGCCTGACCGCGAGCGAGAGCAGACGCCATTTCGCAGATCTCCGTATGTTCAGCCGACAAAACCCTGATTTCTGAGAGCTAAACCCCTCTCCCAGCCTGCTACCGGCTTTCATCCCACGTAGTAAGCGACCCAGAGGCAATCTATGCCGTTCGTTTAGCCGGCAAGGGTAAAAAGGCAGAAGTGCAGGCCCGGGGCCTACAAGCCCACACAGAGCCTGAACTGGTTGGAACTGCTAGACTGCTTGCAGCCTCAAGGGGACCCGGAGGCTGACTACTATACAGACACCCACCAATCACCCCTGGCAAAGACGGGCAGACGATCCCAGAAGCACCCTCTGGATCAACCATAAGGATCCAGGGACATAGGGGCATTACTGCAGCGGCACCAACCAGCCAAAATGGCGGACAAGGCGGATCACAGAACTGCACTGGCACCAGAGGAGCCTGCACAACCGGACCCACCACCTGAGCAAGTACCGGGCACAGCAGAGGGCATGGATGGGTCGGCGCTGGTCACTCAGCGGGCCTTCCGGAACCTCGTTCCAGAGATCAAAACCCACCTGGCTGCTGATGTGGCAATTATCAAAGCAGACATACAGGCAGTTGACAACAGGGTGAAGGCCTCACCAGAGGACATAGTTGCACTTAAACACTCCATTATACGGCTCTGGATGACAGGTTGCGGCCCAACCACCTGAAAATCAGAGGAGTACCTGACACAATTACACCTGACGAGCTTCCTCATTATATGAGGCGCCTAGTGGCCTCCAAACTGCCCCCGACTCACGCCAAGAAATTCACCATAGATGGGATCTACCGTCTACCGGCAGCAGACAGAGCTGCCCCCACCGTGGTGAGAGATGTGATCGTCTGATGCTCCACCTCACAGGATAAAAGACTCCTGATGACAGCGATACAAGGCAAGACACCACTATCTTTTGAAGGGACTAGTCTCTCCTTCTTCCAGGTCCACGCTGCAACGACGATCCCTGCAACCTGTAACTAGCCATCTGAGAGCAGCTGGTGTGGAATACCACTGAAGATCCCCCAGGTTCCTAGTGGTCACTCATAACGGGACTGTGTCAAAATCTCATCACTAGCCAAGGCACCTACTTTCTTCAAAGCCCTGGGTATCCCGGTCCCAACGATCCCTCCAGATCGACACCCCGGAGCCAGAGCAGCAGCACCCTCAACATCAATGGACCACCCAATCCTACACTCAGAAACCTGAATACACAGAAGGCCTCAACAACCCCCTGAGGCTCAAGCTCATATTGTTTTGTTATGTTCATTTCCATTACTCATTTCACAATATAAGTTTCATAGGCTGACATATGGACGGAGTATGCTCACATGACCAACGCATTCTAGTATCCGAATGACAGGGCACCGCCCAAAAGCTACAATGTGGACATCACACACACACACCGCCGATCATACACAACACTCCCCACCCGCTACCCCCATGGTTAGGGGCACACATAGATAAAGCCTGACACTACCACCCTGAATGGGAAACACTTACACTCACAGACTATGATGGCTGATCTCTCTACGCAATTAGTACCCTCTTGAATGATTATCAATGTACATGGTATTACTGCACCACTGCATACCACCACCCTGACAATTGTTGATGCTTGTTTTACAATTTTATGCACAAACCCTCCTCCCCCCTTTTTCTTTTACGTATCCCACAGTGCATTGATATGATAACAAAAAATACATAAACATTTTCAATAAACAGAGATTGACAAAAACACTGGCCAAAGTTAGTGTTCATAATTGTTTTTTGCATTTTTAACACACAAACAAATATAAATGCTAACTTTGGCCAGTGTGACTAAGTGACTAAGAAAGACTAGACTAACCTGAGTTGTCTACTTTTCAAAAATATATGGTTTGATGGGGGTAAATCACATTGGCGGACTTTAAAAATGTCCCAAATAGGACATGGGTGCATGATGACCAGCTGTGAAAATTCCAAGTTGGAAAACTGGAATGCGCACCCTCCAAATAAGGTATTTTTGCCGCCAGAGAACCCGAGACACATCTATACAAGGGTGGTATCACTGTACTCAGGAGATGTTGCTGAACACATATTGGGGTGTTCTTTGGCAGTAATCATTAAAGTTCTCTGTACATGTATTTTTTAATTGCTATGTGTGTAAAAAAAAATCACCAATTATTTTATTTATTTTCAATTTGGCATAGATTGGTGGTAAAATGGTTGCATGAAAAGAGTCAAAATACCCTACGTTTAATACCTTAGGTTGTCTTCTTTTAAAAAATATATACATGTGAAGGGTTATTCAGGGATTCCTGATAGATATCAGTGTTACAATGAAACTTTGGTTAATTTTGAAAAAAGATGGTTTGGATATAGCAAAGTGCTACTTGTACTTATAGCCCTATAACTTGCAAAAAAAAAAAAATGCTAAGAACATGTTAACATCAGGTATTTCTAAACTCAGGACAAAATGTAAAAACTATTTAGCTTGGGTGTTTTTTGGGGGTCAAAGTTATAAAAAGTGTGTTTTGAAAAAAAAAGTCATCATATTTTATTTAAAATGTTTTTATAGTAAATTATATGATATGATGAAAATAATGGTATCTTTAGAAAGACCATTTAATGGCAAAAAAAACCCAAAACAACGCTATATAATATGTGTGGGTACAGCAAATGAGTAAGAAGAAAATTACAGCTAAACACAAACACTGCAGAAATGTAAAAACAGCCCTGGTCTCAAACGGTCAGAAAATTGCAAAGCGGTCTAGTCACTAAGGGGTTAAAAAGGCAAATGCTGAGTTGAAATGCACGTTTCAGCTCATTTCTGGGCTGCCATTGAGTGCCATGGAGGGGGACCATCCATCAGTGGAGCCTAACAGAAGAATTCAGGCAGGTCACTTGTGCTTCAGGATTGCATCAACCCCCCAAAAGAAAAAGGTGCAGGATGTGTTAAAAGAGGGGTGTTAGAGCTGAGACCAGTTATTACTGCCCTAATTGCCCCTTTCAGCCCGGCCTATGTATTGGCCACCGTTTTCAAATTTTCCACACCCAGGCCAAATAAGCAGACCGGTTTTGGGGTGTGATTTCAGTCTTGTGAGGGTATCAATATGTATATTGTTTATATATTTTTAGTTATTGTAACTGAAAGATGTTGAGGAAGTTCAGGCCAAGGAGGCTTCTAAAATTCTGACTGCTGACTGACCATTTTATTATTTTTATTTTGGTAATTTAGTTAATTAGGGGGGGGGGGGTGGAGGGTTGTAGTTAGTGGGAAGTTGAGGTGTTTAGTGTTAAGTTAGGGGTTATAAAAAATTAATTGCCCTGTTGTGGTCTTTTAATAGCCCAAAAGCAATTTATCCTGTCTTATTTTTTGGCTACCGAATCTTGGCTTTGTCTCCTGTTTATCCTGTCTTCTCTGATCCATGACTTCGGCTTGTCCTATAGTTGTTCGGTTTCTTTTTACTCCTTTGACCTCAGCTTGTAACTTGACTATTCTCTGCTTGTATAGCCTGGCTATTCTAAGGACTGGTATTACAAGTTTCTCTCTCTGTGTTCTCTCTATTTGTGGTCTGTCTGTGTGTTTTTTTTTACCATCAAAATCAAGTTTAATCAAGGCAATGCCAGGGCAAACTTTATAACATGCAAAGAGATTAAAACAATGTTTTATTTCTCCTCTTCTTTGTAAGCTTTCTTAGTTTACACTGACTGACAGGGAGCTAAAATGGTGAAGCCCAGTTGCAGGATAAAGAGTTATGGATTTTTACATTTAATTTTATCTTTCACAAACAAATAAATATGTGTATAGTAGAAATAGGGATACATAAATATAATATTAGAAATACTGGGGAGTGACAGTTACCCTTTAAGTTTCCAACAATTCACACTTTAGCACATAACTTGTAAACCGTAAACTGAATGTATTATCCAACCAACAGGAGATAATCATTGCCAATAGTCTAATTTAGAATAATGACGTGGTTTCATAATGTTTCAGTTATAGGCATTTGCTTGTCATACGGTACCTGCCAATATGCATGATTTAAATTTTACATATAGAGCTGCATATGTCAACAACCTGGTCCAAGTATCTTTTTATAGAAGCACTACATTCGCTGTGTTAGCCATGTAGAAATAGCAATAGATGTAGCTATGCTGCGTATCACTCTACCCCCTAATCCCCCATCTAAAATATAAATAACATTTGTGAAAAACAAAAGAAAATCAAGGCATCCTTCAAGATTTTGTTGGATTTTTACTTTTTGCTCACATTGTATGTTCCTTTTTGCACTTTTTATGCTATTTTTTTTGTATTGAAATTATTTCAACAATACTAAAAATAGAATTTATACTGTGTGTTCTAATTACTATCTAAATGGGTCACCGTTGGTTAGAACAGACAGGCCATATTGATCCGGTGACAAGTACCGTATATACTTGAGTATAAGTCGAGTTTTGCAGCACATTTTTTGCCATAATACAGACAGGGGGCTGTGTGCGGTTACTTACCGCTCCTGCAGCTCCTGTCAGCTCCCTTCTCCTCCGCGCCGGTCCTTTCAGCACCTCTGTCAGCTCCCAGTGTAAATCTCGCGAGAGCCGCGTGGTCATAGTGCGGCTCTTGCGAGACTTACACTGTGAGCTGACAGAGGAGCTACACGGACCGGCGCGGAGGAGAAGGGAGCTGATAGGAGCTGCAGGAGAGGTAAGTGCTCTCTGCCAGCCCCCCTCCACTGAACTGCCAATGCCACTGGACCACCAGGGAATGAGAGCCCCCCTCCCTGCCATGTATCAAGCAGGGAGGCGGAACCAAAAAAAATAAAATATTAATAATAATAATAATAATAATAATAAATAATAAAATAATAATAATTTAAAAAAAATAATATAACAAAAAAAACTATTAAAATAAAAGAATAAAAATGCCCACCCCCACCAAGGCTCTGCATCACACACTCAAACTGAATGAACTGCATTCATACACAGTGCACTCATACACACACACTGCATTACACACACACACACTGCATTCATACACACACTGCATCACACACACACACACACACACACTGCACTCATACACACACTGCATTCATACACACTGCATCACACACACACACACTGCACTCATACACACACACTGCACTCATACACACACACACTGCACTCATACACACAAACTGCACTCATACACACAAACTGCACTCATACACACAAACTGCACTCATACACACACTGCACTCATACACACACACTGCATTCATACACACACTGCACTCTTACACACACTGCACTCTTACACACACTGCACTCATACACACACTGAACTCATACACACACACTGCACTCATACACACACACTGCACTCATACACACACTGCACTCATACACACACTGCACTCATACACACACACTGCACTCATACACACACTGCATTCTCATACACACACTGCATTCTCATACACACACTGCACTCATACACACACTGCATTCATTCACACACTGCACTCATACACACACACACTGCACTCATACACACACTGCACTCATACACACACTGCATTCTCATACACACACACTGTACTCATACACACACACTGCACTCATACACACACACTGTAAATAAATATTCAATTAATATATTTTTTTTAGGATCTAATTTTATTTAGAGATTTACCAGTAGCTGCTGCATTTCTCACCCTAGTCTTATACTCGAGGCAATAAGTTTTCCCAGTTTTTTTGGGTAAAATTTGGGGCCTCGTCTTATATTCGGGTCGGCCTATACTCAAGTATATACGGTAACTACCCTTAATGTATTATTTACCATTGTACCATTGCCTTGTCCATTACAGTTTAGACCATATCAAACACTAAGAAAAAGCTAATAAAGGTGCTCTGCTGAATTAATTTTCATATATATATATATATATATTAGTTACTAAACTAATTTTGCAAAAAAAAAAAAAAAATGGGTCAGCAAACTCTTGCCATGTAGATAATTTGGGTTCCTATTAGCGACTGTTAGAGGAACACTCCAAGAACCACAACCACTGCAGCACATTGTATTGGTTATGTTGCAATGAATGCCCCGGTCCACCCCCAAAGTAAGTAGTCAAGCTGTTGTTAACAGTTTATGTTAATGCCTAGGGTCTATCAGGCACAGGTCACTGTCTCTATGGGAGTAATCAAATGTTTTGATTACATTCAAAGAAGGTGGCAGTATTGGCAACATAACTACTTGAGCAAGTGTTCTTTTAAGAACCACTGGCCTATAACCTTAAACAGTTATTTCTTACTTATATTCCCACATCATGTTTTACAGGACATTTTTTTATACGTGATAATTATAAGTCGATACTTGATAATGTTGTCTTTTATATATTGCAGGATATGGGCATGCTGCTCCAGGGACTGATGCTGGAAAAGTCTTCTGCATGTTCTATGCTGTCCTTGGAATTCCACTTACCTTAGTCATGTTTCAGAGTCTGGGAGAGCGCATGAACACATTTGTAAGGTTCCTGTTAAAGAAGATGAAGAAGTGTTTTCATATGAGGAAAACAGATGTATCCATGGAGAACATGGTGTTAGTTGGCTTCCTGTCTTGCATTGGTACATTGGGCATAGGAGCAGCAGCTTTCTCATATTTTGAAGGTTGGACATTTTTCCACTCTTACTACTACTGTTTTATTACCCTTACCACCATAGGGTTTGGAGACTTTGTTGCTCTACAGAAGAATGAAGCTTTGCAGAAAAAGCCACCCTATGTTGCTTTTAGCTTCATGTATATCCTAGTGGGGTTAACTGTAATTGGAGCTTTTCTTAACTTAGTAGTGCTCCGCTTTTTGACCATGAATTCTGAAGATGAAAGACGTGACGCTGAAGAGAGAGCTTCTTTAAGAAGAGCCCACAATAGCATCAGTCTGCAATCCAAAATGGTCAACAGAAGTCGAAGTTCCATATTTCTTCCTATAGGCGATAGGACAAGTCAGATTAATCTTATACCTCTTATGCAGGATGATTGTGAGAGGGGAAGACGTAGATCTTCCAATACAACTTCCAGAGAAGGATCATTTTGCACATGTATGTGCTACAGATCTCATTTCTGCGATAGTCCAGCAACATCGCACCATGAGTCCTTTAGCTGTCACACAAACCCAGTTTATTATAATTCCATCTCCTACAAAATTGATGAAATTTCTCTAAGCACAAGGGACAACACTGGGTTTTCTTCTCCTGAAAGCACTTTCTCACCCACCTGCCAACGCTACAGAAATCATTTCAGACTCAGGCGAAGGTCTATTTAGAGTCTGAAGCTGTGTCTCACTAATTAATTTAATACAGCAGAGCTTGGCAACAGCAGACCTTGAGTGCTTTGACAAAATCACGTTATAAAACCACATATACATCCAATTTAGGAAATCTGTGTTCGTCAGGTAGTGCTGTTGAACAAAGTGGCTGAACGCCATTGTAGCTAAATGTATTTTCCAGATAATTAAGGAAGAAATTAAGGACACATCAAGATAGAACGTCATCTGTTGTATGTTGGAATACATGTAGATGGATTGTATTTTACAGGGAAAGACCTTAATGTCCTTTGTGGGTGGAACCAAAGCACTAATAATTTTTAATATGTTAACGCTCTGCCTAGGTGCACACAAATATAAAGGCCAACAAGGTAGAGTTGGTGCAATGCTAAGAGATATTTAGAAAGACATGATAAAATTTTATATTTTTACAGCTCATTCCTGTGGCCTTGTGAAATATGTTGTAAATTTCATTTTTTTACACCAATATTTGGGTATTTAATTTCTCACCTTACACGAGTTAGAGCACAAAGTATGATATGGAGCAAACATGAGCCAGATAGCATAAATGAAACAAGTAAATATTTAGCCTCTTTGTATCTACTGGACACTAAAGTAAATATTATATTTTCATTTACTGTACGTACTCTTTATGCTGGAGTCAGTTATGCCAACCTTACTTATGACACTCATGGGTTGGCGTTGCTTATTGCTAAGGGGGACACAATCGGCAACATAACCACTGCAGCATGCTGGTCAGCCGTCGTCTTTCTAGTCTGAGTTACTATATTAAATGCAAAATTCAAAATTACGCTTTATCACCCTTACTCATGACAGATTTTGGACAGTATTCATTGGCTGAGAGTGCTAGCCTATGGCATTCAGCCAATGAATACGCTCCATGTGACCATAGCAACTCAGGCCAGAAGGACCACAGGTACCAGACACAGCAAGGTAAAACCCTTCATAAAGCTTTGAAAAATTGCCATTAGAATTCTGGCACCATGCCCACTAATATGTGCTGTAGGGGTTAAGGTGCATTGATTGTTTAAAAGACAATATAAAGCAGGTCTGGTTTCTTGAATATCTATCTCATGTG
Source organism: Pelobates fuscus (assembly GCF_036172605.1). Taxonomy (NCBI): domain Eukaryota; kingdom Metazoa; phylum Chordata; class Amphibia; order Anura; family Pelobatidae; genus Pelobates; species Pelobates fuscus. The sequence continues at coordinate 235,294,663 of NC_086322.1, forward strand.
ACAAGTAAAATCATAGTATAATAGAGTTTTGGAATCTATCAGTGGTTAAAAGGAACCTAAATGTGAGCTTAGTTTACAGGTTGAAACATAATCACATAAGCTAATGGCACCATGATCAAAATAATTGTAACTAGAAAATATTGCTAACATATACATTTTATGAAATGGATCTTTAACAACTAATGATATGTCATGCTGTTCTTTCCTTGCAGTTTTTTCCTTGAATTGTCATGATTAATAATCTGGAATGGAAGTGGTGTCAATTAAAAGGACACTATAGACCAAAACAATTGGTCTCACTGCTCAATTATCTGCAATTTAGGAGTTAAATCCCTTTGTTTACACAGCCCTAGTCACACCTCCCTGCATGCAACTTGCACAGCCTTCCTAAACACTTCCTGTAAAGAGAGGTCTAATGTTTACACTTCCTTCAATGCAAATTCTGTTTAATTAAGAATGTTTTATCTCCTGCACTGTAACCATGCAGGAGCCTCCTGTGTGTGATAAAAGTTACATTTACAGAGCAGAAGATAAAAATGTTCAAGTTAACATCTGATTGAAAATGAAACCATTTATTCGTGCAAGCTGAGTCACAGCCAGGAGAGGTGTAGCTAGGGTTGCTTAAACAGAAACAAAAGTGGTTTAACTCCTAAATGGCAGAGACTTAAAAATTAAGACTTCAGGCATGAACTATACACCAAAACTGCTTCATTACGCTAAAGTTGTTTTGGTGTCTATAGTGTCCCTTTAACCCAATAGTGTTCATCCATTAACGAGATCAAAGGAGACATGATTTTTGTCAATGGTTGGTTACTGTAAAAAGCCTAATGCCAAAGCAAAAATATACACATTAAGTGTAATTGTTGCCAACACTTAAACGAGATACTATTTAGGATAGGCGTTATTTAGCTATCCCAGACTAAATAAATAAACTATTTAAGCTGATAGACTGCTAGATAAAAATGTATCTTAGACAATAATGCAGGGTTAAAACTTGGCTAGATAAAGTAAGACAGCACGAAAATTATTTAGCCAATCAAGATCCCAGTCTGAATGGATTGCAATTAACACTGCTGTGACATCATGAGTTCCTATCTACTGAACAGTAAGTTGGTAAAGTAGTGTCTGAAATAACAGATACCAGTAGCAGTCTGTCACAAATCCACAAAAGAGAGAAAATAAATAAAATTAAACAAAACTGGGTGATTTCATAATGTAAAAGCTACCCGATAATAGCAACAATTTTTATCAAGCCCTGCCAAACCTTTCAGGGCATCTATCACAACAATCCAAAAAGGAGGGGAAAGGGGAGGACTTGTACAAGTCTCAGAGATGGGTGGAGAGAATTAACTCTGCATCAAAAATTATTATAATTGTGGTCTACATTAAGTGACACAGCCATCAAGTGATATTTGCCCAAATTGGAGGAGATCATTTCCTCTGCCTGATAGTATTTGGACTGTCCGCACGATGACAGAAGCGATTAGCAGAGTGTTAATAGAATGGAATGGTGCACGAATATTAAGAGAAAATCTTTTTCCATCTGCAAATTTTGATTTACTTTCTCCAAATTTCCCTTTTGTATTTAACATGGAGATGCATGAATTTAAAGGAACAGTAAAGGAGTATGTTGTTCCACTTGTTAACCCGCTGTTCTGTCTAAACCTTGCCTGGCAATAAAATATCCAGGGGAAATGCCAGTGGAACCTTTTCTGTTCAATGATTTAAACTTGTTAGTTCCCCAAACCTTTGATCTGATTTTCATATAGCTTATGTACTAAAAAAAATGCTAATTTAATATCCTTCATGTTAGTATTTGATTTATTTAAAGCAGGTGTGCCCAAAAGGTAGATCCCAAGACGTTTTGAAACTACAGCTTCTGTGGTGCTTTGTCATTCTAAAGGCATGCAAAACAAGCATCATGGGAGTTGTAGTTCTACAACATCTGGCGTTCTGAAGGATTGGTAGAAAAATAAGTTGGTTACATAATCTAATCCCTGATCAGGATTCACTTTCCTGATAAGAATTTGGACATATTGTGGCACAAATTGTAGATTATAAACTTTAGCTTATATGTAGCTCAAAAGAAATAAGGGTATTGAAACCCATTCTGAAATCACCAAAGAAAGAGCAAGCTAATCACACTAATTCTAGGAACTGAAATGGGTGGTAACCCTGGGGAATAGGGTACAGTATGCGAAACACTAAAAAAAAAAATCCTAGAAAAAAATACAAAAATCTATTACTTTATTAATGGTTTAAATGCATTGTCAAACAAAAACAGAGGAATAAATGAAAATCTGAAAATTGTGTTTTTTTTTATTTCTTGTAGTAGTGAAATTAAAATTTCAAGTTAAAAGAATAAAATTAAAAAGTAAACCACAAAATAGATATAATTCACCAATAGAAACAAACAATGTATAACATGTAAGCAGTATAATAATCACCAGTTAATGTGGATTCTTGGTAGAATGTTAGATGAGATGTGTCTAAAACTCTAAATGTATCAAACTAGTCCCAATATAGATTTCTGCCAAGGTAGGCACTAACTGAATAGAAATTCCTAGATTTTACTATTAACATGATGTAAACTCATGATTTTGTTAATGACACGGAGGCGAGTATTATGCAATCACGTTCTTTATTTTCCCTCAGCAGCAAAATGAGAGAAAAATTATTTTGAACTCAAATAAATATACATAACAAAAAACTGCTTAGAAGAAGGGCAGCCTATCAGGAAGTAGAACAGTCTATAAAAGGCATGTTCCCAAGGATCTCTTCCTCTTCTTTGCTCCGAAACCGAAGAACAGCTCAGTCTAGAAAACGATAACGTTCAACCTTGTAACCGGAAACAGGATCATCCAGAGAAGATTAGGTTATCGAGAGAGCAAATAGATGGTAATAATCATCCTATCGACTCTAAGTCACATAATGTAAAACAGAAATAGTTTAAGAACCTGACCGCCCAGACCATGATACATAATAAAAAAGAAGTAGGGTCGCACTCAGCCACAATATTTCAACCCAGGGTGCTACTGAGTATGGGTCACCAAAAACACAAGGAATATGTATGAATAGAAAAATCTCAGGCACTCACTGTGATTGTTTCCAGGCAGATTTATTGCAACTTTTCGACCTGTCAAGGTCTTTATCAAGCTTGATAAAGACCTTGACAGGTCGAAACCTTGACAGGTCGAAACGTTGCAATAAATCTGCCTGGAAACAATCGCAGTGAGTGCCTAAGATTCTTGTGTCATTAATAAAATCATGACTTTACGTCATGTTAATAGTAAAATCTGGGAATTTTATTAATGACACGGAGGCTCCTATTATGCAAGTTCAAAGCTGAGCAATGACCCGCGAAGAAAAATTATCAATCGGCAGGAAATAGAAAGTACGAAACGTAGAATCATGTGACCAATTCGCAGCCTTGAGAATATTTTCTAAACGGCAACCTAAAACCAAAGCTCCTCTGACTGAGTGAGCCGAAAAACATGGAGGTATGAACTCCTGCTAGTGATAATAAATCTCGCACCCAGCATGCCAGAGTAGTCATAGATTCAGGGAGATGAGGTTTCCTAAATGATATGAAGAGCTGGTGTTGATTTGTGGTATAAAGAGAGCATGTACGGTCCAAGTACGATTTAAGACATGCAGCTGGGCACAATGCTGGCTTGTCTGCAAAACTCAGGTAGAAAACCGTCTTGATAGCTGATCGTCTTCTGCGTCATATCAAAAGAGATACCCTCGGGAAGGAAAGTCAGTGCATCCCAATCGAGTGCTCTCATGTCGAAACTCGATTACAAGATAGCAAGCAAATAACATAAGCAAATTTTATGAGTGTCGCGGCTCAGCCTTACAGAGGAAACAAAACACATGAGGGAGGGTGCACCCCAGGGTAGGAGAAAAAACACACAGTAGTAAATATACACTTCTAAATATAAACCCAATATGAGACTATAAGTAACACAGAAGTAAATATATAGTACTTAGCTGTTCTGAGGGAGCAGCAAAGAAAGAGGAAGAGATCCTTGGGAACATGCCTTTTATAGACTGTTCTACTAAATGATTGGCTGCCCTGTTTCTTGGCAGTTTTTTGTTATATGTATACATTTATTTGAGTTCAGAAAATTTTGCTGCTGAGAGAAAATAAAGAAAGAGATTGCATAATAGGAGCCTCTGTGTCATTAATAAAATTGGATTATTATATGGATGTAGAATTCCCTCTGGCAAACAGCTGACAAAATGCGTAACTTGATTGTGTATCACATTTAGACTAGAAAGATATGTATATTTACACTCTATGTTAAAAAAAAATAGCTCAGTAAAAAATATATAAATTAAAATAATAGTTTTTATATATTAATATACACACATATATATATATATATATATATATATATATATATATATATATATATATATACAAACATTTTAATTACATTTTAGCAAGTGAGATAGATTTGCTAGGTTGCCATTTGGTTATGGGACATTTATCATTCCTGCATTCTGTCATTATAGTTTTAAAGTGCTGCCCAGCAGTATGTGCAATTCTAATGTAAAATCAATAAAGCAATAGTGATGGGTCCTTTGAGAGCTCTGTTCTGGTTAATTAGTTGATTTCTCATCAGTAGCACAATATTTCCACATACTGCTTGGCAGAACTTTGAAGCCTTCTTGAAAACATAGCTTCCATTGGTAATAAAGAAAAGTTTGAGGGCCTTTAAATTAGAAACACAATAGTTTGAAGGCCTAAATTTAATATCTAGTGCAATGTATTCTGGAGATGAAAATGTTTCTACAAATTGTGTGATTGAAATATATCCCAGAATCTGCTGTGCAGACATCCTTTTATGTTCTCAGTGGTTATATATGCCATAATCTCTGGTCAATACCTGGTCTGGATATTGCTACTGTCAATATATATATAAAATAAAATACTGTTCTTTTCTATATAATGTACCTCTCATGGTTAGATATTCCACATTCTGCTCTGATCAAAACATGGATAACTGTAAAGTCAATGTATTTGAGAATAAAATACTTTTGATTCCTATGGTATGTACTTCTTGTGTGCCTCTTTCCTACTTCCCAAATGTGTATTGTTAACATTAATTGGAGAAAGGGGCAGAATTGTCTACCACCAGTAAGAAATTTAGCACCAGGGCTCAACATTTCCAATTAACCACTCTTCTGATGATGTCAAGAGAATACTGCTGTTCTGCAGATTGCTGGGGACTGGAGGAGAAGAGCAGTGGAAGTAACGCCCCCTCCTAACATCATTAGGAGAGGCTGGCCGACTTTCCTGGCTGCTGTGGGCTGACTGCAGTTACCAGCTCCTGTACCACCTGACCACCAGGGATAAGATTTCTCCCTCCCTGGTCAAAGGTAAGACTCAGGGAGTAAATACACTTTAGTATTTTTTTTTCTTTTTAAGGAGCCTCTGACCCTCACCACATCCCTGATTCCTCATCTACAGCCATTTTTTACCTTTCTACAGCCCCTGCCTCCCTTCTACAGCCCCTGCCCTCTTCTATATTCCCCTTTGCCCCCTCTCAGCCCCTGTGCCTCCACCACAGCCCCTGCCACTTTTTAAAGCCCCTGTGCCTGTCTCCACAGCTCTTGTGCCTCCCTCTACAGCCCCTGTATCCCCCTCTACAGCCCCTGTGCACATGTGCCACCCTCTGCAGCGCCTGTGCCTCCACCACACCCCTGTGCCCCCTCCTACAGCCCCTGTCCCTCCCTCTACAGCCCCTGTCCCCCTCTTCTACAGCCCCTGCCCCCCACCACAACAACTGCCCTTATTTTTGGCCCCTGTGCTTCCCTCTACAGCGGGTGCCGCCACGTCTACAGCCCCTGCCTCCCCTTCAATAGCCCCTGTGGCCCCCCTTTACATAGTTACATAACTGAAAAGAAACTTGCGTCCATCAAGTTCAGCCTTCCTCACATTTGTTTTTTTGCTGTTGATCCAAAAGAAGGCAAAAAAAAAACAGTTTGAAGCACAATTTTGCAACAAGCTAGGAAAAAAATTTGTTGTTGCAAAATTGTGCTTCAAACTGGCCCGGCCACAACCCCTGTTATCCTCGGCAGACACCAAATCCCCCTCTACAGTCTCCATGCCCCCCTCTACAGCCCACGTCTCCCCTTTTACAGCCCCTGCCCCCCACCACAACAACTGCCCTTATTTTCAGCCCCATTTAGCGTATACAGTGGTACCTCGGTTTACAAACGCCTCGGTAACATAATTTTCGGTTTACAAATGAAAATCCATTGAAAATAATGCCTCGTTATAGAAATATTTTTTGCAATACAAAGCAAGTTTCCCCAGGATACACTGTGTCTGGGAGGTTTATAGCACCGGCCCGTGCATGCTGGAGTCTGTCAGTAGCACGTGGCGTTGAGTGTGGAGGTGCTGGAGCGGCTTTTGCATAGAGTTTTGGAGCAATTCTGGAAATTTTTCGCAGTGGTTTTGGGACTTTTGGATTTTCTTGGTGCATTTCTCAAGCGATGGAAAGGTATGGAGATGAGCTTTGTCGTTTGCATGCCTTTTACTGTGGATTGGTTTCCATGCCAGCTCATTTTGATTTTTTTCTGACATCCAGAACGGATTAATTGGTTTTCAATGCATTCCAGTGGGAAACCGCTTTTTGGTTTACACATTCGGTTTACGCAATCAGAAACGTCCCGGAGAACGCATTAAATTCGTAAACCAAGGTACCACTGTATCTTGCTTGTGCATTCTTTACCTCGAAGTGCATAACTTTGCATTCATCTACATTAAATTTAATCTGCCATTTGAGTGCCTGTCCCCAACCTATCTAAATCCCTCTGCAGAGAAGTAATATCCTGCTCACATTGTAGTACTTTACAGAGTTGTGTGTCATCTGCAAACACTGAAACATGACTTTCAATGCTTATTTCAAGATAATTTATATGTTAAAACGAAGTGGTCCCGGGTGGCGGGGCCTGACAGCCAAGATGGCTGGACGTGTTTGTCCACAGCTCCTGACAATCTGAGATAAATCATAGCTTTTAACACGCAAAAAGACAGAATCTCAGCGAGGAACTGACGGTGGATTGACCACACAACGAGAGAGCTCTCGAGGGAAACCTTTATACCCCTCGGTACTAACGGAATACACGGTCCGAACATGCGTCCTAGCGGGCTTAGCGACCAGGCGCCTGGGGGAGACGGCTGTTCTCCCGGCAAGGGGCTCGCTTTGACGAAAGGTATGTCTTTGGACCGGCGGGGGCCATCCCGGTCCCCCCAAGCTCACCCCATAGACTCACCCCGCAGCCGGGTAACCCATGTGGTGGCTATGCCCAAGATGGCGGACGACCTCTTGATACAGGAACGCGAGTTGCGCGGAGCGGGGCTAGGATCACTGGACAACACTCTACACCGCCTGAATCGAGCATTCCACAGATTCTGGAGACGGCTGGAGGCCCGGATGTCAGCGCCGCGGGCCCGGCAGCTGGGAGGGGAGTGGAGTGATGGGAGCTGCAGAGGGCCTTGGCCTCCTCAAAGCATGGAAACCCCACCAGCGAAGAACACGCAGACCGAGAGGGTAAGACCTCGTAAACTAAAAATCAACGCCAAGCTGAAGTTGCTGCACGGCACACGACCCTGGAGACCCTACCTACCTGCACAAACACTCGGGCACTCCAGCAGTGGACATGTAACTCAACACCCAGAGGGAGCACACATCAAGCGGCAAGGCCCGCAACGCCACCACCGGACGAAGTCTGAATATGGACATTCCACACAGAAAGGCAACCAAAACTCACGCCACGGCCAGACGGCAACCCACAAAGGAGGGCTAAACACCCCCCATCACCAGACATACCAACAAGGCACCAGGAGGCGCAGGCTGGCCAGGCTGACCAGCGCATGAACCTACTATTGGGTCGTGTACACTAACACACTGAGACTCTCTTTAGAGGTTAATGTTCCTCTGGTATAGCTTACCATGTACCACTAACATGCTTCTGGGATACACCTTAAAAATGCAGTACGTACCTGAGATGTGATAGCTAACTCAGCATACTCACCTTCATACTACCACGCCTATCGCTTCAGGGTCTTTGGGGCACATGTTATTTTCAAGATGCACACCACTGTTTAGATAGATATATCAGCCTAGTATGCTTCACTATTGCTAACCCTCATGTCAAGACTGCACCTTTACTTAGCGGAAGATTATGGGGAACACTAGCATGATCACGATGGCGGATTGTGAAGTTGCTTAATATGAGGACACTTAATATGCCCCTGACTACAACCTACCACTGATTATTGAGCATGTCCATAGCTCCCATCTAAGTCTTTCGCCCGACATACACGGGCCACTAAACCCCATTACTCCTCTCCTACGCTTGTCGCAGAACTGATTGTATGTTCCGTTTGTTATAACGATGTACCATACCGCATGCTACTAAACCTATATCAGTCACGTTACTTAATTTCTTCTAACCACAACTTATGCTATTGTGACTCGCAATTGTTAATCTGTTGACCTACTCAGCATTACTCTAATGTTAAAAAAAAAGTGCGATAATCTCAATGCTCCAACTGTTATGCTTGTTAATATGCTCGAGGAATGCTATTGGGGCACCACGAGCCTGTATGTTTTTTCACTCAAAGCACAATAAAAATAAATAATAATAAAAAAAAAAGAAGCGGTCCCAGAACAGGACCCTAAGCGACACCACTTTTGTCCAGCTTGAAAATTTACCATTAATGACAACTCTCTGTACTCTGTCTTTAAGCCAATGTTCTACCCAAAAAAATATTTTCATCTAGAGCAGTGGTTCCCAACCCAGTCCTCAAGTACCCCCTACCAGTCCAGGATTTAGGGATTACCCAGTTGTGTCTAAGGTGTTTTTAGAAGGAACTGTTACGACACTCACCGCCAGGTAGATGAAGCCGCCGTTTAGTAAATAATCCCCTTCTCCAGAAATGCAGATTTAATCCAGCCGATCGTCAAACTCCCGAACGGAGCATACGAACGCGGTAACTCCCGATCAGCAATTCAGTCGAACTCCTTCCACAGCTAGAAATAACGAAAGTACTGTCCCAATAATAAATCCCTCCACAAACGAGACCAAGCTCCGTCTTGTAGGTCAAACAGGAATGTGTTTAATGGGGGCTACCTTTTATTTATGTGGGTCTCCAAAAGGTGGACACTCCCCTAGGGGACCTTGTGGAAGACTGTAAAACATATTGGACAGTAGCCAATCGCAGTGGCTTCAACATAAGCCCTTCCCATCTTACCCATAAATCCTTCTTCTCTATCCCGGAGATAATTAGGAAGAAACCTAATTATCTCCCAGGATAGAGACAATCACCATTTTAAAATACATTAAGAAAAATACAGTAAAATATATAACTGAAGAAATACCGAATGAATATGGTTTGTGTAACGTATCCCCAGATAGCCTGGATCTGAGTGCATATTTCTACCGAATAGCGCTCAGATCCGATGTACCTAGTTCAATCACCATGGAGTCAAAGTCTTTCACAAGTCCTTCTGCATCCATGGGACGGCTATCTGGGTAAAGTCCATACGAATGTTAGAAACTCCCGAACTGAGCGGTGTTCGTACACCTCGATGATATAGAAGGTGGGCGGCGACTTCCAGCGGTGTTCGGTAGATAAAGTGTCCGTTTTTAGTTCCATAGGATTTGCACCGAACACCGCTGATTCTCCTCGTGTCCCAAAATGGCCGCCGCCTTGTGGTCGGCATACGAACGACGACCACCCGTACGAATGGAATGGAGAGGTGTCTGCGGTTAACCACAACGTTCTAATTGAGGCCAAGAGGTTAACCAGCAGCACACTCCTCTCCTGGGTGGCCGTTTGTTCGGTAGTTTCAATCGGTATTCCAGCGAACATAAAGGCAAACAGACGAACCAGCAATATAAGTCTATACAGATGGATCTGTCACAGGAACAAAAAAAAAAAACACAACAACTTTAGACACAACAGGGTTATCCCTAAATCCTGGACTGGTAGGGGTTACTTGAGGACTGGGTTGGGAACCCCTGATCTAGAGGACAGGATATTTGGCAATTTTAGCTAAGGGTACATGGTCTATATATTTACCTTTCATCCCAATACACAAAGTATTTAAATGATTATTAAGAGATAATATTCAGGAATTAATTGGGGAAAAACTTTCTAAGTCGCAAAAATCAACAGGGTTTTATGAAGCACAGATCATGCCAAGACTAACTTGATTGCATTCTATGAAGAAGTAAGTAGTAATATAGATCAGGGTGTTGCAGTGGATGTGATCTACTTGTATTTTGTCAGACCTCTCATCTACCTAACCAAAAATTATTTACCCAGGCAAGTCCTTTTTCTTGTCCACATAGATGTCTCTCTAGTTGGACTGGGAGCTTTGCTAAGTCAACTTGGGGATGACGGCATGGGACACCCGGTGGCATATCTCAACAGATAAACATTTACCCAGAGAAGTCAACTATGCCATCATGGAAAAAGAATGTATGGCACTAGTGTGGAAGCTTAAAAAGTTACAGGAAAAAAAATATATAGCGGACCAGTGAAGGCCCTAAGGAGAGAGTAACAATGCAAAGGAGAGGGCCCTACCTTCAATACTTCTAAGTTTGAAAGAATAGTGGGTATAAAATTAGTGTAAACTAAACATCTATACAGCTGGTAAGGTATATGTACAAACGAGCTAAAGTCCAACTTGACTTAATGTGGGGATATTTATGGGATGATAATATTAAACAGTCGAGAATTGCCCACTATTTCAATTTTATAACATGACAGGAGGCTTCGTATTTGCTTCGTATTTGCCTAAGTCTCTCTTTACTAGAACTCCACAGCAGCACAGAAAAACAACCAATCAGAAAAAAGTTAGGTACTATAAAACTCCCCTCCCCATGCATCATTTCCTCTTTCTTTGCTGCTCCGCGTCAGTACAGGTCAGAGTACCACTGCCTCCTGCTTATAGTGGGTGGCTTTGGGATTTTATTGCTTATATTCAGTATTTTAGACTCTATTTTGTAGATTGCATAGATATATTTATCTTCAGTAATGTATTTATTTATTTATTTTCTTGTGAGATTTTATTTTCAGGTATTTATAATTTTCTGCCCTTGCTGGATTTGTTCCATCATGATGTTTTTATCTTATGTGGTTTTTTTTTCTTTGTCCCCTGCAACTTCGCTGTATTCTCCTATATATTTGTGGGGGGTCTTTGGGGGCCTTACTGCTTTTTTCTTGGACTTGTGCCCCCCCTGTCCGTTTCCCTTGGATTATGTATACCCGTTTTTTCATGCTAGGTGATTCCGCCTTTCCTGGCTATGTGTGTGCCGCTCGGGGGCTTCAGGAGGCTTACTACATCTGCCTCCTTCGACCCCCGGGACCGCGGACTTCATCTCCGGCGGTCCCATGTACTTTGCCGGCCGCGGGGGTACTCGCGTGCGCTATTCCCAAGTCCCCAGCGGCCGGATCTTCTTTTCCCACGTGGCCGCTCGCCACGGCCGCCTCCGCCCGCGAACCTCGTGTGTCCGACCGGGCGGGGGAGAGTCCGACCGGGAGAGAGTGCAACCGCTCGCGCCCCCCCAGTCGGTACTCTTCACTACTTTGCTCGTTGGAGGTCTGCCTCCACCCAGTTCAGCTTTCCTGCTGCATGTCAGTTTTTTCTTTCATTAGGTGACTGCATGCAGCTTGTGCTTGCTCCTTCTGTTTAGGGGACAATGTAGTGACATTTCCCCATGAGATTCTATATCCAGGTAGATGTATGTGTGGGTGTATGTATTTGTATATATGTATTTATGTAGATTTGTGTGTGTGCATGTGGGCTTATGGATGTTTAGATGTGTATATTTAGATTTCTTTGCTGGGCTGGAGTACATGCCTATAGGCAGTATACCATGTACTGCTCTGTCTGTGACACAGAACTTATTTTGCCACTGTAGGCGTACTTCATACGCTTACTTCCTATGGGGGCCTGTTCCCTGCATGCTCCATATCTACTGTACCAGAGGCCTACGTCTGGCCCATTATCGCATGGTACACCAGGACCTATTATGTCACTCAGATTACTGTGAGTCTAGCTGACAGTGTATATAAGATTGCTGTGTGTTTTGCTGACAGTGTATATCAGATTACTGTGAGTTTGCGGACAGTGTATATCACAGATTGCGGTGTGTCTTACTGACAGTGTATATCACAAATTACTGTGAGTTTTTCCTGACAGTCTACGTCACAGATCGCTGTGAGTTTGCTGACCGTGTATATCACAGATTTCTGTGAGTTCTGCTATTCGTGTGCTTCTCAGTATATATTTTTTTCTGGCCCAGTTATGAGGACTCAGATGAGTCTGCTCTGGTATGGATATCCTGTCCATGACACATATAGACATGTCTGGACCGGGCTCTGACTACCTGGTAGGGGAGACCAGTCTACGCTGTTACTATACAATTTAGTCAGGTTCTTGGGGAGAGCCGTTGAGTTGGCTATTTAGCCCTGCCCTGCTCCTGGAAGCGTCCATGGTTACAATACCCTTCAAGTGATATGATGAGGGTAACCTATGAGGTTAAGAATTTCAAACGGACCTGTGTGGGCATGTGCATACCGATTCACAGTCTAAGGAGGGTATCGCTCAGCGTATCTTGCATTCATGGACATGAGGGTCACTGGAACAACTTCCGCTTCTACCCACTACAGCTGGAATTCCACTGTTTGCCTGCTGGGCATTTAGGGGCTGCCAGTCCCGGTTCAGGTTACCCATACGGCATTACGCTGTCTAAAAGGGTTGGTGTCTAAGGACCCCATGTCACGAGTTGCCCTGAGGATCTACAATTTTTAGGGACCTCTATTCAAACGCAGAGGTCCCCGTTACTCATTCGGTACCCATTGTAAAGCGCTACGGAATTGGAAGGCGCTATATAAATACATGGCCATAATAATATCGTGGTAATACACAACCCATTGATTGGCCTGCTATGTCTGTGCCCCATTATTGGCCTGCTATGTCTGTGCCCATAAGAATGGCCTGCTATGTCTGTGCCCATAAGAATGGCCTGCTATGTCTGTGCCCATAAGAATGGCCTGCTATGTCTGTGCCCATAAGAACGGCCTGCTATGTCGGTGCCCATAAGAACGGCCTGCTATGTCTGTGCCCATAAGAACGGCCTGCTATGTCTGTGCCCATAAGAACGGCCTACTATGTCTGTGCCCATAAGAACGGCCTACTATGTCTGTGCCCATAAGAACGGCCTACTATGTCTGTGCCCATAAGAACGGCCTTCTATGTCTGTGCCCATAAGAACGGCCTTCTATGTCTGTGCCCATAAGAACGGCCTTCTATGTCTATGCCCATAAGAACGGCCTGCCATGTCTGTGCCCATTATAACGCTGTGCCCATTAATACGGCCTGCTGTGTCTGTGCCCATTAAGATGGCCTGCTGTGTCTGTGCCCATCGAAATGGCCTGCTGTGTCTGTGCCCATCGAAACGGCCTGCTATGTCTGTACCCTTAGGCGGCCTTCTGTGTCTGTGCATACTTGCTGGGCTATCTATTCTGTGTCCATTCATTTGGCCTGCTGGGCCTGTGCCCTACTGATGGGCCTGTACTATTGGTACCAAACCCCTTTTGGCCGCAGGCCTGGGGGAATATCACTGTGGAAAACCCAGTGCCCACCAGTGACATGGAGATAGGCAGGTGTCCAGACAAACACCATTGCCACACTATCCCAACAGTGTACGCCATCTGAATATGCTGGGAAGGGTGAAGGCCCTAAACCTCATGTCTGCAGGGCAAGGTTTTTCTTATGAAGACCCGGACGCATCCAGGGTTTACTCCAAACCGGCGACGGCACATCTCCAAAGAGGACTTCGCACAGGCGAGGACCGGTACTCAGACACCTACAGGAGAAAGCGGTGTTTTTCCTTATCTTTATCATCTACCCCGTATCTACCTCCCGGAATCCTTATAGGTGTCGGTAGTTTTTTTCCCTGCATTAGGTTAGCTCCTGGCTCTGTCCAGTGGGGCTTACTTTAATTACATTCCGGCCTGCTGTTTGCCTTCTATCGGAGATAGAATTGGTGTATTCACTCTTGTCTGCGTTTGTTGTTGTTTTTTGTTCTTCATGACTTCCTTTTCCTTTTCGCTCGGGTCGTCGAGAGGCCTGACTTGGCCTCCTCCGACCTCCCGGGCACTCGTGGATTGTGGAGAACGTCTCCAGCTTTCCTCAGACTACCAACGGTCTTCCCGGACCCCGCGCGCGCGCACGGGATCCGGATAGTCGGTTGATAGTTTTCCATTGTTGTTTCCGAAGATTGCCCTCAGCCTTATGCTGACATTAATAGCTGTGTGTCCTGCTGTTGGTCAACCGCAATCTATAGGGACTCTAGCTTGGATCACAGGAGGGTGCGGCCCTCCATCACCTCGACCCGAGTATATTTATTTTCAGGGACAGAGGACGAACCCCTCTCATATACAGAACCGGAGACTGATTTGTTATATAAGGGCGCAAAGCCCCTCCCTCGACCTCAACCAGACACTGGACTGGATACAGAGGTCAGGTTTGGAGAACACGTTCTCATAGAGGGAACCGGTCACGGATGTAGACTCTGCTGTTGGTTATTAACGAGTGCGGCCCGCTCAGGCTAGCAGCCGGATGCTATCACGGTATGCGATCACATTAGTAGGGAGCGCGGCTCTCTCACGCGACGCTCTACATTACCAGGCAATTGTTCATCACACGGGCTGGTACCTGTGCAAGACATGGGTGACAACATAGAGGGGCGTCCCTCCTACATTCTATTGGAGCTGACATTCCTGCTACTGATTTCATTCTAGAGGACTGCCTGGTCATGCAAGTTATATGTATTTAGTCTGGATCCCTCTATTCTATCTCCTGTAATGGGTCTACTGGATCCTGACCGCTGTGACACACGTGAGAATACTCACAGAGGTATGACGGGGGGAGACTCCCACTTATTTACACACACTCCGGGAGATGGTACGGCTAGCGGATGGTCCTCCGGTATTTCGAGAGTGCAGGTTTTTTGCTGTATTCTGCACCATATAACACAGAGTATTAATTTCTGTTTTGCATGTCCTGACCATTACGAACAAACTGCGCAGACAGTTTTCCACATGTCAAGATGTCAAGGAATACGGAGACCTTCATGAAGCAATCGGACACGGCTTTGCTCGGGTAACGATATTAAAGTTACCCGGTCTGAAGGTATACCGTACGTAGGGATCACATGGTAAGACCGGTAATCCGGTTGTCTTGACTTCCGCGGTCATTACGATCTTGGGATGAGATGGCAGGACTGCCCCGTCCCCTCGGATCTCATACCTGGTGGACATGGTTCGGAGATGGTGGATCCTCAGTCTATACGCTATTTATCCCTCACGGGAGCCGTTTTGTTGGATTCGCGCTAATCTTCTTTTCAACTAGACCTACGAGACTTTCTTGAGGTACCTGGTGTGCCCTGATTCCTACAGAAATCTTTCACTCTTCGACGAGGGCATTTCTGGACGATAATCTGCGTTCCGGTTGGCATTTTCCTTTCCTTGGTAGATTTCTGGGATTCGCCATTCCCAGAATAGTCGACCACCGTCCCTCCACACAAGTTCAGTTCGGAACCTTGAATGGACGTCCTTTGGAGTCCTTTCTCTACTGCGTCCGAGGATTACTCAGTCCATTTGGAATATTGGAATCACTTAGAATACACCTGGTTTGGCCACACTCGTGCCTGCATTATGGTTCCTCCTCGGTTTCTATTGCATTTTTGGTGGTGGAATTAGGCGCTTTCCTTGAGATTGGAGATCTAACTGCAAGGTCGCATCATCGAATGACCCTGGCACGATCGGAGGGGCCAACTTACGGATCATGAGTTGAGACGTGGTACAGTTTCTTCTCGCGACCCGAAGTCCAAAATTGACTTTCGTTACTATACGACTACAGGAATAGGGCTGATAGGTCAGCTTGCCAGCTCTTGGTCAGACTACTTGGAAACAGGTCGCAACTCGACGCACAATGGATTTACCAGCGGATGGTGTTTTTTTCCGTATTTGAGATGCTTAGTCGGCTGGCATCTTCTTTGATCCGTCTACTGTCGTTTAGCATTCTTGGAATGTCCAATTAGGATTTCTCTGATTTCCCTGGTCTAGGTTCCAGCGACACAAACAGCGTTGGATTGGTGAACTGAGCGTTGAAACAGCAAATACGAAGCCTCCTGTCATGTTATAAAATTGTAGATTATGCTAGCTTTAGTGTACCTATAATCTTAATTTTATTAATGACAGGAGGCGAGTATTTCCCACCCATTCTTGTCCCTCCCTTGTTTAATGTTTTAGTTTAGATTATCAGGTACGTATGCAACTCTGTTTGTTGTCTCTGCTACCTGTCGCTTGTTCCTTATGTCTGTGTTTTTTCATAAGTAAGGTTGGGATATCTACATATTAAGGTTAATTTTGGTTGCTACATTGGGTACCTACATGTTTATTCAGAGTACATTTCATTGGATATTCAACCTGTTCGATTCTGTTTTTCTCTCGTTTCAGTTTACAGTCCATCTACACTATCTAGTTTGACGGTTACTCTCGGATGGTGGACATCGTTATATTCATCGTATCTAGGACTTCGTTTCTTCCCCATGATGTTCTCTGCCTTTTATTCTGTTTTTGTCGCAGCTTGAAAGAGGAAATGATGCATGGGGAGGGGAGTTTTATAGTACCTAACTTTTTTCTGATTGGTTGTTTTTCTGTGCTGCTGTGGAGTTCTAGTAAAGAGAGACTTAAGCAAATACGAAGCAAATACTCGCCTCCTGTCATTAATAAAATTAAGATTATAGGTACACTAAAGCTAGCATAATCTACAATTCTCTTAGATCTGAGAGATCGTTATCATGTAAGTGAAATGTATTCCATACAAATAAAATCACAATTTGTTATAAAAATAGATATAATTTATTGTGAAAAATAAAATAATAATATTAGGCAGCATGCATCAGTGAATATTTAGTATAACATGAATATGCAATACAATGGCATGGCTATACACGTTCATTTGGCTAACAACATCAATTGTCAAGACAAGATTTATGAGGGTATTTCACAGACAGAAAGTAACTCCAGCGAAAAGCCATAAAACCTTGGCTAACAGTCAACTGAATAACCCTTTCAATGCTGGCTAGATCCTCCTAGGCATTTAATATCCTATTCTTATGTTATTTTCAAATAAAATAACATTTAAACCAGCTCATTAATCATTTCCTGGAACCATCCAATAAGAATAATCTACCAGATTCTATAAGCCGAATTTTAATTTGCCTAAGAAGATATCTTATCTTATTTTAGAGCAAATCAATACATCTGGATAAAAACATCGGTATGCTAACACGTGATAATATCACATCAATATATAATTATTCTTAATTCCACCTGCAGAATGGAATGTTTATAACTATATATTCTTTAGTTAACTAAGATTTCTAAATATTAAAATCTGACCGTGATTTATCCAGTCATATATCATGCTATTAGATTTTTAATTAATTTAGATTAATTAAATAAAACCAGCATAATTACCAGTTAAGTAGATGTTCTCATCAAATGAGTAGGTAGTCCCAGGATTGGTTATATGCGTGTATGATTGATTGAATGGAGGTGTGTAAGTAATAGTGAAAAATAGTGTTGCTTAGAAAGTAAGAGTAAAATTCTAGTTCTAGATTCTAGAGTAAAAAAAAGTGTTTCTTGAGTTGGGTCCAAGAGAGTTTGAATGTTAGTTAGTCCCAGAGTAAATATCTGTCATAGACCTCTCTGCATGTCCGAATCTGAAAGCCCAAACTCCAACCTCAACTTCCACTCTTCCAACTACCCTCTCTTTCCTTTGTCATATCTTTTAAAGGGAAAGATTCTCTGTACGTCATCAGTTGATAAGGCCAATAGGAAACTGAAGGTGTGGTCAACCTGCAGATTGCAATTTAGGTATTTGGTCTATAGAGGGCAGTCTCGCCTCACTAAACCTTCCTATCCAGGAAACAGTTAACTTTTCCTGATGACGATTTTTACGTCATTTGGCTTATCTATATGACTACCTATAACTTAAATTTTCTGTCAGTTCAAAGCGTTTCTTTGGATTTTCTCCAGACAGTGCGTCGACAATGCCTGTTGTAATTTCTAAAAACTGACAGTTTAAACTTAATTTCAACTTTTACTTTACAATGGGACCTTGTAAAATTTAGAAAGTCAAATTAATTACTAATCTTCTCTGTCACTAATGTCTGCGTTTAGAATTATTTCTATTCCATTAACACTTAGACATAGCATTCCATCCCCCTGTCTCATTGTATCACTTGGTTTGTTTATATAATGCATTCCTTAGCTCATGCTAGTGTTTAGTTACAAAAAGGCAATTATGTGTTCTGAGTGACTCTGACAATATACACTTTTAATTTCTATTTTAGCACAAAATGTCTGCCGATATAAATATGCTGACAATACACACAATGTGTCTAAAAAATCCAAATAATGTCAGTACCCCTAACTCCACACACTCCCAGCGTGTATACTACTGGTAGGTATAGCTAGAGGTAAAAATCACAGGGAGGAAGATGGAGGAACTGAGCCTCAATAACCATAGACCAAAAAAGGCTACTGAAAGGAATCTATCCCTGTGTTACCTCAGCATCATGGACAAACCACTAATGCCTACCTGAACCAGTCTCCCTGCCTAAAACTAAATAAAAACAAACTAGTGAAGTGAAGTGAAAACAAAAAAGAGTGAGCTCAACGTGTCAGCACGCCATCATCAGGAGCAGTATCTCTGGTCTGGCTAACTTGCTTGTATATATACCCATGTCAATTATTGTAAAACAGTAATGCTTAGGTTTCTATTAGATTGAAAAAAATGAATTATCATCTAAATCAACTTTTCTGATGGTAAAATAAACTGTATAGACATCTCCGCTGCATAAACCTGCTATCTTGTTCTTAAGGTGCATGATTATACATAGATTAGATTTATCAAAATTAATTAAATAGATTATACAGTAAATCAGAATTTCTAATATTATACCCCATTGCATCTTTGGGGTCAGTATTCAACCTGCAGTGTACAATTGTTTACTATAATGATTATATATCACATATAAAATACAATGGTTTCTATCAGATGGAAAATAAATTATCACCTAAATCGACATTTCTGGTGGTATAGTGAACCATCTATATATCTCAGCTGTATATGAGTCAGCTCTCTAATTTTTTAGATGCAAGAGTATACATAGATTCGGTCTTATGATCAAAATCAAAAATAAAAATGTGGATTATCTGCTAAAGTAAAATTTCCAATATTGTACCTAATTCTATCTATTAGGGTCAATATTCAATCTGCCATACACATTTGTTTACCATCACGATCATATATCATACAAAATGCAGTATATAGAAAATTACAATGTAGCCAGAAAGGTTGTCATCTGCACCTCTTTGTCATGTGGGCTACCCAGCTAATATCTCGGCGGTTCATCACACCGCCAAAATAGAGAGTCAGTGGTGAGGTCTCAGTTTGACAGTGAGGCAGTTATGTCATACACTCACGTGGGGCAGTGGTATTCAGCCTCCACGTGGTCATGTTGAAAACCCGAGGCCTCCTCTGGTACTCGAGGATTGGGCAGTGAGTTCCGCTGAGCGAAAACAAACACACTCACTGTCACTCATGTTGTCATATATGAGGACAATGGGTGTCAACAGTAAACTACACTAGAGTATTGCTGTGCCACTGAGGCTATGAATCAGGGGAGGGCTTATCATTATCAGGCAAGCCAATTAGGCGTCCGAGAATGCGCCCACGTGGGTTGGCATTATTTAGTCTGTAAGTGGGCGTGTCGGACAGACCGACACTCCCCTGGAACGAACAGATTAGACACCAATGGGGTCACTCCCACTTTTGCTTTCGCCTTTGGATGTAGTTTGCAAGGCAATGAAAAGTGCCTTGCCACATATTGATATAATTATATTTATAAATAGTGACAACCAGTGTATTATGGCCCCGGTGGTAGAATTAGCTATACCTCAAAAACCAGGATATCCAGGACATTAATATGTGAGCATCAATTAAGAAAGGGGGTATATACTGCATATCTCCAGTGTGCCGCAACTATTTACTTATACCACAATGATTTATAATGTCCTGTAAGGTTATTACGTGAACATAGGGTATAATCTCTCCAAAATCTGTACATGGAAGCTATAAATAGGCTGAGAAGGAGAATCCTTCATTTAAACCTTGTTGAGAAAATTCTACTGTTTACCGCCAATCTCACTTGTGAATTTCAAATTATAGTCACTCACATTGAGAGTTTTAATTAGCTATTCATAGACTGTACTTGATCCAAGCCAAATAACAAAGAAACAATAAATCAATTCAAAAAAGTTTTACATTTGTGATCTGCCATGATGTGATCCTCCCATGCACCTAAATATAGGTTTGCATAGGAAGGAGCGCAAGATGTCCCCATGGCAGTCCCCCTAATTTGATGATATATAGTGATATATATAAAGATATTCTTTGTGAGGACTAGTCTAAGGAGCTCCGAGATGAAGTCTATATATTTTTTCCTTATATTTTTTTCCCTTCATACTACCGGTGGGTCACCCCCCATCCTCAGTGAGAGTAACGGTGGGCCCCTTATCCTTGTCTTTTGGGGCTCCAGGATTAGCTCCTTTTTCCTTATTATTTTACCTCTTAAAAAGTTACAGCCCTGGGGGCATGTCCTGGACTCTGAACTGAGCAGACACATGCAGTA
This sequence comes from Pelobates fuscus, assembly GCF_036172605.1. Classification (NCBI taxonomy): domain Eukaryota; kingdom Metazoa; phylum Chordata; class Amphibia; order Anura; family Pelobatidae; genus Pelobates; species Pelobates fuscus. The sequence goes on from NC_086322.1 coordinate 235,315,468, forward strand.
GCTGCTCCGTACCGAACAGGCTTAAAACTGAGCAATAATGGACCGATTTAAGGGCTAGAGAACCACAGATAGACAGGACAAGACAAATGTATTTGCCTCTGGAACCATGCAGGGGACAAATCTTCCACCGCAGGAATTGAGCCAAGAGATCTCGGACATGGCACAGCACTCAACATTTCCCGACACCTCTGTCAACCAGGGTGAGATGCTGGAGGAAATATCCAACAAGATCCTGGCTAACCTGCAAGCTGTAATTGGGGACGTACGCAAGGACCTCCTGGAGCTGGGCGCACGCACCTCTAATATGGAGGATAAAATGGCAGAATTCGCCGATGCTCACAACGATCTGGCAGGCAAAGTAGAAGGCATAATAACCCAGATGGACACATATGAGCTCAAGTTGGCGGACTACGAGGATTGTGCAAGGAGAAACAACCTCCGCATTAGAGGGATGGCAAAATCAATAACCCATCAAGACCTGTCCACGTTTGCCACAGGCCTATTCAAAGTTCCGGCACCGGACTTACCTCAAGAGCTATTCCTGATGGATAGAATCCATAGAACAGCAAGGCCCAAATTTTTTACCGCCAGATACACCTCGAGACATCCTGCTCCGCTTCCATATTTCCACGCGAAGGAAGCGATAATGACCCCTGACCCCTATACTGGACTGCTGATCTTCACAGACATCTCGCGATGGCGATCATTCCAGAATATCACCGGATCTCTGAGAGAGCATCACCTGCCGCATTGCTGGGGATATTCCACTAAGCTACTGGTGACCCGCAATGGGAAGCTCACAGTGATATCTACACCCGAGGAGGGTAAATCATTCTCAGAGAGTGGGGTTGTATACAGGAAGAATCCACCAGCACCTCGCCGAACATCCAGCGTATTTCCCCCGAATGGAAAAAGGCAAAGAGACGTTAAGCCAACTCCAGGGACCGTATGACATAAAACCGCAAGTATACCAATCCAAGTGACTAGGTTAAATCTCTTTCAAGCTAATATGTGTTAAAATAAGGAAACACAAAAAAACCCCCACAAAAAACATATATACCAAAAACAATGGTTATGTTACACACACTAAATAAAGCAGTTGGCCATATATTCGGTGCATCCCCACACCCTTGAGAAGTCATGTTCTTTGGCCCCCCCAGGCACTAACTTACAGTGTCACGTCAAACACTTGACTTTACTGTTTTGTTACACCCTAGTTCTAGTTCTGATCTTAGTTCTGGTTCAAGGCCAGGTGAGTGGCCTATACCCCATTCCGTACGACCCTTGCTGATGAAAACCCAAGCCCAAACTTGCCCGCTAGGGACTCTACACATTTGGCAGAGAGCCAAACCTACTGCTCATACTTGGGGTAAGACGCTTGGCTTGTTTGTGCTGGGCTTGTTTGAGCGCTCCCCCTGTAGCGGAATGGGCTTTGCCACAACACCTCTATTTGTACTAGGAGCTGTCCATGACCTTTATTTTCCTGAGAATGTAACTGTTCGTTACTTCTGGAAACAAGTAACAAGCTTCTATATTGTATCATTCGTCTGGTTGTTCGGTAAGAATCCCTTTTCAGCTATTCTCACCATAGGGTTCGACAAACTAACTAAGTACCAAACAACCAGGCCACCCATGAGGGGAGCGAGGCGCCAATTGACCCCCCTAACCTGGTTCACACTCACTCAATTGAAAACACACGAACCCACTGGGTGATCCCCTGGGTGGCCGCCGTTTGTTATGTGAACACGTGGCGGCGGCCATCTTAGAATACGAATTACACCAGCGGTGTTTGGTCGTCGAGTGTGAACCCAAATCGGACACTCAACGGCACGAACACCGTAGAAACTTCCATCCTTGGATACGTTTGTGTAAACTCAGGGGAACAGAGCAGCATTCGGTGAAAGGAATCACAAGAACAAGAGGAGATGAACGAACCAAGGCATGAACTATGTTTTTATGCACTTTCATGTATTTCAGACACTCAAACGGAGACTGACCACACAGCCCAAACACATGGTACTATTTTCGGCTTACACCTCGTGTGTGGTTGGTAAAACTAAGACCTCCATAAAACTGTTGAACCCCTGAACTGATCTGGGTGATTTTCCAGTATGTTGTTCCCCCAGATCGGGGCTATCAGGGGATGAATTGTTGGAGTATGATATGTTGTTGGAGTACTTCTAGAAATGTATACAAATTGGGATTTTTCTGTTTGGAGATAATTTAGTTAATACAGTAATAAACTCAATTATCTCCTAAGCAGAGGGGAGGGATTGTGTGAACTGTATGGGAGTGATTTATTACCTGACTCTGTGCGTATTGGTTGTTTTCTGTTTTTACCTGTGCCCAACAAGGTCCACCTGGGTGGTAACTTTTTGGGCAAAACCTGCATAAAATGTCTGCCTGGCCATTAAAAGTTGAGTTCTGCTCCTAATACTGAGTGTCGTCCAGTTATTGGGAAGGGTGATGGGATATTTGTGCATTATTTTATGCTTATGCTTGCCTTCTTGAATTATCCTGTTTGTTCCTGAGCAGCTGTTGGAGTAACCAGCAGAGGAGAAGCCCTGCTACCACTAGCTCTCCGCTACACCCCCTCTGGATCCAACGTGCATTTCACTGGCAGACTTTTATACCTTTAAACCCCCATGAAAGTTTGTGCACTGAATGTACATGGATTAAATCTACCTGTTAAATGTCTGGGAACTCAAACTCCAACAAGAAGATATCCTCTGCTTGCAAAAAACGCATTTTCGAACTAATGACCATATACCAATATTGAAAGATTAATTTTGGATACAAAAGAGAGAGGTTGGCGCACACAATGGATAACTTTGCAACAATCAGTGATAAATATAACAGAACCTTCATAGGGCAACATATATAAGATAATAATCAAATATACGTTGTGGCAGGATGGCCAGGCTCTTCACAATAAACTTCAAGTGCAACAGTCAGGATAAAATAGTACTGCAGTTTATTGTCACTTTCCACAATTTATACAAGGTTGTGCTCTCCCACAAAATAAAACAAAAAGAAAATAAATCCTACTCCAACTTGGAGACTTACTAAACAACAGTATTACTAACTATCCAACTGGCCAGCTAATCTAGTTCCCAGTTTTAAACAAGATGAAATACAGCACTTTTAGCAGGTTTCACACAGTACCTTTTTCTCAGAGTCTCAGAGTCTCAGGCTTAACTACCTCCTCTCTCTCAGCTGTTAGACCTTTTAAAACCCTAGGGCTGGTTAATTACATTCACCTGGTTGATAACATTCAAGGGGTGACTCCCCCCAATTAACCCCATCATGCTGGGAATAGAGATCGCTCCAATCAATTACTAACATAGAAAGCCTCTCTGACCTTGCCACATATTCTCCCCCCCAGCTTAACACTGGTGTGTGAAGCGGCCTTAGCCGAAAAGTCATGCACTCTAGATAATGCATCCGCGTTAGCATGCAGTAGACCAGCCCTGTGCTTTACAAAGAATTTAAATGGTTGCAGAGAGAGGAACCAACGGGTGACCTTAGCATTCTTGTCTTTATTGTTCTGCATCCACCGTAGTGGAGCATGGTCCGTGATAAGGGTGAAAGAGCTGCCCAACAGATAATATTTCAATGTTTCTGTTGCCCATTTAATGGCTAGACACTCTTTTTCTACTATAAAGACAAATAGAAATAAGAGCTGCGCCTAATAAAAATAGATAAGATAATGAACAGATAGTCCAAATATAAAAATGAATATATATAAATATAAAAATAAACAGTATATTGAAGCTCGGTCACATGACCGGCATAAACAGAGCAGGGGGATTGTGGGAAATGTAGTGAGACGCCGGCAAGCACTGCGCAGCCGCCGGCGTCTCAGCAGAACTACAGATGAGAGGGAGGAGTGAGCTGCATCACGTCGGCACGCATAGAATATGCGGCCGACGTGAGAGGGGAAAAAACGACGGCTCGCACGAAGCTGCGGCCGTCGGTATAGGAGGGGTGTGAATGGAATGACGCGGCTGATGACAGCCGTCGTCATGGCAATGGAAATAAACAGCCGGTATTTATGGCTGATTGGGAGTCGGAAGCTATTTTTAGCAATCACGCTTGGAGAGCAAACCTAGTCTCCTTTTTCAGGTACATTGATGATCTTTTTTTTATTTGGGATGGTACTGAAGACGATCTCAATTCTTTTATTACTAATTTAAATACAAATAATAGAGGTATAATTCTGACCCACGAATATAGTAGAGATCAAATTAATTTTTTAGACCTTAATATTTTTTATAAAAAATGGTAAGTTACACACAAATACTTTTTTTAAAAAGGTCTGTGTCAATACTGCTATAGACAAAAGTAGCTGTCACTATCAACCCTGGCTAGACAGCACCCCAAAAAGTAAAATGCTCAGACTCAGACGCAATTGTTCAGAAATAACAGATTTTAATACACAAGCAGACCTCCTAAAAGAAAAATTTGTTGAGAAAAACTATTCCGAAATAGAACTTGATAATACCATCAGGGATATCCAAAAAAAAGATAGAACTGAACTTTTAAAATATAAACCAAAAACCACAGATATGGCAATGCCTTTACCAATTATTTTTAATTTTAATAACAAAAGCAACAATGTAAAAAAGATCATAAGGAAGCATTGGCATCTGTTAAAACAAGATGAAACACTAAATAAAATTATACCTGAACGCCCAAATATTATCTTTAGGGGAGCACAAAATTTTAAATCTATTTTAACCAATAATTTTACTAGAGAAACCAAAAAGGCCCCTTTTGTATCTTTCTTTCCACAAATTAAAGGTTTTTGTAAGTGCAAAATGTGTATAGTATGCAGAACTACCAATCCTGACGTCCCTCATAAAGTCACCGAATTTGTATCAAATAAGACAAACAAGGTTTATAAAATAAATGATTTTATTAATTGTTCCACAAAAAATGTTATATATCTGCTTGAATGCCCTTGTGGCCTCCAATATGTTGGAATGACCACAAGGTGCTTAAAGACACGCTTAAGTGAGCACTGCAGAAACATTAAAAATGGATACCTAAATCATTCTGTATCCAAACACTTTATTATACATAATAAAGATCCAAAAATGCTAAAATGTATTGGAATAACAAAATGTGTTGTTCCATGGAGGGGCGGAAATATTAAGAATATTTTAGGCAGAAAAGAAATGGAGTGGGTTTATAGACTCCAAACCCTTGCCCCACTTGGTCTTAATGTTGATTTTGATCTGTTCAACTTTTTATAATATTTTTTATTTCTCTGTATATGCTTCTGCTTATTTTTATTCCATTGCCTCTTTGTATTTTATTTTTTACATTTTGGGGCTGCTGTCTCTTTAAGACATTGGTTTTCATGCACTGTTCTATTGTTCGTTTTTATATTGTGATACCATCATGTCTGGTCACACTGTTTCAGTGGATCAGACATGATGTGTATTTTCCTTTCATTATTTGCTTTTTTATCTAGCTGTCTTTCTGTCCGGCCGCAGCTTTGTGCGAGCCGACCGGCTGTTTATTTCCATTGCCATGACGACGGCTGTCATCAGCCGCGTCATTCCATTCACACCCCTCCTATACCAACGGCCGCAGCTTCGTGCGAGCCGTCGTTTTTTCCCTCTCACGTCGGCCGCATATTCTATGCGTGCCGACGTGATGCAGCTCACTCCTCCCTCCCATCTGTAGTTCTGCTGAGACGCCGGCGGCTGCGCAGTGCTTGCCGGCGTCTCACTACATTTCCCACAATCCCCCTGCTCTGTTTATGCCGGTCATGTGACCGAGCTTCAATATACTGTTTTTATTGCATTACCCGCTCGTTTTTTATATACATTTGTATAATCATGTTGTGAATATGCTTTTTTATGTTTACATACTGTTCTTATATAATTTTTAATATGATTTTATATTATCACATTCAATCCTTTGCTGTGATTGGTTAGCCCAATTTTTGGCGCCAATTTCAAAGTACTGTGTTTGTTATTTAAAGTTTCTTTTGCCAGGTATCAGGTTCTTTCCCCATATTGATAACGCCGTATTGGCGAAACGCGTTTATGGTTATAATATTGTATATTTTTTAATATTAAAGTATATTTTATCACTTTTTATTGTATTTTTTATATACATTTATTATTTCCTTACCTGGCATTTTATCATCACTTCGGACTCCAAGAAATCCTAGGTGGGGATAATACCACCAGCGCTATTTTAAAGGAGCAGTGTACCTGCTCCCCCATTGTGAGTACCCATTTTATTTCTTTCATTTAACCATAGTTTTATATCCAGTGTACACTATTGGTTGTCTCTCTCTACCCGAGTGTTTGCCATACAAAGGACGAAGAAAACACACTAAAGACGGAGGACACCTACTGCATATCCCATAAGCGGGGATCCAAACCGCTGCACGCCCTCTACACCAGAGCAGGCTTTTGCTCTTTCAAATGTGAGTTTGCATTCAAGAGTTTTATCCATTTTATTCCCTTTATTTTTAACAATACTACACTATCTGGCTTCCTTTATATACCCTTTGTCTCTTACATATGAGTGGATCCATAAGGAAGAACCAAACAAGGATAAATATTGCGGACTGAACATTGATGTACCAGACGACCACATCAGATCGATTTAGCTAAGACTTTTTTTTTTATTTTTATATTTATATATATTCATTTTTATATTTGGACTATCTGTTCATTATCTTATCTATTTTTATTAGGCGCAGCTCTTATTTCTATTTGTCTTTATTGTGTTACTTTTAAGGGTCTTTGAGGGATTCCCTTATAGAGTTGCTGCCTCCTGTGTTATCCAGCGCTTACTCATTTTTCTGTTTTTACTCTTTTTCTACTGTCGCATAGTTTTGCTCTCTTGGCAGTAACTTGCGACTTAGAAATAGCACTGGGTGTTCTTCATCACCAATCATCTGAGATAGTACCGCCCCCAGGCCTACATCGGAAGCATCAGTTTGCAAAAAGAAATGCTTCTTAAAATCTGGGGCTACCAAAACGGGTTGCATGCATAGAGCTGTACGCAAATCTGTAAAAGACGTTTCTGCATTATCATTCCATTTTACTGTATCTGGTGCCTTTGCTTTAATCAAATCAGTGAGAGGGGCAGCTCGGGTTGCAAAGTGGGGAATGAAGCGTCTATAATAGCCAACTAATCCTAAGAAAGCTTTAACCTGTTTCTTTCTTAGAGGGCGTGGCCAATTTTCAATTGCCTCAACTTTAGTCATTTGCGGTTTTGCCAGTCCTCTCCCTACAGTATAGCCAAGATATTTGGCTTCCATACAACCAATGGAACATTTGGAGGGATTAGCAGTAAGACCAGCTTTCCTTATGCTGTTTAATACTGCTTCTACCTTTTCCAAATGGGAGACCCAGTCTTGGCTATAGATGACTACATCATCTAAGTATGCTGAAGCATACCTGGAGTGAGGTCTTAGCAGTTTGTTCATTAACCTCTGAAAGGTTGCTGGGGCTCCATGAAGCCCGAATGGTAAGACCGTATACTGGTATAGACCCTCAGGGGTCACAAACGCAGTCTTCTCTTTAGCTGACTTTGTCAGCGGATCTGCCAATATCCTTTTGTTAGGTCTAGAACACTTAGAAACCTGGCCTGTGCCAGTTTCTCAATAAGGTTGTCCACTCGGGGCATAGGATAGGCATCAAATTTAGAGTGTTCATTAAGTTTTCTAAAATCATTACAAAAACGCACTGACCCATCTGGTTTAGGTACTAAAACTATGGGGCTAGACCACTGGCTATGTGACTCCTTAATAACTCCTAGTTCAAGCATTTTTGCTACTTCTGTTTGTATCGCCCCCTTGTTGCCTCAGGAATTCTATAGGGCTTTAATTTTACTGTAATTCCTGGTTTTGTGATAATGTCATGGCAGATTTCGCTAGTTCTGCCAGGAATGCTAGAAAATACATCTTTATTTCTGGATATCATTTCTTTGGCTTCCATCTGCTGTTCAGGGGTGAGATCAGCGCATATACTAACGTCAACAATTGGGGGTTTGTCTACAGCAATCATACAGCTTTCCCTATCCTTCCAGGGCTTTAATAAGTTTATGTGGTAAACTTGTTCAACTTTCCTACGATTAGGCTGTCTAATTTTATAGTTTACTGGCCCTACTTGTTCAATAACCTCGTACGGGCCTTGCCAATGAGACAGGAGTTTGCTCTCAGCTGTGGGGACAAGTACCATCACTCGGTCCCCAGGTTGGAAGGACCTTACTACTGCCTGACGGTTGTAGATAACCTGTCGGATCCTTTGAGCTTCTTCCAGGTATTGCCTGACTATTGGAGAAATTTGTGTAATGCGCTCTTTGAGTTGATCTACATAGTGAATCACATTCTTTCCAGGTACTGTTTGTTCTTCCCATTCTTCCTTTGCTATATCTAATAGACCCCTTGGGTGTCTACCATAAGGGAGCTCAAAAGGGGAAAACCCTACAGAAGATTGGGGAACCTCCCGAATAGCAAACAGCAAGTATGGTAAGAGAGTGTCCCAATTTTTCCCATCTCGACCTACAACCTTGCGCAACATATGTTTTAGGGTTCTATTGAATCTTTCTACTAAGCCATCGGTTTGAGGATGGTACACTGATGTCCTCAAGTCTTTTATTTGCAATAATTGGCATAGCTCTTTCATTAGTCGGGACATAAAAGGGGTACCTTGGTCAGTTAAAATCTCCTTAGAATCCTTTCCTGAGTTTTTTCAACCCCCAGGTGCCCCCCAAATAAGTGAGAATGAGCCAGATCTAACACCTTCCTTCTGAAAGATCTGGGTACCAAAAGCTGTTCAATCTCTAGCCCCTCATCTTTGATAACTCTATAAAGCAAGTCATTTCTAAGAATGAAACGGGGATACATCTCTCTGGATTTCCCATCAACCATAGTACCATTAATTTCTATAACTTGGTTACGGGCATTTTGCAATGTTAAGTCATTAACTTGTTCCCTTCCAAATTGACCTGAACCAATGTCCAAGTCCTCAATATCAACCTGTTGTAGGGTTTGGACATGGGGTTCAATCATTATTTCAGTTGAAGGTGTGGAATTAGTACTTGGACTAGGTAAGACCACACCTTCATTACTCTTAGCTTCATTAATCAAAGCCATTTGTAAATTCATAGTTCCCCTATACTTATCTACCCTTCGTTCACGCCTTGACTTGCGCCTTTTACATTGATCATAAAACAAGTCAGGGTGTGTAAATGGAAAAATACATAGAGGGCTCTCACTTATGGATTCACACTGGGTCTGAATAAGGCTTTCAAAGCCTGGGAAATTGCGCCCGAGAATAAGAGCATGTGGCAATTTAGGCACAACTGCTGCCAATACTGGGTATGTTTGGCCAAGACAGCCTATTTTTATAGAGGTAGTAGGGTATGATACAGTACAGCCATGCACACAAAGTACCCTAACCTTCTTTTCTGGTCTCCACGTGGAGGCGTGGGTTCAAATCCCACTTCTGACACCACTTGTGGCAGGATGGCCAGGCTCTTCACAATAAACTTCAAGTGCAACAGTCAGGATAAAATAGTACTGCAGTTTATTGTCACTTTCCACAATTTATACAAGGTTGTGCTCTCCCACAAAATAAAACAAAAAGAAAATAAATCCTACTCCAACTTGGAGACTTACTAAACAACAGTATTACTAACTATCCAACTGGCCAGCTAATCTAGTTCCCAGTTTTAAACAAGATGAAATACAGCACTTTTAGCAGGTTTCACACAGTACCTTTTTCTCAGAGTCTCAGAGTCTCTCTCAGCTGTTAGACCTTTTAAAACCCTAGGGCTGGTTAATTACATTCACCTGGTTGATAACATTCAAGGGGTGACTCCCCCCAATTAACCCCATCATGCTGGGAATAGAGATCGCTCCAATCTATTACTAACATAGAAAGCCTCTCTGACCTTGCCACAACGTATAACTGGAAACAAAATTTTGAGAGCCATATAAGTCGGCTCTCTACTGTAGTATCATGTAAGTAATTCCAGTATGGCAAATAACCACAATGATGGTGGTCCCCCAGGAAAAAGAAAGCTTCAACTCCACCTGGATAGAAGTTCAGGAACCAAGGATAGCTGAAAATAGCTCTTTATTAATTAAAGGTAATATAAAAAGTACTAGCTCCCAAAGCTGATTCCACGCTGTCCCACCATAACCCCAGACATAAAACCATCAAAAGGCAGTGTAAACAACTTCAAAAACTCCTTAGCACACATCCCCTCTATGATGCATGGAGGATTACCACACTACTGATAAGGCATACACACACTTTTCGGTGGTACATAACACCTATTCCCGCATAGACAGATTTTGGATCCATGGGTCTACAGTGAACCAAATCGTTAACTTTGAGGCCAAATCACATGGTCGGATCACGCTCTTGTCATACAAACGCTCAAGGACCACTATGACTTTAAAAACGTAATGCCTCCTTGCTACATGACAGACAATTCACGAACTCTCTTCATGCGCAACTACATCTTTACTTCCAGGAAAACCACACGCAAGACACATCCGCAAACACTGTTTGGGTGGCACACAAGGCAGTAGCTTATACGCAGGCCTTATTATACTTATGTAAACAACACAAGCCTGAATTAACAAATGGAGGATAGAACTAAATGACCTAAATACCCAGAACCAATTGCACACTTCACCTGACTTAAAAAATCTAATCCACACTATCACCAAACAGCTACACCAACACGCCCTAGAGAAAACTGGATACATGCTGCAAAAACTAAAAGCAACAAGCTATTTCCAAGGCAATAGAGCAAGAAAACTACTGGCCCGTAGATTAAAAGAAAAACAGGCCCATTCCAAAATAGCATTTCTCATGTCCCGAACAGGGGGAAAAATAATGATCCCGAAAGCCGTCAGTGATGCTTTTGCATCATTCTATACAGAGCTCTATAACATTGGCCAATACACAGGTATAGCCCAGCCCACAGCAAATACCATACATGAACATCCGATTGCCTACTTTAACCTCCGAGCATCAGCTGCACCTCCCTAGCCCCATCACGGAGGAGGAAATCGTTAAAGTGATATAATCACTGCCATCTGATTAATCACCCAGACCTGATGGTTTGACACCTCCTATAACAAAAAATGCACCACATCTGCTTAACACCTTTAACAAGGCAATCTCCCAGCAAACGCTACACAAGGATATCCTTCTGGCTCATGTGTTCTTCTCCTTTGAATCCACCAAAATATATTCAAGAACAATAAAACAGCCAAGGAATATCCCACCTCCTCCCCAGAAACTGGACAGCACAAAGTTCTGGGAGTACAACTGAAGTTTATTGGCACATACACAGCTTTTATGCCCAGTCCCATGCAAGGGGTTTTACACACAAATATGCAGGGGTTTCAATACCAGGATCCTCTGTGCCTGGGAGATAATTGCCTGAGAAAACTCCTCTAATTTAATTATCTCACAGGTACAGAAAATCCAACAAAATATCCTATACCCCAAAAGTACCTCAACCCTACCACAGAACCCCACAAAAAGTACATTCCCCGATAGCCCCGATCTGAGTGTCCAAAATAACAGAATCACTCAGATCGGTTCAGCAGAACGGGAACGCCATTGTGGTAAAATTTTGAAAATTTTGGCATATCGTGCCAGGGCGAACCATGGTCTATGGTCACGCCACTGCAAAGTATACTTATCACCAATTCCACATTTGACCACTCCGTATGGATATCCTGTGGCTGCACGCACATACAACACCTGTTCTCTAAAGGGGCATTCATGCAATTCCTGGACCTTCCAAAGGGAATATGCACTCCCACACAAAATGCTCTTCTCATACCGCCAGCTCAAATCCACATTGACACAAAAAGATCTCACAGGGGCCTCAACATTTTACACATACCTTTTTTAGTCACACTAAAAAAAAACGGTCTTAATGAGTTACCACATGATGAATGCCGGATACACGCCCCAGACATATGCATACCGACTAGCATGGCAAGCAGACATTGGCCACACGTTTACTGATATACAATGGGAAAAAAGCTTTTAACCCCTTAAGGACACATGACATGTGTGACATGTCATGATTCCCTTTTATTCCAAAAGTTTGGTCCTTAAGGGGTTAAAGCACACCTGGGTAGAACGGCTTGTGCCTCTCATCTGGAACAAATGCGTAAACTCTTCTACAGGTGGTATATGGTGCCTGACAGACTGGCTCGAATCTACCCTAACTCCCCAAACATATGCTGAAGGTGTGAAGCTAGCAAAGGCACCATGCACCATATATGTTGGACGTGTCCCCTGAAACCCTTTTGGCAGATGGTCGAGCAAATGCTGAGGGAAATCACACTTAAACCTGAACTGGGATTATTGTTTCTGACTCTGGACGAATTCCAAAAACTCAACTCACTCTTGGTATACCATGTGCTCATTGTGGCTGATGTGTTGGTGGCCAGAGCATGGAACTCAGCCACAGCTCCAACAGAAGGGGAGCTACTGGATTCTGTCTCCACTAACCTGGCATATGAATACATGGCATGCACCCTGTGAAGAAAATGGACTTCATTTCGAAATTTTCTTCTATATTCGTGTGTTTTCTCCATTTGCTGTATACATATGGGTTATTAGTTTGGCAGTTTGAAACTACCGAACACCGACCACCCTCCTGATTAAGTGTTCCCTGGGTGGCCGCTGTTCGTATAGCCGAACGCCACGTGGAAAAGAAAACGGCAGCCATCTTGTTCGCACGAGCAGAGTCAGCGGGACTTGGTCGTCGAGTGTCTGGAACTGAAATCGGACACTCGACCTCACGAACCACCGCTGAAACTACCAAACACCAGCTTCTCCCACTTACCGAACAGCCAGAAGAGCCGCATTCGGTAGTTATGTTTGTGCAGACAAGGGGAACAATCGCTGCTATGAGCCAGGAGGATCTATTCGGTATTTTGCCTGCTTTTCACCTTTTTCCTCATTGACCGACCGCACACGCTGAATTCGTGGAACTGTTTTGGGCAGGAGCCTCGTGTGTGGTTGGTAAAACATGACTTCCACCCTTTTTTAAGAACCCCTGAACCGATCTGGGCGAAATTTGGATATGTTTGTCCCCCAGATCGGGGCTATCAGGTGATATTTTGTGGGGATACCTTGTGGGGAAAGGGGTGTTTTAACTTTTGGGGAAAATGTGTGCCCTTTGCTTGGAGATAATTGATTTATTCCTTAACTTATCTCAATATCTCCCAGGCAGAGGGAAGGCGTGTATTAGTGAAATACTGTATAATGATTGGTTAATGTATTTGTTTGCTGTGGGAGGTCCTCTTGCAGGAGGATTTCTCATAAAAGCCAGCCTGTTTTCAATAAAGATTATTCCTGTTACACCGTTCATGAAGTCTAGGCTCATGTTTGGGGGATATTCTATTTGCTGGGAAGAATCGTCTTGGAACCTGTATTCATCTCTACTATTCCTCTACTCCCTGCTGTAGCTATAATCACTTAGGCTCAGCTGTTGGGAAAGGAATATAAGACCACAGTACCATAACCACTGCAGGTCTTAACACACCCAAATTAGACCCAGCAGAAAAATAGCAGAGATTAAAAATATCTGGGACTGCGCAACTACCACAACCTGGATCGCTCGAGGCTGCTGATTCTCACTGCAGAGGGAAACACGATAGGAGAAAGGCTGTTAGACCGACGTTTTACACCAAACTGTTCATGGCAAGGGACAAAAAAATAAATAAGTTACAGTGCATCTCTTGCACTGCCACCACACTTCCATCACCTTAATACCTTGTTCTCTCTCCCCAACCCCTATGTCCGCCTCCTAGACTCACCACCAAATTGTTGCACAATTCACAGGACGCACTGTCACCTAGTTGACACACTTAGCATTCCTCAACAAGATGAACACCTCACCCTGCTCAGGGGAGGACACACAGGGATTAAGGTTTAATCTATTAATGCTACTATGTAAACTGCTGCTAGCATTCATGCAATTCCCAGACCTCCAAAGGGAATATGCACTCCCACACAGAACGCTCTTCTCATACCGCCAGCTCAAATCCACATTGACACAACAAATCTCACAGGGGCCTCAACATATTACACGTACCGCTTTTGAACAGGCCTGCATGTCGCCAGTCACATGTTAGATAACACTATAGCCTTCTATAATGTGGGTATCACTGTGTAGTGATTTGGAGGAATCCTTGAACAAATAATCCTGGACCTGTTTTATAGACTTCTCTATGTAATTTTCTCAAAATTGCTTTTTTCTATTCAAATAAATATGAGTATCTAAAAGATTATTAGAAAGAATATTTAATACTCATTAGTCAACAGTTTGTTGTGAGCAGGAATTGAAGAACGATTTAAAGCAACACTCTGGTCTCTATAACTGCTTTATTGAAATTAAGTTTCTCAAATAATTTTTAAGAATGTGGAGGTATTGATTGACTTAGAGTGCCAGCTGCTCGGCAGCAGTCCATGGCTTCCTCTAGCTGATTTTTTAAAGTGTATGTGGATGGGATAGCGAGGAATGCTGCTGGAGAGCTAACTGTTCATGAATGGTTTAACAGTAAAGATAATAAAGTGGCAGGATCCTCAAGACACCATTGTCATTTCAATTACGTTTCTACGGTGCCCTAACTGTTCCCTTAACAATGGAAAAGTTGTGTGGCGGAACCAACCTCGCCACTGTGAACTGGAGAAGCCTGGTTGCTAGCCGCCTGGGGTGTATTAACCCTTTAAGAAGTGTATTTGGGCACAATGGATTTTTGTTTGCTGTTCCTGGCCCTTTAAATACTTGACAGCAGTGTTACAACTTTCAAACTGGCACTTTGAATGCAGTGGAAGTGCCGAAGTCGTCGAAGTGGCCGCCATTCGACAAACGAAAACGTGGCGGTGTGATAGAATTTATCTTGATTCTAAGGCTCAAGCTTATAGGTGTCATATAATGATAACCTATATTAAAATTGGCTAACTTGCAATTTGGAAATGCTTGATGCTTGAACAACACTTAAGACCATATATGTCTAAGTCCCGGGAGCAGAGAGCCCCCACCTAAGATGTCTCTACTCTAATCTTTTTGTTCTCTCTTACCTTGAAACTTATTTGTTATGTGTACATGGCGCTCATCCCTATGTCTTATCTGTATTCCCTTGCTATTTTTGTTCTAAGAGTATTTGCACGTAAGCACTTACTTTTTAATGTATAAAACCCAGCTGATGAATAAAACATCAGAGGCTTATTTTGAATACCAACAGGTGTCTGGTGTCTAATTCTCGCTTCTCCAAGTGCACTTGTAACAACAATTTGGGTTTCCTCTGAATATAACAAAGATCATTATTTGGATCCACAACAATTTGATGCCGAAACCCGGGATCAGACAAATCCAGTTCATCCGGACCCAGAAGTGTTGGCTCGGAGCCCAGACGGTTAATCAGCTGCAGCGGGTAAGAAAAAGCTTTTATTTTTCTACCTATAAATGATTTTGACTCTCTGGTGCTCTTTGAGACCCCTGTCCGGGTGGGTAAGGATTTTAAAAACATCTGATCTAAAGAACTTGTTTTCTGTGGTATTATAGTTATATTCAGGTGGAGGTTGTGTTATGTCTTGTGAAAGGAATCTTGAGATAGTGGATTATAACTGTGGGTTGTAAGTTATTTTTATTGTTTGCCTTGTCATTTGTTTTATAATTTGAGTTAGAATCCTCCAAGGGCAGATCTCCTGATCTGTGTTTAGAAGACAGAACTGTGAAAATTCCACTGCATTGGTCATAAGTGTTTTATACACTGTTATTGTACAGTTTGTCTTGTGTACTGAAGTAATTAACCCTTACAAGTTTTAAGATGGGTAGCTCTGAAAGTACCCAAGGGGG
Source organism: Pelobates fuscus (assembly GCF_036172605.1). Taxonomy (NCBI): domain Eukaryota; kingdom Metazoa; phylum Chordata; class Amphibia; order Anura; family Pelobatidae; genus Pelobates; species Pelobates fuscus. The sequence goes on from NC_086322.1 coordinate 235,331,353, forward strand.
ATTTACGGCTTTGACTATTGTCAAGCATCACAAAGGACAAGGAGCAATTAAGAATGTTAAGAGGTTACTTAAGAAAGCTGGCATGCCCTCAGAGGGCACTCTAGACCCACATATATGGAGTGAATTTATGGCAAATTACAGAGGTTGGTTAGAAGATAATAACTTAGTAGAAGTTGCACAAAAATGGCATGATACTGCTGTTGAATTAACTAAATGTGGTTGTAGAGAAACCATCAGGAAAGGTGTACCATATTATCAATGTTTTGGACCTCTAGGGTCCCAGAGTAGGCAGGATCCTGGGAAAAATCTTGTAAACCCACCCCTTTACCAGGATAATGCAGGGACTCCTTTGGTCCCTAAAGGACAGGCGCTTTCCCTTTTACGGAGATCAAAACCTCTCTTTCCAGTAATATTACGCAGTGGGACTTCATATGGTCCCCTAGCAGCCCCTGTAAGACCTATGGGTTCATTATAGCAGGCAGATTGTCCAGACCTAAAGGAACCCCTAGTTGCCCCCATAGACACCCCAGTGGGGCCATTAGCTCCACAATTTTCTACTCCAATGATACCCAAAGTTGAGAGCGTGTACCATGAGAACAGACAGCCGAGCTCAGGTATCCAATACTGGGAAGAATATAAGCCCTGGACACCCAGTGAACAATTGGCAATAATACAGCAGCTGACAGATGTTGAAAAGGCCCCCTTAGCTCTAGTTCAGTCTCTATCCACAATTCAAGCTACTTACCAGTGTACTTGGATGGATTTAAAACAGATTGTGGCACTAAAAGCTGGCCCCATTTGGGCTAGAATAATTGCTAAATATACTGATGCCCATGAAGATAACCTCAGAAAAAGCAACATGAAAACAGATGAATGGTTTAGAACCAAGTCTGCATCTGGAGCATGCTATGTCACTGCAATGAGAGAATGGGCTAAGGTAAATACAGAGGAACTAGCCCATAAATTATGAGATATATTACAAGGGAAAGATGAACCTGTAGAAACATTCTTCACCAGACTACAGATGGCTTGGGAGGCATTGGGTTACACAGATATTGAAACCACTTCGACCAGACTGCTTATTAACTGCTTCATGGATGGTATCCACATACCCATAAGGACTGGTCTCCAAAATGCTAGACCTGAGTGGAGAAGTTTAACCTATGGTGATCTGGTGAAGGTGGCTAGGGGAGTGGAAGCTAATCTAAATACTAGAAAGAGGAGCACACCTCTAATGGCTGTAACTGTCCCTAGAGCTGATGGAGACAGAAGGCAGGTAGACTGCTGGAATTGTGGCAGGAAAGGACACATTAAACGTAACTGCAAATGTCCTCCTAAAAATAGAAAACCCCAGGATTCTAATGATAACTCCCAAGACAGCCAACCACATCCACCACCTCCCCCTCCCCAATAGGAAATTGGCAAACCAGTGTCCCTACATATTAAAAATATCCCTGACTCTGCAGGACCCTCACCCATTATCAATGTTACACTACCCGGGGGCAGAATAGTCCCTTTCCTGTTGGACACTGGCGCTGCTAAATCAATGTTACAGGAAAAATATGTGTTCCCGTATGAGAAATCTAATGATGTATTATCATGTGTAGGGGTGGATGGTATGGGTGGAAAATGACATTCCCCTTACCCACAAGCTGAAATTGAAGCTACACGACTCTACTGCCCTTGTAACAAGGCTACTTGTCAGCCCTCATGCCCCTGTTAATCTACTAGGCAGTGATATACTGTCGGCTCTTAGTGCAAATATCCAGTATAGCCCCACTGGAAAAGTAACATTGTCTGTGCCTTTGGAGGACAAACAAATGATATCTCTTTCAAATGTTCTGGCAACTCTCACTATGCCCAGCCATGTGCAAGAACCTACCATCGACTTGTCCTCAGTCCCTGATTCCTTATGGGCTACAGGGAAGACAGATACAGGCAGACTCTCTGTGCCCCCAGTCAAGGTGAATCTCCTGCCCGGAACTTATTTGAATGCGGTCAGCGGTGTGTGCAGCCAAATCTATGGAACTGTTTGCGGCTACCCAATTGCACGAACACCGCTGACCCGTACCTTCTTTGACACCGCGGCTGGAGACTAAGTCCCTTTCGAAGATTCGAACGCTCGTTTGAATGGGACTTAGTCGTTTTCTCGGTGTAAAATAGACCGACCTCACAGCCCAAATCCATGGAACTGTTTTGGGCATGAAAATGTGCCTGCGGTCGGTCAAAAGTGACTTATACCTATCACCCGAACGGATGAACGGATTCGTATGATTTTTGGGTATGTTTGTATTTGGAATGTGCTGATTAATAATATGTAACTGTTATTAATATTGGATGTATGGTTTTAGAGTTATGAAAGTTGGGTAAAAAATATGTTTAAATTGTACGGATAATTGGGTTACCTCTCAGGCTAAGGGGAGGGAATCTGTGGGATGTAACCATTGTGTGATTGGGTAATGTATAATTGTATGTGGGCGTCTCCCTTGCAGGGGAGAATTGCATAAAAGCAGAGTGTGTGTCATTAAACCTGAGTTCTACTTTACCCTCAATTTGGAGTGCCGTCTCTTATTGGGGGAATCTGCTACAAGGGATTGCTATGCTTGTCATATTCCCTTGCTAAATCACTGCTAAGCTCTTGTTCTGCTTGTTCCGGTTCTGCTCTCTGGAGGAGTCTACGGTGGTTATGGTGTCTGCTGCAGTGCTTGGAGGCCTCAGGAAGCGCTAGGAGCATCCTTCAACGGAGGTACCCAGTTGGGGTGCCAGGTGATCCGTTGCAAGTTGCAAGTTCTATGGGAAACTAGAATTCACGTTTGCAACAACCACACTACTGTTAAACGTGTAGGACAAATACAGAGAACAAATTATTGGTCCCACAACGACATCGCTGGCCACGCCAATGTACAGCATATATTTAATGAACCAGATCTTTGATTACAATACATGGGCAAAGGCAGGATGTACACATGTACACAACCTATATGAAGGCACCAAACTAAAAACATTCACAGAGCTGCAAACCCAGTTTAACCTTATCAACAGGGCAATTTTCTCCTATCTCCAACTCAAGTCCCTTCTGCAGTTGACCACGAGTTGCCTTCGGGAGCCCACCCTTACCAAACTTGACTCTTGGTGTCTCCGAGGCACATTGCACAAAAAACTATTTTCAGTGATCTATACAACATTGCTGGAAAACACAGTAAAGACTATCGGCAAATACATTCAAATGTGGCATGACTACCTAGGCTGCACTTTCACTACTGACCAATGGAGCAGAGCACACATGATACATAAAGGGAACATGACATGCATCACCCACTTTGAGCAAATTCGTAAATTACAGTATAGATGGTACCTAGTCCCTACAAGGCTAGCATGAATATACCTCAGCACACCACCCAATGTTGGCGATGCCAATCCAACACAGGTTCACTATATCACATATGGTGGACGTGCGAACTCATCCGCCCCTACTGGGCCACAGTGAGTGAAATTGTCAACCATCTAATACCAATACCACTAAAAATGACCCCAAGATGTGCATTCTGTACATATGGCCCGAAGATTTGACTAAGGTACACTCCAAACTATTATTCCACACACTGATAGCCGCTTGCACCCTAATAGCTAGAGCATGGAAGACGACAGCCACACCCACGATCCAAGAATTGAGGCAACAAATCCAGACCAACTCGGAGTACGAACTCATAGCCGCCCAGCAGATTAGTAAGACAGGGGCAACTATAGAGGCTGGACGTGTGGGAAACATACTTGCACACAGTGCGAAATCAGGGAGCAAGGGATAAATGAGTAGGTGAATGGGATATGCAGGAATGAGGATAGCAAGTTGCCCTCCCAATATATGATATATGATTAGGAAGTTCCACAAAACAGGGACAAGCGAGATGCTCTATCCACATGATGAGACCCAACAGGAGGTGTTACCAACCAAACCCCGTATCACATCATATCACATATTACATCAGGTCACAGCTCACCAGACAGATGATGAAGTAAAAGATGACACTACTATTGTATAAAGATGCGCATGTGTATATATGTTGTATCCCACCAACTCAACACCCCTTCATCCACCCACCCGGCAGTTGAATGGAAAGTACAGTAGCCATACTCAATAATTCAACACATGAGTAAGTGTGGTATATGAGAATACACAGCAACAATGTACAAGAAAACCGACAACGTATATTGGGTTAATGAAAGCTGAAACCGAGGTTATTTAATTTCCACTGTATAAACAGTTCATTACCTAAGACAAAAGATCTATATGCAGCAATGTTTAATATGTACAGAAATGTTATGACTGTGATACTTTTTGAACCCCAACCCTCCCCCATCTTTTCTTCTTCATTCTGTTCCCAACCCCTTTTTAACACAAAATAAAAATTGTCAAATTAGAAAAAGAGAGGATTTGCAGCTTCCACTTGGCCTTCAATGAGAAATTGTTACAAACACAGCTTTGCAACAAAGTTTATTTTTTATTTTTTTTCAGAGGGGAAGGTTCCAAGCCCCTGTCATTATGCTTGCTGTTTATAACATGAAAATGTTTAGAAAAGGCCCAATACAAAGCTGGGAAATACCAGGACAGGATGTAATAATGATTTAATGCAGGACAGAAGGGTTCAAGATAGGAAGAATGAAATTTGCTATACAGAATTTTTTCATAGAACATTTGCATGCTGCGGCAACGCCCCAGGGTTATTTTTTGCATGCAATGCACATGTAGCATTAGAACAGATAGAGCTGCTAGCAATACACAAATCAACCAACAGAGGGCAATTGAGGAGAGATTAGAGGGAAGGTCTGCTTCAGTTGAATTATATAGCTTATAGCAATACACAGATCCTCCAGTAGAGGGCATTTTTATTTGAGGATAGATTAGAAGGGAGGACTGCTTCAATTGAAAGAAAAGCAATTGAAAGACACCTTGATAATAGAATCATGTGGAAAAAGTTTTTTTGTTTCTTGAAATGGATTGCATGCTTCAAAACAAGGTTTTGAAAGGGTGGTCATTGTGCTTAGATGAGCCCTTGAAAACGCGATCCCATATGGAAAGACAGTAGGTGTAAGCATTTCGGTATTGGTTGGAATTGATACAATAAAAAAAAATCCTCTGTGTGGATGTGCTATTGGACTGCTAGCTTGTAAATATTGAGCAGGCATTAGACTAATAGGGGGAAGCATATGACCCGTGCTAGGTGATATGTTTAGTACATACGTGAGAAAAGGATGCGTGGCAGTATTTCAGAGTGGTTTCAGGATGTATTGGTTTGTGAATCCTATTTTGCGTGTGTTCTAAATGGTAATGTGTAATTTGTGTTTGTTTTCTTCTTCTTCTTCTTCTTCTTCTTTGATAATAGGTGAAGTCCACTGTCTGAAGTTTTGGTGACAGAAGTTGTGAAGGATATGACTTTGTGAGAATGTTAGTGATGCAAGTTGTGTTGATGATGCAGATGTGGTGTGCCATTGAGATTGTTGTTCTTGATGTGCATGTTGGTGCATGCCAATGAATTGTGAAATGGGGAGTGATTAATAAAGCTGTGAGCAGGATATTGCATTAGCTGCTACTTCAGTTCCTCTTCCTCTTCCTCCACCTCCCCTGCTGTCTGCCAGGATGCGGGATTAAACTAAAAGCAAGAAAATAATGTAACTCTTGCATGTTTCTATTATATCTCCAAACTAAGACGTGTATACTTGCAATGCATTGACATTGAAAACTATAGAACAGAGTAGGGTTTATACAAGTCTCCTAGCCAACTAACCATGATTCATCCTCTCACCTGCAACATTAGCTGGGAGAACTATAGACAGTTGACCTTGGCATCCTTTTCAACTATTCTTTATAACAGTGTCTTTAAAAAGGCATTTGCAGCTTCCTCTTGGCCTGCAATGAGACATTGTTACAAGCACAGCTTTACAACAAAGTGCAGCTCATTAGTTGCACAGGAAACTTTTAAAGAGTGAACCATTTTTTCAGAGGGGTAGGTTCCAAGCCCCTGTCATTGTGCTTGCTGTTTATAACATAAAAAAATGTTTAGAAAAGGCCCAATAAAAGGTGGGGAAAGTAATACCAGGACAGGATGTAATAGTGCAGTGATGGCGAACCTATGGCACGCGTGCCACAGGTGGCACGCCGGGCCCTCTCTGTGGGCACGCGGCCATAGGTTTGCCATCACTGCAGAGTAGGCGCCTGCCTGCCCGAAACTGCAGGCGCCTACTCTGCTTCCGTGTCGGCAGGACCGGAAGCAGGGGGGAGGGATCGAGGAAGCAGCTCTCCTGTCCTCCCTCGAGCTGTGTGGAGCGTTGCCGCGCGTTACCATGGCAACGCTCCACACAGCATCGCGCGGGAGGACAGGAGAGCTGCAGGACCTGTCCTGTCCTGCATAACACCACCGGACCACCAGGGATGGCTGTGTTCCCCCCCTCCCCTTCACCAAAGGTAACAAGAAGGGAAGGGGGGGGATACTGATTTAATTACCTACCCCCCTTACCTACAGCACCCCCTACTCCCCTTACCAACAGACCCCTACCATAGCACCCCTACCCCCAGCACCCCTACTCCCACTACTCCCAGCACCCCTACCCCAAGCACCCCTACTCCCACTACCCACAGCACCCCTACCCCCAGCACCCCTACTTCCACTACCCACAGCACCCATACCCCCCTTACCCACAGCATCCCTACCCCCAGCACCCCTACTTCCACTACCCACAGCACCCTTACCCACAGCACCCCTACTCCCAGCACCCCTACCCCCAGCACCCCTACCCCCAGCACCCCTACCCCCAGCACCCCTACTCCCACTACCCACAGCACCCCTACTCCGACTACCCACAGCACCCCTACTCCCACTACCCACAGCACCCATACCCCCAGCACCCCTACTCCCACTACCCACAGCACCCCTACCTCCCTTACCCCCAGCACCCCTACTCCCACTACCCACAGCACCCCTACCCCTAGCACCCCTACCCCACTTACCCACAGCACCCCTATCCCCAGCACCCCTTCCCCACTTACCCACAGCACCCCTACCCCCAGCACCCCTACCCCACTTACCCACAGCACCCATACCCCCAGCACCCCTACCCCAGCACCCCTACCCCCCCTACCCCAGCACCCCCTACCCACAGCACCCCTACCCCCGCACCCACAGCACCCCTATCCACAGCACCCCTACACACAGCACCCCTACCCACAGCACCCCCACCCCCTACACACAGCACCCCTACCCACAGCACCCCTACCGCCCCACAAACACAGCACCCCCCCCACACACAGCACCCTTTCCTCCCCCCACACACAGCACCCTTTCCTCCCCCCACACACAGCACCCTTTCCTCCCCCCACACACAGCACCCTTTCCTCCCCCCACACACAGCACCCTTTCCACCCCCTCACACAGCACCCTTTCCCCCCTCACACAGCACCCTTTTCCCCCCTCACACAGCACCATTTCCCCCCACACACAGCACCATTTCCCCCCACACACAGCACCATTTCCCCCCCCACACACAGCACCCTCCCCCCCCCACACACAGCACCCTTTCCCCCCCCACACACAGCACCCTTTCCCCCCACACACAGCACCCTTTCCCCCCCACACAGCACCATTTCCCCCCACACACAGCACCCTTCCCCCCCCACACAGCACCATTTCCCCCACACACACAGCACCCTTCCCCCCCACACACAGCACCCTTTCCCCCCCCACACAGCACCTTTCCCCTCCCACACACACACAGCACCTTTCCCCCCCCACACACAGCACCTTTCCCCCCCACACACAGCACCTTTCCCCCCCACACAGCACCCTTTCCCCCCACACACAGCACCCTTTCCCCCCCACACACAGCACCCTTCCCCCCCCCACACACAGCACCCTTCCCCCCACACACACAGCACCCTTCCCCCCACACACACAGCACCCTTCCCCCCACACACACAGCACCCTTCCCCCCCACACACAGCACCCTTCCCCCCCACACAAAGCACCCTTTCCCCCCCACACACAGCACCCTTCCCCCCCACACAGCGCACCCTTCCCCCCCCACAGCACCCTTCCCCCTCCACACAGCGCACCCTTCCCCCCCCACAGCACCCTTCCCCCCCTCCACACAGCACCCTCCCCCCCACACAGCACCCTTTCCCCCCACACACAGCACCCTTTCCCCCCACACACACACAGCACCCTTTCCTCCCCCCACACACAGCACCCTTTCCTCCCCCCACACACAGCACCCTTTCCTCCCCCCACACACACAGCACCCTTTCCCCCCACACACAGCACCCTTTCCTCCCCCCACACACAGCACCCTTTCCTCCCCCCACACAGCACCCTTTCCCCCCTCACACAGCACCATTTCCCCCCACACACAGCACCCTTTCCCCCCCACACACAGCGCACCCTTTCCGCCCCCCCACACACAGCGCACCCTTTCCGCCCCCCCACACACAGCACCCTTTCCGCCCCCCACACACAGCACCCTTTCCGCCCCCCCACACACAGCACCCTTTCCGCCCCCCCACACACAGCACCCTTTCCCCCCCACACACAGCACCCTTTCCCCCCCACACACAGCACCTTTCCCCCCCCCACACACACACAGCACCTTTCCCCCCCCCACACACAGCACCTTTCCCCCCCACACAGCACCCTTTCCCCCCCACACAGCACCCTTTCCCCCCCCACACACAGCACCTTTCCCCCCACACAGCACCCTTTCCCCCCCCACACAGCACCCTTTCCCCCCCACACACAGCACCCTTCCCCCCCCACACACAGCACCCTTCCCCCCCACACACAGCACCCTTCCCCCCCCCACACACAGCACCCTTTCCCCCCCACACACAGCACCCTTTCCCCCCACACACAGCACCCTTTCCCCCCCCACACACACAGCACCCTTTGCCCCCCCACACACAGCACCCTTCCCCCCCACACAGCGCACCCTTCCCCCCCACACACACAGCACCCTTTCCCCCCCCCACAGCACCCTTCCCCCAGCACCCTTCCCCCCCCCACACTGCACCCTTTCCCCCAAACACACACAGCACCCCAATCCCCCACACACAGCACCCCAACCCCCCACACACAGCACCCCAACCCCCCACACACAGCACCCCAACCCCCACACACAGCACCCCAACCCCCACACACAGCACCCCAACCCCCACACACAGCACCCCAACCCCCCACACACAACATTACACACAGACACATACACTGCACCCCTCAATGCAGTATATGTGTGTGTTCAGCAGTCTTTATGTATTCAGCAGTGTGTGTGTGTGTGTGTGTGTGTGTGTGTGTGTGTGTGTGTGTGTGTGTGTGTATTCAGCAGACTGCGTGCGTGTATTCAGCAGACTGCGTACTCAGCAGTGTGCGTGTATTTAGCGGACTGTGTGTGTATTTAGCAGTCTGTCTATGTCTCGGTGTGTGAATGTGTTCAGCAGTCTGTGTGTATGTATTGCATTTGTTGGAGATACTAATATAAGCTTAATTTATATCATTATTTAAAATTTGTATAATTTAACTCTATGTTGTGTTCTTCTTTTAAAACAAAAGTTGTTAACTGTACGAGTAGTTTTTTCTAAACGTAAACCTCAGTATTCAGGTTTAATTGTCGTGTTGGCACTTTGAGGGAAAAAAAGTTGGCATGTATTGCAGTTTGGGCACTCGGGCTCAAAAAGGTTCGCCATCACTGTAATAGTGAGTTGATGCAGTACAGAAGGGTTCAAGAGATAGGAAGAACGAAATTTGCTATACAGAATTTTTTCATGGAACATTTGCATGCTGCGGCAATGCCCCACGGTAATTTTTTGCATGCAATGCACAGTAGCATTGGAACAGATAGAGCTGCTAGCAATACACAAATCAACCAACAGAGAGCAATTGAGGAGAGATTAAAAGGAAGGTCGGCTTCATTTGAATTAAAGAGCTTTTAGCAATACATAGATCATCCATTAGAGGGCATTTTCATTTGAGGATAGATTAGAAGGGAGGACTGCTTCAATTGAAAGAAAAACAATTGAAAGACACCTTGATTATGGAATCATGTGGGAAAAGGTTTTTTTGTTTCTTGAAATGAATTACATGCTTCAAAACAAGGTTTTGAAAGGGTGGTCATTGTGCTTAGATGAGCCCTTGAAAACGAGAACCAATATGAAAAGACAGTAGGTGTAAGCATTTAGATATTGGTTGAAATTGATACAATAAAAAACAAATCCTCTGAGTGGATGTGCTATTGGACTGCTAGCTTGTAAATATTGAGCAGGCATTAGACTAATATGGGGAAGCATATGAGCCGTGCTCGGTGATATGTTTAGTGCATACGTGAGAAAAGGATGCGTGGCAGTATTTCAGAGTGGTTTCAGGATGTATTGGTTTGTGTATCCTATTTTGTGTGTTCTAAATGGTAATGTGTCATTTTTGTTTGTTTTCTTCTTCTTTTTCTTTGAGAATAGGTGAAGTCCACTGTCTGTAGTTTTGGTGACGGAAGTTGTAAAGACGGAAGTTGTGAGAATGTTAGTGATGCGAGTTGTGTTGATGATGCAGATGTGGTGTGCCATTGATATTGTTGTTCTTTATTTGTATGTTGGTGCATGCCAATGAATTGTGAAATGGGGAATTATTAATAAAGCTGTGAGCAGGATATTGCATCCGCTGCTACTTCAGTTCCTCTTCCTCCAACTCCCCTGCTGTCTCTCAGGATGCGGGATTAAACTAAAAGCAAGAAAATAATGTAACTCTTGCATGTTACTAATGTATCTCGAAACTAGGAGGTGAATACTTGCAATGCATTGACATTGAAAACTAGAGAACAGAGTTGGGTTTATACAAGTCTCCTAGCCAACCAACCATGATTCAGCCTCTCACCTGCAACATTAGCTGGGAGAACTACAGACAGTTGACCTTGGCATCCTTTTCAACTATTCTTTATAACAGTGCCTTTCACAAGGCATTTGCAGTTTTCACTTGGCCTGCAATGAAAAATTGTTACAAGCACAACTTTGCAACAAAGTGCAGCTGATTACTGCCACAGAAACCAAATAATATGGGGAAGCATATGAGCCGTGCTAGGTTATATGTTTAGTACATACGTGAGAAAAGGATGCGTGGCAGTATTTCAGAGTGGTTTCAGGATGTATTGGTTTGTGTATCCTATTTTGTGTGTGTTCTAAATGGTAATGTGTAATTTTTGTTTGTTTTCTTCTTCTTCTTTTTCTTCTTCTTTGAGAATAGGTGAAGTCCACTGTCTGTAGTTTTGGTGACGGAAGTTGTAAAGTATATGACCTTGTGAGAATGTTAGTGATGCAAGTTGTGTTGATGATGCAGATGTGGTGGGCCATTGAGATTGTTGTTCTTGATGTGTATGTTGGTGCATGCCAATGAATTGTGAAATGGGGAATGATTAATAAAGCACATTCATTTTCTGTGCTTCGTACAGAGGTTTCATTAGCTAACTCCAACCTTGTAGCTGACTATATGAGTGCCTCAACTATTTTGTATACATTGGCTGATTCCTGCATGTGTATGGTGGGAAGCTGATATACTTGCAACACTACATTATTGTCAATAATGGCTAAATAACGGTGGGCAAATTTACAGTTAGAATCTGAGAAACCCTGTTATCCTTCTGACCACATTCTATGGGTGATTTTTCAGGTAAAGCAGTAAATTGTCCACTGAATAAACATTCCTCCCTTGCTCTCCTTTAGTGCAAGCAGTTGGTTTCAACAGAGCAGAGTGCACGGGGAGCAACAAAGACAAGCCTGTTCTGCAGACATCAAATATCTCCTGTCCTTCTCCACCTGTTAGACCACTAGGGATTGATGAAACCTGCTCTGTACTTCCCAGTGAGGAAAGCGTGTAATAAATGGTTAGCACTTGAAACCACTTCCTAGATCCCCAGTATAGTTTTCTGTACCAAGTCTGTGGATCTGAGGCAACCAGTAGGTTGCTGGCTAACCATTGAAAAACTATGAGACCCACAATGCGGAGCAATTATCTGTGGCTGGCTGACCATCAGATAAGTTGTAATCCTAAAACAATTGAATTTTCTCTATAGTGTTAAACAGTAAAATACAAAAAAATAAACAAACCTCTAATTTAGTTCAGTTTGTATTGTAAGTAAAGGGAACTTAAAAAAAAAAAAAAGAAGAAGAACCTTAATTAATATGTTTGTCAATAATTCATGCTATTTAAGATATTTTACATCATAAAATGCTTCTGAAATATAATACATTGCTTCTAAGCGTTATTTCTGTAGTCACTAAAAATAGAAAAATATTTTTCGAGGCATTGATAAGGAACTCACAAGGATTTTATGAAGCTTTGTCTGTTTGCATTTCTCCTTTTTTTCTTTTCTTGTTTTGTTTATTTATAGCAACGCTAACATGATCTATTCATCCTCAACAGAAAAGATTTATTTCTGGAAATAACGTGACATTTATTTAATCAACATGATATTAAATTCTAATACTGCCATCTAGAGAACACAATAGGATGTTGCAAGTAGACTGCAATAGACATTACAGATGTCACAGATAGAAAAATTCTGTGAATGGATCTGACTATAAAAGGCTCGCCTTTCCAAAGGTTCAGCTCTCATCGGATGTCCATCTTAACCTGAATGAATGCATAATCAATGCTGCCCATCTAATTATGTCTATGCTTTTCTTAATATACAGTTTATAGGACAGGTTCAAATGAAGGAGAAAAAAAGAGCGGTGAGCTCAGGACAAATCACTATGCAGTATTTGTAACACCAAAGCATATAACAGTTTTAGTTTTTTCAATTTGACAATTTGTATTGTTTCTTCAACATAGGAAAGGTAGGAAACACATAGGGGGGGGGGGAGGGGGGAGAGGGGAATAGAATCATAGAAACATAGAATGTGACGGCAGATAAGAACCATTCGGCCCATCTAGTCTGCCCGAATAGCAGTATGTCACACATTACAGCAGTATTACAGTGGGTACATCAAGCATCAGATGTGTGGCGTAGCACACTGCATCATTTTAAAACATCACATTACAGCCTGATGAGATCATTGCATGATACCTTTGTCCATAGCTTGTGTGTAATATAGTGCTGTAGGAACCGTTATCATTATGCCCTCTTAAGTTTGATGGTGTCAAGGGCCATATGATCCTCTGAGTGTGAACCCCAAATGGGGCACCATCATATACATAATGAGTATTATGTAGATATTCCGTAAGGTCAGGGTGGACAATAGTTATCTTTACAAGCTCACTTCGCATGGCCTGTGAGGTGGGTCTTATCTGGCGGGGACTGCATGGGCATTTTAGCAGGGTGCCTAGGTTCTTTCCCCTTTCCTCTAGATAATGAACCCTGTCCGTGCCCATACCAAGGGGGTCTCGATCAAGACTTCCCTTTTGTGATGATTGAAAATGTGTTATTTGTGATGGGGAGTTAGAGGAGGGAGTGTTGGGGGGAGGGGGGCAGGACGGAGGGTTCGACAGTGCCTCACGGCTCGTAGAGGCTTGATTAGTTGATTACTGTAACGAGAATATACCCCTACACGCAGGATCCAGCCAAACAGAAGACAGCACAGAGGAGAGATACGTCTACCGGACCTTAGAGTCGCCGGACTCGACGTAATAGGAGAAGTACAGAGTCAGGAACGATCCGAGGTCAAGGGCACAAAGAGACAGCGTAAACGAGAACTAGCCGGGGTCTGGTACACAGGAATCAGCAAGCCGGCAAACAGTACAGACAAGGATAAAGCGAAAACGAAGTCAGAATACAAAGCCAAGGTCAAATACGGAGAAACACAACTGAACACAACAAGCACTAAAGGGAACTGTAGCAGAAACCACGATAGGGCAAGGAACTAAGGGAAAAGGGTAAGTATAAGTAGCCTTAAAACTAACGTGATTGGCTCCTGTCACTTCCACACCCCCAAAAGGTAAGTGTATGGGGTGATTGGCATGACAGGAGCCAATGGGAGCCTTTTTGCAATTTAGGCTCCCACTGTCTCTTTAAGAGCGCGCCCGAGACTCGCGGCGCGCTCTTAGCTGCAGGCGGGACATGTGACCGCAACTCGCGGTCACTGCCCGTCTTCCTGTTTGGAGAGTCGGATGAGCCGCGCGCGGCTCGTGCAGCCGCAGGACCGCGCGCGGCTTGAAGAGAGGACCGCGCCCGGCCCCCGGATAAGGTAAGTAACGCTACAGTACCCCCCCCCCCCCGAGGACACACCCTCCGGGCGGGCAGGACCAGGCCTGGCAGGAAAACGCGAATGGAAAGAGCGCACAAGGCGGGGAGCATGAACAGCATCCGCAGAAATCCAACTGCGCTCCTCAGGCCCATAACCCTTCCAATGTACCAAGTACTGAAGCCGACCCCTAAGGAAACGAGAGTCAAGAACAGCAGACACTTCGAACTCCTCATGACCCTCCACAGAGACAGGAGGGGGAGGGGGAGTATGCCGGGTAAAGCGGTTGTGTACGTAAGGCTTCAACAACGAGGTGTGAAAGACATTAGGTATACGCAGATTCTTAGGCAGACCCAAGGCATAAGAAACGGGATTAACCTTATGTATAATGCGATAAGGACCAATGAAGCGGGGAGCCAATTTCATAGAAGGCACCCGGAGGCGAATATTCCGTGTGGAAAGCAAAACCCTGTCCCCCACAACATAGGAAGGAGCCGCTCTGCGATGCTTGTCAGCCTGAGCCTTCTGGCGAGCAGCAGAGTCCACCAAAGAACGCTGAACCTGTTCCCAAGTATTACGCAAACCAGCCAAATGCTCATCCAGAACTGGCATGCCCTGTGAAGAGAATGCAGCCGGAAGAACAACGGGATGCTGGCCATAGACAACGTAAAAAGGGCTTTTGCCGGAAGAATCATGAGTGGCGTTATTCCGAGCAAACTCAGCCCAAGGAAGCAGGTCAGACCAATTGTCCTGATGGTGAGACACAAAACAACGGAGGTACTGCTCCAGAGACTGGTTGGCACGTTCAGCAGCTCCATTAGACTGGGGATGGTAAGCGGAAGAAAATGAGAGAGAAATACCCATTTCCGAACAAAAGGCTTTCCAGAACCTGGAAATAAATTGGCTACCCCTATCGGATACAATAGATACGGGAATACCATGTAACCGAAACACTTCTCTAGCGAAGATAAGAGCCAGTTCCTTGGAAGTGGGCAACTTGCGAAGAGACACAAAGTGAGCCATTTTGGAAAATCGATCTACTATCATTAGGATGACTGTGTTACCATTCGAAGGGGGTAATTCAACAATAAAATCCATTGATAGATTAGACCAAGGTCTCTCGGGAACGGGTAACGGATGCAACAGCCCACAAGGAACTCTACGAGAGGATTTCATACATGCACAAGTAGAACAAGCACTTATATAATCAGTGACATCCTTGCGTAAGGTATCTCACCAAAAATACAGAGAAACAGCTGACACCGTTTTGGATATACCAGGATGTCCAGCAGTCTTAGTATCATGATACAGTGACAGAATATCCCTTCTCTCGGGAATGTCAACAAACAATTTATCGTTAGGTCTCTCGCTAGGTGCCATGCTTTGTTTCGCTTGTATGGCCTGCAAGAGGGACGAGGAAATAGACAATATAGTAGTAGCTATTATCCAGTCTGGGGGGATGACAGGAGTAACATCAACCTCCTGTTTGTCAATAGTTTCAAACTGTCTGGACAGAGCGTCCGCTTTAGTGTTCCGATCACCTGGTCTATAGGTGATTATATAATTAAAATGAGACAAGAACAGTGACCACCTAGCCTGCCTGGAAGACAATCTTTTAGCTTCGCTAAGGTAGGATAGGTTCTTATGATCCGTAAATATGAGGATAGGATCCTTAGTGCCCTCTAACAAATGTCTCCATTCTTTGAGTGCTAAAATGATAGCAAGGAGTTCGCGATTACCCACATCATAATTCCTTTCTGCTTTGGACATTTGTTTAGAAAAGAAGCCACAAGGATGCAATGGCTTATCAGGAGACTCTCTTTGGGATAAGACAGCACCTACCCCTATATCGGAAGCATCAACCTCAAGTATATATGGCAATGAAGGGACAGGATGCTGTAAAATAGGTGCAGAAGCGAACGTAGTCTTAAGAAAGTCAAAAGCCTGAAGTGCCTCGGTAGACCAGGCACGTGTATTGCCATCCTTTTTAGTCATACGAGTAATAGGTGCTACGATAGACGAAAAACCTTTGATAAAACGTCTATAATAATTAGAGAAACCCAGAAAACGCTGGATGGCTTTCAGACCTTGTGGCAGAGGCCATTCAATGACCGCAGCGAGTTTCTGGGGATCCATCCGAAAACCCTTAGCGGAAATCAAATACCCCAAAAACTGGACCTCGGATTGGTCGAATAGACATTTTTCTAGTTTGCAATAAAGACCATTAGCAAGAAGGGTCTTCAGAACTGTAGTAACATGTCTGTGATGAGTGTGTATGTCTGTAGAATATATTAAAATGTCGTCCAAGTACACAATAACAAATGAGTGAATAAAGTCTCTTAAGACATCATTGATAAATTCTTGGAATACGGCTGGGGCATTGCAAAGCCCAAATGGCATGACGGTATACTCATAATGACCTGACCTAGTGTTGAAGGCTGTCTTCCATTCGTGGTCCTTTTTTATACGTATTAAATTGTACGCTCCTCTAAGGTCTAGTTTGGTGAATACCGTAGCATGTTTGAGCCGGTCAAACAATTCTGTTATTAAAGGTATAGGATAAGCATTTTTGATGGTGATTTTATTCAGACCTCTATAATCAATGCAAGGTCTCAAATCACCTTCTTTCTTCGATACAAAGAAGAACCCCGCTCCAGCCGGAGAAGAGGATCTCCTAATAAATCCCTTGTCTAATGATTCTTTAATATACTCCTCCATGACACGGTTTTCTTGAACCGATAAGGGGTACACCCTGCCCTTTGGAGGTATAGTGCCAGGCAACAAGTCAATAGCACAATCGTAGGGTCTGTGAGGCGGTAATTTATCAGCCTCTCTTTTTATCAAAGACAGTCTTTAAAGATAAATACTGAGAGGGTATAGCCGTAGACAAAGGAGGAATGGTAGGAACATTAATAGAATTCATAGGTGTGACTTCAATAGTACAGGACTCATGACAGGCTTCACTCCATGATTTTATCTGCCCTGTCTCCCAGTCAAAAATGGGATTGTGGGCACGTAACCATGGATACCCTAACACCAACTGTGAAGAGGGAGAGGTGATGACCTGGAACCGAATGGTTTCATAGTGTAAAACCCCTGTGTACATGTGTAGCGGTGCAGTCTCATGAGTAACAACTGGAGATATCAATGGTCTACCATTTATGGCCTCAACGACCAAGGGTATCTCCTTCTCCCTGATGGGAATATTGTTTTTCTTTACAAAACCAGAGTCTATAAAGTTCTCAGCTGCCCCAGAGTCAACCAGGGCGTATATATTATCAACTATACAACTCTCTCCCATATGTAAAGAAACAGGGAGAAGCAGTCGGTTAGGAGGCAATGTAGGAGACTTAGAAATTACACCCAAGGCCAGTCCCCTATAAGGTCTTAGGTGCGAGAGTTTTCCGTGAGCAAAGGACACTCCCTTACCATATGGTCTCTCCTACCACAATACAGGCAGAGTCCCTCCCTTCTCCTATGTAATTTTTCATTATCAGTGAGTTTGGCAACCCCTAATTGCATGGGTTCCTCTTCAGATACTTTTACACTTTCCGGTGTATTAACTCTGGGGTGAATAGGTGTAACAAAACGTCTATTCCTGTTCTTGGTATAGAGCCTGTCACGAATCCTATTATCTATATCGATGAGGTAGTCAATAAGGTCCTCTAAGGCAACAGGAAGCTCCTTAGCTGCTACCTCATCCAATATAGAGTCTGATAAGCCTTCCATGAAGGCAGTAGTTAACCCATTGTTGGTCCAGTCTACCTGTGAGGCAAGGGTAAGAAACTGAATAGCGAAATCAGCCACAGACCTAGAACCCTGTTTAACTCTCATTAATGCTCTTGCGGCATTCTTAGACCTTTTCATAGTGTCAAAAGTTCTGCGAAATGCTGTAAGGAAACTGTGAAAGTCATGCACCATAGGTCCATTAGCCTCCCAAATAGGGTTTGCCCATTCAAGTGCTTTGTCGGTAAGTTGGTGCATAAAGAACCCAACTTTAGACCTCTCTGTGGGAAATGAACGTGGATACATCTCAAAATGAAACTCTATTTGGTTAATGAACCCTCTGCAAGTCTTAGAATCCCCTCCATACCTAGGAGGAGGTGTTAAATGGGCCGAAGTAGTAGGCAAAGTGGATACTTCAGAAAGCAGGGGTGTAGGAGGGTTAGGTGCGGTTGCTGGAATGGTTCTAGCTAAGAGCGTCTGGAGAGCCTGAGCTGTCTGATCCATACGGTGATCCTGCTCTACAAATCTAGCCTCATGGGACGCCATCTGTTGAGCTAAATCTGCGGGGTCCATGGCCCTATCGTAATGTAACGAGAATATACCCCTACACGCAGGATCCAGCCAAACAGAAGACAGCACAGAGGAGAGATAAGTCTACCGGACCTTAGAGTGGCCGGACTCAACGTAATAGGAGAAGTACAGAGTCAGGAACGATCCGAGGTCAAGGGCACAAAGAGACAGCATAAACGAGAACTAGCCGGGGTCTGGTACACAGGAATCAGCAAGCCGGCAAACAGTACAGACAAGGATAAAGCGAAAACGAAGTCAGAATACAAAGCTAAGGTCAAATACGGAGAAACACAACTGAACACAACAAGCACTAAAGGGAACTGTAGCAGAAACCACGATAGGGCAAGGAACTAAGGGAAAAGGGTAAGTATAAGTAGCCTTAAAACTAATGTGATTGGCTCCTGTCACTTCCACACCCCCAAAAGGTAAGTGTATGGGGTGATTGGCATGACAGGAGCCAATGGGAGCCTTTTTGCGATTTAGGCTCCCACTGTCTCTTTAAGAGCGCGCCCGAGACTCGCGGCGCGCTCTTAGCTGCAGGCGGGACATGTGACCGCAACTCGCGGTCACTGCCCGTCTTCCTGTTTGGAGAGTCGGATGAGCCGCGCGCGGCTCGTGCAGCCGCAGGACCGCGCGCGGCTTGAAGAGAGGACCGCGGCCGGCCCCCGGATAAGGTAAGTAACGCTACAATTACATTCACTAGCAGAGGACTGTCTGCCCGAATTCCCCAGTGATGTGTCGTTCTAGAGGGTTGATTGCTGGCCAGCAGCATCAATGGTACATGGTTCTAATTGTGTTACATATCTGTCCCATATGTCTTTGGCTGTGGCATTGTGTTCATTTGGTTTGATATATTTTTGGGCCATGAGTTTATAGTTCCAATTCGTGGTGACCTGAACCTGGTGCTCTGTTTGTTTTCCAAGCTCTCGCTATCAGGATGTTTGCTGCTTTGAGGAGGTGAAATGTGAGTTTTTTCTCCACAGGTGTCAACTTGTTGAGACCCATAAACAGAAGACAAAATTCTGGTGTCATAAGTGGCTCATTGTGGAGGAGGTGGCTAAGTGCCTTTTTTACCATTGCCCAGGAAGGGTTGAATAGCTGGA
This sequence comes from Pelobates fuscus, assembly GCF_036172605.1. Lineage (NCBI taxonomy): Eukaryota > Metazoa > Chordata > Amphibia > Anura > Pelobatidae > Pelobates > Pelobates fuscus. The sequence continues at coordinate 235,350,955 of NC_086322.1, forward strand.
CACAACTACCACACTTGCAACATTGTGCCCATGTCCGTGGTGCATCTCGAGCATTTATTGGTCGTGCCAGGCTATGTGCATGCTAATCTTGCGGGCACATACTACCCGTGGTATTGGAGTTTCATAAGCAGCTCGAAGTGTGTTGAGCAGGATGTGTTTCGTTTATGTGCTATGAATGCTATTTTCCACTGTTGGTCTGTGAGGTGGCACCCTAGTTCTGTTTTCCAATTTTCTACAAAGTCATTTTTCCTTTCCAGGGAGATTGGAATTAATAGATTATATGTGATGGATAGTATTTTCCTTGGGGTGGGGATCTCAAGAGGCAGAGTTTTTCAAAGGTAGATAATTAGACTGTTTCTGCTTTGATGGAGCATTTGTAGTAATTAAAGATTTCAATTGAAGGTATGAGAAAATCGTTCTCGGTGTGAGTTGGAATTTAGCTTGTAGGTCAGGGAACGGTGAAATTGTGGCTTCATCGCACAGCTGATCAAGGTGAGTGCATCCCTGAGACTACTGAGATCTTTACTGGGTAAGTATTTTAGCGGGGTGGCTAGTGAGATCGGCCCGACCATGCACATCAAGGGCCCACATTGGTCGCATAGTCGCAGGGTAAGGATTGTCGTTGGGAGGGCAGTGTGTGCTAAGCTCTGTGCATGTTTTTCTGGATCCAATAAGTGGCACTGAGATTTTGTGTACCTGCCCAGTGTGATTCAATATCCGTCCCTTGAGGCCTGTTCTCTATTGCCTGGAAAGTGACTACTGCTGAAAGCACAGCCGCCCTGTAGTATTCTTTGACATCAGGCAGCCTAATGCCACCCTCTGCCACACTCTTTGTCAGAACATGTGCTGCTTGTGGCAATAATGGCAACTGATAATGTAGAGTCGCTGTTACTGAGACATGGTATAATGAGAAAAATGACTGGGACATAGCAATACCAGGGTACTCTTTATATAGAAAAGACAGGAAAGGCAAGAAAGGGGAGGTGTGGCCCTGTATGTGAAGGATAGCATCAAATCTAGCCTAATAAAAGTTAGTAAGGCGAACATAGAGTGTTTGGGTTACGTTAGAAATTGGTAATCACACAGTAACTCGTGTAGGTGTGATTTCTAGGCATCCAGGAGAAATAGAAGAGTTACCATATATACTCGAGTATAAGACGAGTTTTTCAGCACATTTTTTGTGCTGAAAAACCTCCTTACAAGGACCGGGGGCTGGCAGGAAGCTCTAACTTACCTTTCCTGCAGCTCCTGTCAGCTCCCTTCTCTCTCCTCCGGTCCGTGCAGCTCCCAGGTCAGCTCCCTCTGCAAGTCTCGCGGCCGCGAGACTTGCAGAGGGAGCTCACCTGGGAGCTGCACGGACCGGAGGAGAGAGAAGGGAGCTGACAGGAGCTGCTGTGAAGGTAAGTAAGAGCTCTCTGCCAGCCCCCCTCTTACAGCCCATCCACTGGACCACCAGGGAGTGAGAGCCCCCCTCCCTGGCCAGCTAACAAGCAGGGAGGGGAGCCGAAAAAAAAAATAATAAAAAAATTATAATAAAATGAAAAAAATAATAAAAGAAAAAAAATAATATTAAAATAATAATTAAATAATAATAAAAAATGCCCCCCCACCAATGCTCTGCATCACACACACACACACACACACACACACACACTGCACTCATACACACACACTGCACTCATACACACACACTGCACTCATACACACACACACTGCACTCATACACACACACACTGCACTCATACACACACACACTGCAAATAAATATTCAATTAATATAATTTTTTTAGGATCTAATTTTATTTAGAAATTTACCAGTAGCTGCTGCATTTCCCACCCTAGTCTTATACTCGAGTCAATAAGTTTTCCCAGTTTTTTGGGGTAAAATTAGGGGCCTCGGCTTATATTCGGGTCGGCTTATACTCGAGTATATACGGTAATTAATCTACTAGTTGAGGAAATAGCTAAAAATGACAATGAAGGGCGAAGTTATCATCATGGTTGACTTTGATCTTCCTGATGTAAACTAGAAAACCAAAATAGCTACTTGTGCCAGGAGCACACATATTCTAAACTCTCTACTGGGATTGTCTCTAAAACAAGTCGTTGAGAAGCCAACTCATAAAAAGGCCATACTAGATTTAGTGTTAACAAATGGAAATTTGGTATCAGATATTACTGTAGGTGAAAGTTTAGGATCCAGTGATCATCAGTTAGTGTGGTTTAATATAAGAAAAGTAACTGAGTCACACCACACAAAAACAAAAGTTTTAGACTTATAACATACTTTTCTAAAATTAGAATATGTGCAAATGAGTCATTATCAGACTGGAGCAATTTAAACGGCGTCCAAGAGAAATGGGATTATTTGAAAGTTGCACTGCTGAAGGCAACAGAAAATTGCATTAGACTTGTCAGTAAAAGCAAAAAATTCAAGAAACCACTGTGGTACTCCGCAAATGTAGCCCCAAAAAAAAAAGTTTAAAAAAGTTAGCATTTAGTAATTATAAAATAAAACCAGAGTGAGGAAGATAGACAGATCTATAAGAGTAGGCAGAAAGAGGCTAAGCAAGTTATAAGAGCTTCCAAATCACACACAGAAGAGAAAATTGCCAAGTCAGTAAAAAAGGGGGACAAAACAGTTTTTTAGATACATAAATGAGAAAATTAAAGTAAAACAAGGATTAGTTAGATTAAAAACAAAAGAAGGAAGGTATGTAGGAGAGGATAAAGGTCTAGCTGACTGCCTCAATGCATATTTTGTTCAGTATTTACAGATGAAAATGAAGGAAAGGAGCCTCAGTTAGGAAAAAGGACAAATTAGTAATTTGGTACACGTGAGTTTACAGAGGAAGAGGTTCCATTTCAACTGTCAAAAGTAAAGACAAATAAGTCAATGTGACCTGATAGAATACACGCAAAGTTATTAAGTGGTGTACTTGCAAAAACCATTAACATATTTATTTAACCAATCATTGTTAACAGGAGTAGTCCCAGAAGTTTGGAAGTTAGCAAATGTTGTGCCCATTCACAAAAAAAGGTAGTAGGGAGAAGTTGGGAATAGGCTTACTATAGGCCAGTAAGCCTTACTTCAGTAATGGGGAAAGTAATGGAAACCATGTTAAAGGTTTGGATTGTTGAACATCTAAAATCACATGGATTTCAAGATCAAAGACAACATACTTCAGGGAGATCATGCCAAACTAATCGTATTGATTTTTTTGATTGGGTAACTAAAATAATAGATCAGGGTGGTGCAGTAGACATTGCTTACCTTGATTTCAGTAAAGCTTTTGACACTGCTGCACATAGAAGGCTTATCAATAAACTGCAATCTTTAAGTTTGAATTCCAATATTGTTGAATGGGTAAGGCAGTGGCTGAGTGACAGGCAACAGAGGGTTGTAGTCAATGGAGTATATTCGAAGCATGCGATTGTCATCAGGGGTCTTTACTTGGACCCATTCTCTTTAATATTTTCATTAGTGATTGTAGCAGATTAAGCCTGTCCTGTAACATGCCTATGTGACTGTATTCATTTTATTGTATTCGTGTATATCTGTATAATTTCGTGTGTGGGTTCGGTAGTTTCATGGGAATGAAACTACCGAACCATCAGACCACCCCAGTGAGAAGTGTGCGCCTCGTTAGGCGTTCACACTTCTCGCAAACCGCAGCTTAATATGTAATTGTTAATGCCTGGGTGGCCGCTGTTCGGTATACGAACCACGTGCGGCGGCCATCTTATGTATAAAAATCTCAGCGGTGTTTGGTCGCTGAGTGTCTGGATCTCAAATCGGACACTCAAACAACCGAACACCACTGAGACCTCCAGAGCTCCGTAACTACCGAAAGGAGAGACCTAACGAACTCCCATTCAGTAGAAACAAAGTACCGACCAAGGGAACTCTAATACATGTGAATTTAAGTATGGATGGCAAGGATTACTATGTTTTTACTGCCGAACGGAGACCGACCGCAGGGCCCAGACACATGGAACCCTTTTCGGATACCACCTCATGTGCGGTCGGTCAAACTTCACCCCCATCTAACTCCCGAACCCCTGGTCCGATCTGGGTGAATTTTGGATATATTCCTCACCCAGATCAGGGCTACCTGGCGGTACCTTAAGATTTATGCTATGTACTAGTTTAGGGGTACATCCAGGTTTGGGGTAAATGTACAATATAATTAAGGGGATTATGAGTCACTCTGAGGGGAGGAGATGTGTGGGAGGTAACGGTTATATTATTGGTTACTGTCCTAATTACTGTGAATCCCTCCCTTGCATGGGAGAATGCTTTATAAGGAGACTGTGTGGATTAAAAGTCAGTTCTGTTCCTGATGCTGTGTGTCGTCCAGTTATTGGGAGTGCTGTTGGGATATTATTGGATTGTTTTGCCTGCTGAAAGTACTACTCTATGGATTTATAATACTTGTTCCTGAACCTCACTGGGATCTATAGTGGAGTTAACCTGTGAAATATCAGGCCTCCGCTACATTGGTTGGCAGCGCTGGGATCCAGACTCACAGGAACAAGGACTAATGGAATACGGATGGAGAGTGATTATGCTAAGCTAAAAAGAACCACACTAAAGGACCTACTGGAAGCAAGAGGGATTGCAGCAAGCAACAAAAAGAAAGCAACCCTCATTGCAGAGGTTATGGCAGAATATCAAACTGAGGGCAGGGCAATCCCTGAACAGCAAAACGCAACAGATGGGTTGGAAAACAGGAAGAGTTTCAAAGGCAAGTACAATGTAGACTGGCCTTTTATGGAGGGAATGCAACGCCTGACATTATCTCCAGGACTATGACCGAGGTGCAGGAGTTTATGTTATGCCAAAGACCACAACAGGCCGCAGTAAGGAACACAGCAACCAGTATCAACACAGAGGGTAAGACAAAAATTCCTTACCAAGCTTTTAAAATTATGTGGAGGCAGAGGAAGACATAGATGCTTTCTTTCAAAATTTTGAAAGACTGTGTGCCTTGCATAAAATCAGTACTGAGGATTGGGTACCTATTTTGGCTGAGCGGTTATCTGGGAGGGCAGCAGAAGCTTATAGGACTGTACCAGATGAGGAAATCCGGGACTACAGCCGAGTAAAAGAGATTATATTGGCCCGGTATGCCATAACACCAGAAGCATACCGAAGGCGGTTCCGGGAATCGAAAAAGGCAGAGAAAGACTCGCATGCCGAGTGGGCTTGTAGGTTACAGCGGGCGTCACTTGGATAGGTACAAGCTAGCAAAGCCCGGTCCATGGAGGATGTTATACAAATGTTGCTAATGGAACAGTTTTATGATGGGGTAGCAACTGATGTCCAGGAGTGGGTAAGAGACCGTAACCCTATATCCCTCACAGAAGCTGCTAGGAAAGCAGATGAATACTTGGATGCCCGCAGGCCACAAAAAACGGTAGTCCCAAAAGCCACGATAAAATCCTTTGGGGGGACAAACTACCCCACAGTACTACCACGACAGCTACCACCACCACCACCACCTGCTGTACAACCACGTTTCCGCCAGCCTAGCTCAGGGCCATGTCATCACTGCCAGAAGTGGGGGCATTACAAAAGAGAATGCCCACAACTCAGAGACCGATCCTCATGGATCCGACCGGGATCACCACCACCACGGAGAGCCGCTGCACATCACTACCAGGGGGAGACACCGGCCGCTTATGGCTCCGCAGTTCCTGTCACCACCATAGAACAGTGGGAGGTACTGCACGAAGCCAACCCACTACAAGCACATGCCGACAATCGCCAGCTCCACAGACAGACTGTATATCTGGAAGGAAAAGCAGTGCAAGGGCTCCGAGACTCAGGTGCCACTATAACCCTGGTAAAGAGCCACTTAGTCGCTGACAAGGCTAAAACCAACAGGACTATAGCAGTCAGGGTTGCTGGGGGAGCCGTCTACCGGCTGGACACTGCGAACGTCCATTTGCATTGGGGAGCGGGCTCAGGAAATGTGGAGGTGGGGTTGATGTGACAGTTACCCGCAGAAGTGGTACTGGGAAACGATTTGGGAAAACTCACATCTGCTTTTGAGCCCCAAACCACAACCACTGAGGAAGCACATCCAGTGTTCACCAGGCAACAGGCCTGCACCCAGGACTACAACACACTGCCAGAGGTCCAGGTAAGAGAACCTTCCCTTTCCCTAGACTGTGTCCCTTGGGCCCCCCCTAACGAATTTGCGGCAGAGGTGATAACTGACCCTACCCTGCAAGTGTATAGAGATAAAGTCACCTCTGACCACCCTGGGGCAGAGGGGGAAAGATTTGTATGGGAGGGACAGCTGTTATACAGGGAGTAAGACAAGCAAGTAGCTGGGTCAGACCCGATTGTGTTGAGACAGTTGGTGGTACCACAGAGGTACCAAGCCGAATTGCTGCGGATACCACACGATATTCCGCTATCCAAGCATTTGGGGGTTAGTCGAACCAGATACCGACTGACCCAGAATTTCTTCTGGCCAGGAGTTAGCCAGGAGGTACGGACATGTGACATGTGCCAGAGGGTAGGGAAGAGGGGAGACCGGCGGAAGGCAAAGCTGCATCCGCTACCTATAATTGAGGAACCCTTTCACCGAATAGCGGTAGATATCATAGGCCCCCTTCAGAAATCTAGCCCTTCCGGCAAGAAATACATTCTTACGGTGGTAGATTACGCTACCCAATATCCCGAGGCAGTGGCCCTGACAAATATACACGCCGAAACCGTGGCCGAGGCCCTGAGGCAGATCTTCTCCCGGGTAGGGTTACATCTCGGATCAGGGTACTCAGTTTACTGCAGAGGTCACACAACAACTCTGGAGGCTGTGTAATGTTAAACCCATTATTAGTGCCCCATACCACTCCCAGACCAGCGGGCTCTGTGAAAGGTTCAATGGCACATTAAAACAAATGCTCCGAACCTTCGCTGAGACCCACAGGGACTGGGAGCGATTCCTGCCTCACCTCCTCTTTGCTTACCGGGAGGTGCCTCAGGAATCGACTGGGTTTTCCCCATTTGAGTTATTATTTAGGAGGAGGGTAAGAGGACCCCTAGATCTTATCCGAGAACATTGGAAGGAAGACCGGAGTGCAGACGGTACCCCCATTATACCATATGTGTTGGCGCTCTGAGACCGACTGGAGGCCCTAACTAAGACAGTAGGGGAAAACCTCCAGGCAGCTCAGACGCGCCAGCGCACCTGGGACCGTAGCTTCCAGGTGGGACAGAAAGTTTTAATTTTAAAACCTGTCCGGCATGATAAGCTACAGGCCGCCTGGCAAGGCCCTGATAAAGTCGTGGAACAGAGATGTGACACCACTTATATAATTGGCACCTGCACGGGAACTGGAGGGCGACGCATGCTCCATGTGAACATGCTAAAGCCCTACTGGGAACACTCAGAGGAGGTGACAGCAATTTGTGCACCCAACTCCGACGAGTGTGACAGCCTTCCCCTTCCCGACCTGTTGGGAGACGGTAGGCTGTCTGGGGATTTAGGAGAAGTTGTACTGAGAGACCGGCTGAGCCCACAGGAGCGTGCCGAGGTACAGCAGCTGTTGCGAGAGAAGCAAGACACCTTCTCTAATGTACCTGGATACACTCCTCTGGCTACTCACCGGGTGGAAACCCCAGGGCAACTTTCCATGCGTCAGGCCCCATACCGCATCCCTGAAGCGGTACGGGAGAATATGCGCAAGGAGATCGAGGAGATGCTCCAATTAGGGGTGATTGAGCGCTCAGATAGCCCCTGGGCTTCTCCGGTAATTCTCGTACCCAAGCGAGACGGTACAACCCGCTTCTGCGTGGACTACCGGAGATTGAACGAAAAGACCCGATGCCTAGGATAGACAAACTGCTAGACCGGATGGCCAGAGGACAATACCTCACTACCATTGATCTGTGTAAGGGGTATTGGCAGATTCCATTGGCTCCGGACGCCATCGCTAAGTCAGCCTTTGTCACCCCATTCGGCTTGTACCACTTCAAAGTCATGCCGTTTGGGATGAAAAACGCTCCGGCTACCTTCCAGCGGAAGACTACACCTGTGCATATCTCGACGATATTGCCATATTTAGCAATACCTGGCAGGAACACTTGGCCCATATAGGAGCGGTTCTAGGCAGAATCAGGGAAGCCGGTCTGACATTGAAACCGGCTAAATGTAGTATTGGTATGGCCGAGGTACAATACCTGGGCCATCGAGTGGGCTGTGGCAAGCAGAAGCCAGAACCAGCCAGAGTAGAGGCTGTAGCCCAGTGGCCTACCCCTAAGACTAAGACACAGGTGTTAGCTTTTCTAGGGACCGCAGGATATTACAGAAAGTTTGTCCCCAATTATAGCGCCCTGGCCAAACCACTCACCGACCTGACCCATAAAAACCTTCCTCGCCAAGTAACCTGGACCCCGGAGTGTGAGCAGGCATTCCAACACCTGAAAAATGCACTTGTTGCTGCCCCTGTCTTGGCAGCTCCCAATCCAACTAAACGTTTTCTTGTACACACAGATGCTTCTATGTTTGGATTGGGGGCAGTACTGAGCCAAGTCGGGGCCGATGGCGGAGAACATCCCGTGGCTTACATCAGTCGCAAGCTATTACCCAGGGAAGTAAGCTACGCCGCCATCGAAAAGGAATGCCTGGCTGTGGTGTGGGCCCTAAAGAAGTTGCAGCCGTATTTATATGGACAGGCTTTTTCCCTGCTCACGGATCACAACCCGTTAGTCTGGCTGAACCGGGTGGCTGGGGACAATGCCAGGCTGCTGCGCTGGAGTTTGGCGCTGCAGCCTTTTGACTTTAACATTCAGTACCGCCCGGGTAAGCAAAATGGAAACGCTGACAGGTTGTCACGACAAACTGATTTGGAGAAATGATCCGTGAGCACCCCGGATATCCCCAAGCCGATCCGTGTGGGATCAGACTGTGTATGCCGGCTTGTGGGCAAGGGGGAGAAGTGTAGCAGAATGTATTAAGCCTGTCCTGTAACATGCCTATGTGACTGTATTCGTTTTATTGTATTCGTGTATATCTGTATAATTTCGTATGTGGGTTCGGTAGTTTCATGGGAACGAAACTACCGAACCATCAGACCACTCCAAGCCACATGTATAGCTTGGAGGAAAGACGAGACAGGGGGGATATGATAGAAACATTTAAATACATAAAGGGAATCAACATAGTAAAGGAGGAGACTATATTTAAAAGAAGAAAAACTAACACAACAAGAGGACATAGTCTTAAATTAGAGGGGCAAAGGTTTCAAAAGAATATCAGGAAGTATTACTTTACTGAGAGGGTAGTGGATGCATGGAAGAACCTTCCAGTTGCAGTAGTAGAGGTTTACACAGTTAAGGAGTTTAAGCATGCGTGGGATAGGCATAAGGCTATTGTAACGGATCACCTGGCACCCCGACTGGGTACCTCCGTTGATGGATGCTCCTAGTGCTTCCTGAGGGCTCCAAGCACTCTACCAGACACCACAACCACCAAACCAGAGAAGCATACGAATGCTCTCAAAGTGAAGTACCAAATGACTCATCTTTCTATGTTTACCATAACATGTGAACACTTACACACACTTATATATGATTACAAGTCTTCTTTATTTAATTTAAAATAGAATAGAAAATTTAGTAGTCAATCATTGTCTAGTGCAGATAAATCCCATCCTACAATTCTGTGCTGTAACAGCAATGCCACAGGCATTCCTAACTAAAATCTTCCACTTAATATTGTAGATATTTTTACATTATCATTTATAAATCCAGGTCAAAATCATTCTGAAACACAGAGCACAAGTTAGATAGATTTTTTAATTCTCCATGGACGGGAACAATTTAAGAGCTGGTGCGGCTAATATGAGTGACAACAATTGTAAAATTTGAATCCTGACAAGACAAAAGTCTTATGAATTCCACCTTTTTGCTCTCATATAAACTACAGCAATACAATACAAAGGTGTATATAGCTGCAGGCTTTGAGACATTTACTTTGCTTGTCAAACTTAAATACTTAGTTTGCTGTAAAATGCTTTACATTTTCTCCTACGAGTGCATAGGTTTAAATTAACTAAAGCTGTATATCATTTTATTAGGGGTATACCGGAGTCCACTTTATGACATGCAAAATACAAACAAATTGCTAATTGCTATGCTGTTACATAGTTTTGCAGTGTAAAGCAAGTGTAATACATTAATATAAAAGTTAATTCTCAAAAAACAAAAACCTAATGCCAAACAAATACCGTATTTTTTGCTCCTTAAGACGGAACTGACCATAAGACGCACACTTAGTTTTTAGAGGAATAAAACAAGAAAAAAAATATTCTGAATCAAATGGTGTACTAAACTATTTAATAAACTATATCAGAAAAATATTTCAACCATGTAAAGTGAACAGAAGTTAACAGTGACATTAAAAACCATCATCACTGTCATTAATAAATGAAGAGAGACTTTAAGGTTTGAGAACTCTTCTAGTTTTCTGTGTACCCCAAGAACTCATCATTGCTAGAGTCAGAATTTATGAAGCTCAGTTGCTCACAATCACTGACATCACTTTCTTTGCTATCTTCATATAAGATACCATCTTCGGTTCCATCCAAAGCATTGTTAATGCCGCATTTTTTTAATAACTGTACGACGATTTCCTCCTTCACTGAGTGCCATGATGTTTTCACCCACTCACAAACTTGAGTGATAGTGGGCCTCTTCATTTGTCCAGTAGGTGCGCACTGCTGTCCCGGCGAGACCAGTTGCTAGGTGACGAGCAGGGAAATGCCATCTAGAAGACGGAATGCTGTTTAGACGACTATGGATCGTTCTTCACCCTCCAAGCAGCACGCCGCAGGACAGACCCAACACAGGAACAGGTAAGATGACTTGCAGGGTCCTGCCTTCTTCCAGCACAGTAACCCCAGCAGCCTGCTCTCTGCAGCCTTCCCTCCTCCATGCCCCATGATCTCAGTATGCTTCCCGACAGGGATCTGCTTTTCACCCTGCACTCAGGCTTGGCGATTTGGCTCCAGGGAACACATATTCGCTCCATAAGACGCACAGACATTTCCCCTTACTTTTGAGGAGGAAAAAAGTGCGTCTTATGGAGTGAAAAGGAGTGAATATGGAGTGAATATGGTATGTAAAATGCTTTCTAGAAAGTTATTGGTCTTGGAAGAATGCACACAAGTGTGCAGACTCTGATCTTATATAGTGCTTGGCTCTAAATAACAACCACTTTTCAGTGGTAGCAAGGCCATTTATTTCAATATTTTTATTTAAATACTGGCATGACAAACTGAATATCCACAATGTACCAATAATAAAGTTTAATACTTTTAACGTATAAATGACTATGCCTATTTCTCATTCCTCTGTTCTTGCTGACATTGGCAATTTCCTGTGAGCTTCCATAAAGGGATACTCTGGACCCCATATGCATGTTTTATGTGTGATTAGTGTGTCCTCTTTTCATTATTAGAAATTGGCAATTTTATAAATAAATCTTGTCACACCCCCTGGCTGTCAATCAGACAAAATGTCCTATGACTTCCTGGTTGTTTAGCTCAGTGGAGTTAAACTCAAGATGTAGGCAATTTCAGAGCACCTGCTTTTAACTATCATTCGATTTTTAAAACAAAGCAATGATGAATCTACACTGAATGCACCGCTTCCAACAAAATGAACACAATTGTCTGAAAAGTCTAAGGAACTGTATAAAAGATAATGGCTATTCCGATTATATTCAGAACCTGGACCTTATCTTTAAAAAGTTTTCCAAGTATTCTTCACATAATAAGTATGTGCAGCTAGCATCCTTTCCCCTTCTTGACATTTTTCACTTCTATTGTCGTAAAATGCTAATTTACTGATGACGCAATTAAAAATCTGAGCAATTTAGCTTTTTTTCTATTTTTTTTTTTTTTATAGAAGAATCAAAGAATAGAATGCCCCAGCTGTATTTGCTACATAGGTTTCACAAGAAGAAAATCAGGCAGTGGATATAGGTCAAGTGACTCTTACCTGCTGCCAGTTTTTGTAACTCATAAAGACATAAAATATAGTCTACTGTTCATACAACCCACACAAGAGGCAGAGAACCATGAAGGAAATATATATTTCAAAATGTTTGTGTTCCTTCACTGATGTCAGAAAAACCTAGTTAGTTTGCATGGTTTGACAGCTTTCAGTGGGTCAACAGAGCAATATATTTCTGTAAAATGCAACAGTACTATGGGACGGGAAAAAAAAGAACCGTATTTATGCAGTGATAATTTTGACAGCAATTGTAGATTTAGTTATAGCCTTTTGACTAAAATGTCATTTGGTTTTAGTCATATTTTAGTTATCTTAATTGTTTGCATTTTAGTCAACTAAATATTAGACGGGCAATTAATTTCATTCCGAATGTAAACCCGGATGAATTTCGGCAATTCGGACATTCGGATGCTTCCGAATTGCGGAAGTGCAGAATTCTGGAAGTGCCAAACCAAACCAATTTGCCAAAGTGCCAATTTCAGAAGTGTCGAAGTGCTTCGGATTTCTGAAAAGTGGCAAAACAAGAGAGGGAGGGAAAATTACGTGAATGAAGACAGGAATCTAACCCTACCCCTAAACCCTGCCCCTAACCCTACCACTAAAGCTACCCCCTAACCCTAAACCCTAACTCTACCCCTAAACCTATTGGGGTAGGATTAGGAGTAGGGTTAGGGGTAGAGATAAGGGGATAGGGTTAGGGGTAGGAGTAGGGTTAAGGGAGGAATTGGGTTAGGGTAAGGGGTTAGGGCTAGGGTAAGAGGTTAGTGTTAGGGTCAGGGTTATGGGTAGGAGTAGGGTCAGGTGTTAGGGGTAAGGGTTAAGGAATTGCAGAAGTCCCAAATTGCCAAAGTCCTAAAGTGCCGAAGTCCCGAATTGCCGAAGTCCCATATTTTGGAAGTGCTGAACTGAACCGAAGTGCCGAATTGCCAAAGTCCCGAATTTCGGAAGTGCCAAACCAAACCAAATTTTTTGCCCATGCACATCCCTACTAAATATATTAAGATTTTAGTCGACTAAAATCTATGGGTTTAGTTAAAGTGTAATGCTCTATTTAAGCATTTCTCTAGAATTTCCAAACTCCTTAAATAAACATATATTAACCTATTATTATTTATGGTTAAGGTTTGAACATGCAACACAGATTTAACTGTTATTATAATACATATACATACCATTGGGAAAAATATCTAAAAGAAAACAAATTAAAACCAACGTGGCTTAGTACAAGGGTCAATCAAATGATAAAAGATAAGAAAAGGACATTAAAATATTTGAACCAGAGTGATTGATTGCATCCTATAACAAATATAAGCAAACCAAGAGGATTTGTAAAAGAGGGATTAGATTAGTTAAATTTGAAAATGAGAAGCTCATAGCCAAAGAGAGCAAGACCAGTCCCTAAAAGTTTTTTAAGTATGTTAATGCAAAAAAGGTTAAGAGTGAAAGCGCTGGTCGATTGGAAAATGGGTGAGTTAATCATGGAAGATCAGCAGGGGAGGGCTGGCAGCCTTAGGCCTGGGGGGCAAAACCAGTCAAGTGGCCCATTGCGCCACCAAATCAGTTCACCATCCATGCCCACCTTTTTCTGGTTTTATAACGGATATTGATGTTATGCTAATCAGTAGCTCTTTGCCATACCCGCTCCTTCACGGCTCTGACTTTCAATGTTGTCAGAGCACAGGCTGAGAATCTCTGAGCCTGTGCTCTGACTCACTAACTGAGCGCCGGAACCACGAGGGAGAGGATATGATCTGACTGCACCTACTGCTGGTGCGCACCAGTGGACCACCAGCGAATCGTTTAAATTAAATATGCTGGTGTACCCAACTTGTGAGCTGTGTTGGCCGCCGGGCGCCTCTGTTGTCATGGCACCCTGCGTGACCGCACAGCTTGCCCACCCCAACGGCTGTCCCTGCTGACACACACTGATGTTACTACTTAGACATCCCTCAATATTAATACAGAGATGAGAGTAAACACCAATAAACTGTGGAAACAGAGCTGATCCCCCCAAATTTATAAAGGTTTGCTTAGAGGATTTATTCAAGATTAAATCATGCCTCCTCCTCTCTCCCCCATGCGCTGCTCTGTAGGCTGGGAGGAAGTGAAGAGTAATCACAGTCTCCCAGCACAACGCCACCTGTGGCTGCATGGGGAACAGCTGTTTAATGTAATGCTTGCAGGACGGCCAGCTGCCGCAGAACCTCTTTGTTTCCGTCTCTGCAAAGGGCTCACGGCACTGCTTGTTGTGAGTGTGAGCCACTGTAAATTAGGGGCAGAGGGCACTTGCACTGCGGTCAAGACAGGTCTGGGCAGGAGGAGAGTGCAGTGCAATCAGTGCACTCCCCTCCTGTGGGTCACCAGTAGACTGGTGCACCTGCCCAGGATCAGAGCCGGTGCAAGGATTTTTGCCGCCCTAGACAAAATATAAATTTGCCGCCCCCCCCCCCCCATGTGACATCACAATGCCCCACCCATATGATCTGCCATATGAACTAACGCCAGTGCTGCACACAGTGTGTGTTTACATTAAAAAGCCTGCAGGGACCAGCTATAGACACCAGAACCACTTCATTAAGCTATAGTGTCCCTTTAATGTGAGGTAAATTGTAGATTAGTGTCACTAATAATATACTAGATTGCCTACTTACAATTAGATGAGGATGATGATGGGCTGCAGTTTGGCTCCACTGGTCTGGTGTAGAACAGGACCTCTGGAGGCTGTTTGCAACTGTGGTCACAAAATTCAACGTTCTGGGAGAATTGGAAGCAGCTCCATTTTTTGGGGGCCTCTTACACAGCTCAAGGTCTGGGCCCCAATGCCTGACGGTGAGTATGCCCATAAGGCCCACTCATAAGTCCACTTATATGTTCCACCCACCCATGAGCTCGCTCACAGGGAGTGGAGTGTGTAGGGGATGTGTTATGTGTTATCTAATATGTGTGCTTATGGTATGTAGTGTATAGGGATACCAGTTTGTGCAGGTGATGCAGTGTGTTTGTGTGTAGTGGAAGCAGTGTGTATTTGTGTATAAGGGATGTATTATGTGTTTCTGGTTGTGTGTGAGGGATGCATTGTGTGAATCTGTGTTTGTATGCATAAGGGATGCAAGGTGTGTGTCTGTATGTGAGTGTAAGAGATGCATTGTGTTTGTGTGTATGTAAGAAAAACAGTGTGTGTGTTTGCATGTGTGTGTAAGGGTGTGCATTGTATGTTTCTGTGTATGTGTGCAAATGATGCATTGTCTTTGTGTGTAAGGGTTGCATTGTGTGTGTGTGTAATGGATGCATTGTGTGTTTCTCTGTGTGTAAGGGAAGCATGTTCAGTTTCTGTGTATGTATAGGGATGCATTGTGTGTTTCTGTGTATGTATAGGGATGCATTGTGTGTTTCTGTGTATGTATAGGGATGCATTGTGTGTTTCTGTGTATGTATAGGGGTGCATTGTGTGTTTCTGTGTATGTATAGGGGTGCATTGTGTGTTTCTGTGTATGTATAGGGATGCATTGTGTGTTTCTGTGTATGTATAGGGATGCATTGTGTGTTTCTGTGTATGTATAGGGGTGCATTGTGTGTTTCTGTGTATGTATAGGGGTGCATTGTGTGTTTCTGTGTATGTATAGGGGTGCATTGTGTGTGTGTGTGCGCGTAGTGTTAAAGAGCTCCCTGTCTTGCCCCCTGTCCTATAGAGCTGTCCCTTCTGTCCCTTAGAGCTCTCCCCTGCCCCTTAGTGGTCTCTCCTCTCCCCCACCCTCCCCTAGCGGTCTCTTCTCACACTCACCCACCCTCCCTGTGCTCTTCTCATCCCCCCTCCACCCTCCCTGTGTTCTTCTCACTCCTCCCTCTGTGTGTTCTTCTTACCCCCCCTCCTCCCTGTGTTCTTCTTACTCCCCCCCTTGTTCTTCTTACCCCCTTCTTCTTATTACTCCCCCCTTCTTCTTCTTAACCCTCCTACTTCTTCTTCTTACCCCCCTTCTTCTTCTTCTTCCTCCCCTTCTTCTTACTCCCCCTCTTCTTCTTACTCCCCCTCTTCTTCTTACTCCCCCTCTTCTTCTTACTCCCCCTCTTCTTCTTACTCTCCCCCCCTCTTCTTACTCCCCCCCCTCTTCTTACTCTCCCCCCCTCTTCTTACTCCCCCTTCTTCTTACTCTCCCCCCTCCCCTCTTCTTACTCTCCCCCCTCCCCTCTTCTTACTCTCCCCCCTCCCCTCTTCTTACTCTCCCCCCCTCCCTTCTTCTTACTCTCCCCCCCTCCCCTCTTCTTACTCTCCCCCCCTCCCCTCTTCTTACTCTCCCCCCTCCCCTCTTCTTACTTTCCCCCTCCCCTCTTCTTACTCTCCCCCTCCCCTCTTCTTACTCTCCCCCTCCCCTCTTCTTACTCCCCCCCTCCCCTCTTCTTACTCCCCCCTCTTCTTACTCTCCCCCCTCTTCTTACTCCCCCCCTCTTCTTACTCCCCCCCTCTTCTTACTCTCCCCCCCCTCTTACTCTCCCCCCCTCTTCTTACTCTCCCCCCCTCCCCTTACTCTCCCCCCTTCCCCTCTTTTTACTCTCCCCCCTTCCCCTCTTTTTACTCTCCCCCCTTTTTACTCTCCCCCCTTCTTACTCTCTCCCCCCTTCTTACTCTCTCCCCCCTTCTTACTCTCTCCCCCCTTCCCCTCTTCTTACTCTCCCCCCCCCCCCCCCCCCCCTTCTTCTTACCCCCTCCCTTGTAGGTGGCCGAGCTGCACTCCAGTCCGCGGTCCCGGCCGGAGTGATAGGAAGGTGCTCAGTGTGCACCTTCCTGTCAGTCCGGCCGGGTACAGGAAACAGAAACTCCTGTTCCGCGCGGAACAGGAGTTTCTGTTTCCTGTACCCGGCCGGACTGACAGGAAGTGCACGCTCAGTGTGCACCTTCCCATCACTCCGGCCGGGACCGCGGACCGGAGTGCAGCTCGGCCACCTACAGGGGAGGGGAGGGAGGGAAAAGCAGCTGCAGCCGTCTGAGCGCTCTTTACAGAGCGCTCGGCGGCTGCAGCATTTAAAGGGCCGGCCCGCCGCGGCCGGTCCTAAAATAATTTCGGGCGGCCTGGGGGGCAATTGCCTCCCTGCCCCCCGGTCCAGCCCGCCCCTGAGGATCAGAACAAGGCAGATATTCTAAATAATTATTGTTCTTCAGTATATAGGGAAGAATTATCTATGTCAGTAGATTTGCAAAGCCCTGTTACAAAAGCCTTTCAGCAAGCAGGTGATTGTTTAACACAGGATAAAGTGCTTCAGAATTTAAATAACATTTATGTAAGCAAAGCCCCAGTGCCAGGTGGCATTCACCCATGTGTGCTTAGGGAGCTGAGTGTAGAAATATCCATACCACTGTTTTTAATTTTCAGGATTCTTTTCTTTCAGGAATTGTACCAGAGGATTGGATAAAAATATATGTGGTGCCTATATTTAAAAAGGGTTTAACCCCAGGGGCCTACTGTGTGATACCCAGCGTGTACTTAAGCAGAATTGACACGAATACTCACAGTCGAACCCTGCCAAGCATGTAACCTAACTTTCACACTAACTTAAGCAACCACACCGTTAGCGATGTTTATCCTCTTTAACGTGATTCACATAATCGTTGTTTTAGTTTGCTTCTTAACATAACTTGTTTAGTATACGCTTCTGTTCAAAGCCATATACAAACATAAAATGAGGCATGTTTATCTCGGAAATGTAGATAGCATTGTTACAGCTGTATTGACCCTTATCTTTTGTGGAATATTTCTGCATTTCCCTTTCTTTATTCTGTACCCTTCATATATGCCTTAATAAAACAAAGATTGACAAAAAAAAAAGTTTAAAAGCTAAAGCTAGACCTGGGAACTAAAGATCCATGAGGTTAACATCCGTGGTTGGGAAATTATTTGACGGGCGGTTAAGGGATAGTATTCAAGAATTCATTTTGAACAAAAATATAATTAGCAGGAATCAACATAGTTGTAGAAATATAGGTTAGTGTGTTGCAGTAGATGTGATCTATTTGGATTTTGCTGAGGCATTTGATACAATTCCATACAAAAGGTTTCTGGTAAAACTGAAATCAGTTAGTTTTCTTGGGACCCTGAACTATGCGCTAATTACCGGCCAATATCTCTGCTCAACTGCGACCTAAAACTCTTCACAAAAGGGCTCTCGCAGATAATGCAGACCTTTCTCCCGGACTTAATACAGAGGTACCAAGTGGGATTCACCCCACAGCTAGAAGCCAGGGATAACATGATCAGGGCGCTAGCCCTGATCCACACTGCTAAGATCAGCAAAGAAGGCCTTCTCCTGCTCTCTACGGACGCGGAGAAGGCCTTTGATAGGATATCCTGGGACTTCATGTTCCAGGTGCTGGTGGAGCTGGGGATCCAGCTGGGGTCCATTAATGATGGCCTGGATCAAAGCATTATACTCGAAACCGACAGCTCGAGTCTGTGTAAACGGGGCTTTCACTGACCCCTTCCCGATTGGGAATGGAACCAGACAGGGTTGCCCACTTTCACCCCACCGATTCGTGCTCGCCCTGGAACCATTTCTGAACTCGATCCGGAACAACCCACTTATTGGGCTGAAGGTAGGGAACAGAAGGCACTCCGCAGCAGCATATGCGGACGACCTGTTGTTCTTCGTCGCCGAACCCGAAAACGCTATGCCAATAATAATGAGGGAATTCGACACATACGGAGAACTATGGTGAGAGCACTCAGAACATGCAGAAATAAAAAATATATTACCAAACTTGGTTAAAATGGGAATATCTAGAACAATAAAGCACAAACACATAGAGTAATATTGTCATAAAAGAGATAAAATAATAATATGAGACTGGTTACACTCACATATTGCTGAGTCACTTTAAAAGCTGACTCAGACTTAGGGCTTTTGTGGAGATGAGAATTCTTCAGCTTTAGACGTCCTGTACCGGTTATACTTGGTCTGCACTGGGAAGTGTTTCTTCAAATTACTCCAGGAAGCAAGATCCAATATAAAATTTCTTTATTGTAAAATAACTTGATTATAAAAAAAATGGTATCATATAACTTTATCCAATACAGGTAAAAACGTCCTTAAAAGCGCAATACCACGACGCGTTTCGGCACTCTCAGCCTTTCTCAAGTGGTCTGGTCTTCTCATCTCCTAGATCTTCTTTAAATGCTCTGAAATTTGGCGCCCTTTCGTCGGCGTCTTCTGTCTCTTCCGCTTTCGTCATTTCCAAGCGTCCATCAATTACGTTGCGTCATGACGTTTGGCGCCTACGTCATTGGTCCTCGTCCAGGCGTCAGCTTACGTCATGACGTCTTATGGGCGCCGGACCCGGAAGTAGTACCGGCGCCATTTTTCAAAGTCCTCTAACATGCAAATTTGCCAGTCCGTTAAACTCCACATTACAAGACAATAGTATATGATATTTAGGGGGAAAAAGGGAAAAAGAATACATACTTATTTTCCACATGTAGCAATAAATTAATATAGGGATATTTAATACCTATTAAGAAAGGAAGGAAATCAGGGTTTTTAATGTTTTTAAACATTTAAAAGCATATATACTAAAAAAACATATATACTAAAAAAGCACATCTAAAAAATTTTTTAAAAATTTTTTACAATTATATACATGAATTAATCTCGAAGTCGATATTGAGGCCATGGGGGGATAATGATTCCAAATTAAAAATCCATTTCATCTCATTTCTGCTGAGGAGACTATCTATGTCTCCCCCTCTCCAATGGATTTTAACGGCCTCTATTCCTATAAATTCAAAACCATTTATATTCCCTCCATGTACCTCTAGAAAATGTTTAGAGACATTGTGCAAAGTGAATTTCCTATTTATATTATACACATGCTCCCTCATTCTTATCTTCAGTAATCTCGACGTCTTCCCAATATATTGTATGCCACAAGGACATGTTATCATATATATCACATTTTTTGAGTTACATGTAATAAATGATTTAATCTCATGTGTTTTTTTGTTCTGAAACGAGGTAAAATGGGTGACTTTTTTATTCTTATTTTTTCTTAGGGCACACCCTCTACATCTTCCACAATAGTAGAAACCTTTTTCCCTTTTAAACATGGATACACCTTGAGAAATTTTTTCTTTATCCAGAAAACTTGAGGTCAAAGTTTGTTTAATATTCTTCGCTCCTCTAAATATCAATTTTGGTTGTGTCCCTAAATATTGTTGTAGGCTCTCATCTTGTTCAAGAATATGCCAGTTTGTCTTCATAATTTTTTGTAACTTTTTACTATGGGAACTAAAATTAAAAATCGCCGGTACAATCTTATTATTCTCCTTTTGTTCTTTTTTCTTATATATTAGAATATTTTCTCTTTTTTCTTGTCCTACTTGATTTTTAATATTATTCAGGGAATCTTGGTTGTATCCTTTCTCAATTAGTTGATTAATAAGTATCTTTGTTTGCTCTTCATATTGTTCATCTTCTGTACAGTTGCGTCTCAGTCTTAAAAATTGGCCCTTTGGTATATTTGTTAACCAAGGTTTAAAATGGCAACTTTTAAGATTAATAAAACTGTTCACGTCTACAGTCTTAAAATAAGTTTTACTTTTTATTTTCTTGTCTTCAATATAAATACTTAAATCTAAAAAATTGACATTTACGGAGCTAATTTCCCATGTTAAGTTAATATTCCAATTATTAGCATTCAAGTTATTTAAAAAATTATTCAAAGATTCCTGTGTGCCTCTCCATATTAAAAAGATGTCATCAATGTACCTCTTGTAGAGGACCAGATTTGTCCCGAGCTCTGGCCTTGAGAAAATTTCCAATTCCTCCCAAAAGGCCATAAATAAATTAGCATAGCTCGGGGCAAATCTGGTCCCCATGGCCGTACCCTTAGTCTGCAGATAAAAATTGCCCTCGAACCAGAAAAAATTATTTAAAAGGATCAGTTTTATGCCCTCTATAATAAAATCAATCTGTTCAAGGTTTATATCTGTGTCCTTTCTTAAAAAATGTCTAGCAGCCTCACACCCCCTATCATGCTCAATAATAGTGTAGAGGCTGCTGACATCACAAGTCACCATAAAAAAATCCTCTTCCCAATTAAAACTATTCAAAATCTGTAAAAGGGACATGGTATCCTTGAGGTATGAAGGGCATCTCTTAACTGGATCTTGTAAAAATTGGTCTAAAAACTGTGACAGAGGTGATAACAAAGAACCGATTCCCGAAACAATGGGTCTTCCCGGGGGATTTTCTGTGTTTTTATGAATTTTTGGTAAAACATATAAAACCGGGATCCTGGGAAATTTAACATCTAAAAAGTCGTATTCCTTTTGATTTAAAAGTCCTGACTCTAGTCCTTGACTTATAAAAATACTCAATTTTTCTTTTATGTCCTCTAACGGGTTATTCGGTAATAATAGATATGTCTATTTAGTATATATGCTTTTAAATGTTTAAAAACATTAAAAACCCTGATTTCCTTCCTTTCTTAATAGGTATTAAATATCCCTATATTAATTTATTGCTACATGTGGAAAATAAGTATGTATTCTTTTTCCCTTTTTCCCCCTAAATATCATATACTATTGTCTTGTAATGTGGAGTTTAACGGACTGGCAAATTTGCATGTTAGAGGACTTTGAAAAATGGCGCCGGTACTACTTCCGGGTCCGGCGCCCATAAGACGTCATGACGTAAGCTGACGCCTGGACGAGGACCAATGACGTAGGCGCCAAACGTCATGACGCAACGTAATTGATGGACGCTTGGAAATGACGAAAGCGGAAGAGACAGAAGACGCCGACGAAAGGGCGCCAAATTTCAGAGCATTTAAAGAAGATCTAGGAGATGAGAAGACCAGACCACTTGAGAAAGGCTGAGAGTGCCGAAACGCGTCGTGGTATTGCGCTTTTAAGGACGTTTTTACCTGTATTGGATAAAGTTATATGATACCATTTTTTTATAATCAAGTTATTTTACAATAAAGAAATTTTATATTGGATCTTGCTTCCTGGAGTAATTTGAAGAAACACTTCCCAGTGCAGACCAAGTATAACCGGTACAGGACGTCTAAAGCTGAAGAATTCTCATCTCCACAAAAGCCCTAAGTCTGAGTCAGCTTTTAAAGTGACTCAGCAATATGTGAGTGTAACCAGTCTCATATTATTATTTTATCTCTTTTATGACAATATTACTCTATGTGTTTGTGCTTTATTGTTCTAGATATTCCCATTTTAACCAAGTTTGGTAATATATTTTTTATTTCTGCATGTTCTGAGTGCTCTCACCACAATTTTATCTTTCACTGTATTGTTTTTTTTGTGTGTTGGAGTGATTCACACTTGGTGATAGTAGCACCAAATTATACTTTGTTCCCCAAATACTATTTACTTGTTTATTGTACCTTACCAAACACTCCAATTTGGGGATCAAGCGTGTATTAATAAAATGTCCATATTTAATCTGCGTAAAAGTTGGCAGAAAGACATGAATCAAAAGTTTGGCTCATTAGATAACGAAAAATGGGAAAAAATTCCAGAAAAAAGGAATGATGAGCTAATAGAAATATGCATAAGTTTAGAACGTTTACTTATAAAAGAAATGAAATATAGATGGGAAGTCTTTACATTAGAAAGATATGTTGACTTGAAAATAGCACCGAGAGGTCTAAGATTCCATAAATCCCCTACGTCAGAAAATGAGAGTGAAAGGTTTAAGGAAGCCTGGGATGGAGCATTAGAATCCTTTGCTAAACATATGATTATTGTCATTATTGAGCAACGCACTTTAAATCTACATCAAATCAACGAGGAAATTAATGATATTCAGAGAAAACTTGAACCATTTTTAGAAATGGAGGAATTCAAGCTTTTAATGGAAAAAACGATAGAAAAAATTAAAAGTATAGAAAATAAAGTGATTGAAACTAAAAAAAGAAAACTCAAAAGAGATCGAGACGACTACATAAAAGGACAAATTAAACCGCAAAAAAAGAAATATGTTAACAATAGCAAACAAGACAATTACAAAAGAAACTTTACAAAACAAGACGATAGATTACCACAGCAATCTTATAGAAAACCCTATAGAGAAAGGTCCTCTCAAAATTTAATTCAACAAAGAGAGGAACAAAACCAAGGGTGGATTCAAGTTAAATCTAGAACAAGAGACAGAAATAACTCATTTCAAAAGAATAATTATGAAAGAGCCCCCCAAAAATATTCGCCAGATAGGAACTATAGAAAAGAGATACAAGTTTCAAACAGATATAGTCACCTACAACAAATAAATGATGATGACCTTTTTTTAGGCCAAACTATGGCCAGAACAAAGGGGGGAACAGTAGCACAGACTCCAACAAAAAGGAGACGACAAGAAGAGGGAATAGAAATAAGAAAGGAAGAAAAAAGGAGGAGGGAGGAGACACTCCCAAAAAAACAACGGACATAAGAATTTTTAATTTATCAGATGTAGTTTTAGAAGAATCACACAAAAAGGTTTTAAATTATGGTTTTAAATTTGCACCAAGCTGTGACATAGATAAATTTGAAGCATTTTTAGATATTAATAGATTTATACGAAAATTATGTTTGAAAAAATTCTTTGATCAGAAACCGATGTACAATGGGGAAACAAAAGAAGAAGACAACAAATTTAAACATACTACCCTTAAAAATAAATCAAAATTCTTCCCAAGCCACTTAAAATCAGATGCCATGAGAGTCTTTGAAAAGGCATGTACTAGTGAGTTAAGAAAAATTGAATCTAATAAAGGACAACAGAATAATTTAACTAAAAGTGAAAGAAAGGCCCTACAGGACTTGAAGAAAAATTCCTCTATTGTGATCAAACCCGCAGATAAGGGCGGGGGGGTTGTAATATGGAAAAAAGAACAATACCTAAAAGTGATTTTTGAACAACTACAAGATAAAGAGACATATCTATTATTACCGAATAACCCGTTAGAGGACATAAAAGAAAAATTGAGTATTTTTATAAGTCAAGGACTAGAGTCAGGACTTTTAAATCAAAAGGAATACGACTTTTTAGATGTTAAATTTCCCAGGATCCCGGTTTTATATGTTTTACCAAAAATTCATAAAAACACAGAAAATCCCCCGGGAAGACCCATTGTTTCGGGAATCGGTTCTTTGTTATCACCTCTGTCACAGTTTTTAGACCAATTTTTACAAGATCCAGTTAAGAGATGCCCTTCATACCTCAAGGATACCATGTCCCTTTTACAGATTTTGAATAGTTTTAATTGGGAAGAGGATTTTTTTATGGTGACTTGTGATGTCAGCAGCCTCTACACTATTATTGAGCATGATAGGGGGTGTGAGGCTGCTAGACATTTTTTAAGAAAGGACACAGATATAAACCTTGAACAGATTGATTTTATTATAGAGGGCATAAAACTGATCCTTTTAAATAATTTTTTTCTGGTTCGAGGGCAATTTTTATCTGCAGACTAAGGGTACGGCCATGGGGACCAGATTTGCCCCGAGCTATGCTAATTTATTTATGGCCTTTTGGGAGGAATTGGAAATTTTCTCAAGGCCAGAGCTCGGGACAAATCTGGTCCTCTACAAGAGGTACATTGATGACATCTTTTTAATATGGAGAGGCACACAGGAATCTTTGAATAATTTTTTAAATAACTTGAATGCTAATAATTGGAATATTAACTTAACATGGGAAATTAGCTCCGTAAATGTCAATTTTTTAGATTTAAGTATTTATATTGAAGACAAGAAAATAAAAAGTAAAACTTATTTTAAGACTGTAGACGTGAACAGTTTTATTAATCTTAAAAGTTGCCATTTTAAACCTTGGTTAACAAATATACCAAAGGGCCAATTTTTAAGACTGAGACGCAACTGTACAGAAGATGAACAATATGAAGAGCAAACAAAGATACTTATTAATCAACTAATTGAGAAAGGATACAACCAAGATTCCCTGAATAATATTAAAAATCAAGTAGGACAAGAAAAAAGAGAAAATATTCTAATATATAAGAAAAAAGAACAAAAGGAGAATAATAAGATTGTACCGGCGATTTTTAATTTTAGTTCCCATAGTAAAAAGTTACAAAAAATTATGAAGACAAACTGGCATATTCTTGAACAAGATGAGAGCCTACAACAATATTTAGGGACACAACCAAAATTGATATTTAGAGGAGCGAAGAATATTAAACAAACTTTGACCTCAAGTTTTCTGGATAAAGAAAAAATTTCTCAAGGTGTATCCATGTTTAAAAGGGAAAAAGGTTTCTACTATTGTGGAAGATGTAGAGGGTGTGCCCTAAGAAAAAATAAGAATAAAAAAGTCACCCATTTTACCTCGTTTCAGAACAAAAAAACACATGAGATTAAATCATTTATTACATGTAACTCAAAAAATGTGATATATATGATAACATGTCCTTGTGGCATACAATATATTGGGAAGACGTCGAGATTACTGAAGATAAGAATGAGGGAGCATGTGTATAATATAAATAGGAAATTCACTTTGCACAATGTCTCTAAACATTTTCTAGAGGTACATGGAGGGAATATAAATGGTTTTGAATTTATAGGAATAGAGGCCGTTAAAATCCATTGGAGAGGGGGAGACATAGATAGTCTCCTCAGCAGAAATGAGATGAAATGGATTTTTAATTTGGAATCATTATCCCCCCATGGCCTCAATATCGACTTCGAGATTAATTCATGTATATAATTGTAAAAAAATTTTAAAAAATTTTTTAGATGTGCTTTTTTAGTATATATGTTTTTTTAGTATATATGCTTTTAAATGTTTAAAAACATTAAAAACCCTGATTTCCTTCCTTTCTTAATAGGTATTAAATATCCCTATATTAATTTATTGCTACATGTGGAAAATAAGTATGTATTCTTTTTCCCTTTTTCCCCCTAAATATCATATACTATTGTCTTGTAATGTGGAGTTTAACGGACTGGCAAATTTGCATGTTAGAGGACTTTGAAAAATGGCGCCGGTACTACTTCCGGGTCCGGCGCCCATAAGACGTCATGACGTAAGCTGACGCCTGGACGAGGACCAATGACGTAGGCGCCAAACGTCATGACGCAACGTAATTGATGGACGCTTGGAAATGACGAAAGCGGAAGAGACAGAAGACGCCGACGAAAGGGCGCCAAATTTCAGAGCATTTAAAGAAGATCTAGGAGATGAGAAGACCAGACCACTTGAGAAAGGCTGAGAGTGCCGAAACGCGTCGTGGTATTGCGCTTTTAAGGACGTTTTTACCTGTATTGGATAAAGTTATATGATACCATTTTTTTATAATCAAGTTATTTTACAATAAAGAAATTTTATATTGGATCTTGCTTCCTGGAGTAATTTGAAGAAACACTTCCCAGTGCAGACCAAGTATAACCGGTACAGGACGTCTAAAGCTGAAGAATTCTCATCTCCACAAAAGCCCTAAGTCTGAGTCAGCTTTTAAAGTGACTCAGCAATATGTGAGTGTAACCAGTCTCATATTATTATTTTATCTCTTTTATGACAATATTACTCTATGTGTTTGTGCTTTATTGTTCTAGATATTCCCATTTTAACCAAGTTTGGTAATATATTTTTTATTTCTGCATGTTCTGAGTGCTCTCACCACAATTTTATCTTTCACTGTATTGTTTTTTTTGTGTGTTGGAGTGATTCACACTTGGTGATAGTAGCACCAAATTATACTTTGTTCCCCAAATACTATTTACTTGTTTAACATACGGAGAACTATTGAATTTCAAGATAAACTTCTCCAAATCCACGATCCTAAACATATCAATCCCAGAGAGCAGAGCGACGACACTGAGAAGGGACTTCCCCTTCAGGTGGTCGGACACCTCGATACAGCAAGTCCAGACACATTGGAGAGGAGGGAATATTATATTTAATTTAAGTAAAAAGGAATCTAGTTGGATTTTTGAACTCCAAACTTTATGCCCCAAAGGGTTAAATATTGACTTTGAGATAGGTCCTATTTTATAATATTTTCCATCTCTTATCCTTTGTTTGGTTTGTATTTATATGTAATGATTCTTTATTTTATCTGTTGCCTTTCGGTTTTCCCTTTCTAAATATGGCCGTTTTATGAAATTTCAATCAAATTATTATACATCCTTCCCCCCTCCTCTTTGAATGAGCACTAATGCGTCCTTATGTGGCTGCCAGAAAGTCTTGCCGTAATGACGAAACCGGAAGTGACATTGTGTAACGGCTTACCTTTGTTGGGAGTCTGTAGCGCAGATATCTGCTCACCCTTGCAATTAAACACAGGCCAAGGTGGTCAGGTAAGAACTCACCTGGCCTGTGAGTCTGTGCACGGGGGCTGTGCAGGTTAATGCTCCAAGACGCAGTACAGAAACGGATAAACCAGGAGAATAGTCGTGGGTAAGCCAGAGGTCAGTGGGTGCCAGAAATCAGGATAAGCGAGTAGAGAGCCGAGGTCAGAGGATGCCAGAAGTCAGGGTACAACAAAATAACAATCCAAGGTCAGGAGCACACTGGAACACGACACAGCAATACTTGAACCAGAGTCAATGAACTGACACTGCCCTCAGGGAGAGGCAGTGTCTTATACCTGGCTGATTAGTGATTAGCCACAGGTGTGCTGAGAATGTTGGAGCAGCCACAGAATAACGTCCAGCCCCCAGTGCTGGATACAAGGCAAGATTAACTTCAGGCAATTTCTAGTGCTGTGTAGTGGCTCAGAGGCAAGAGAGCAGGTCCAGGATTGCAGAGTACCCAGGTT
Organism: Pelobates fuscus; assembly: GCF_036172605.1. Classification (NCBI taxonomy): domain Eukaryota; kingdom Metazoa; phylum Chordata; class Amphibia; order Anura; family Pelobatidae; genus Pelobates; species Pelobates fuscus. The sequence goes on from NC_086322.1 coordinate 235,378,755, forward strand.
CAAGTCCCTCATCGGGCACTTCTGGAGCGACCTCGTCTGGATGTCGCGGTGAGAACCGTGACACATTGTTCCAGCAAATCGGCAACCGGAAATGACGGACCAGAATTAGCCGCGAACCGCGGCCATCTTGGGAAGGTCAACTGAGACGTGTTAGCAATATGGAATGACAGCTGACATTTTGGAGGTGGCGGAAATGACAGTCTGGGACCGGAAATATTCCTTATATGGAAATAAGGGGAGGGTCTGTTTTGTATACACCTGCAATTCATTTTTTATTGTTTGTCTTATATAAATGAGAACATTTTCAGTTGAAAGTTGTATCTGCACCTGAGGAAGACCCTCTATATTGGGTCGAAACGCGTTGTGCTTTTATTGTGTTTTATTGCGTACAAATACATTTATTTTCATCTATACCTGGCTACCTGGTTCCTGATCTACCTGACTGAGGACTGCAAACACCTCCTGGGGGACCTAGCCTTCACATATGTACATCTGATTGAACTTATAAATGCTCAACAAATTGTGAGTTTTTCCAAGCTTCTCATCTTAATATTATGTGTTTAGCATACTACCCTATGTTGGTGTTCTTTATTTACAGAACCTAGGGATGTTCTACAATAATTTGTGGAGCTATATTCAACCTGCGCAATCACCTGTTCTCTTTTTGTTCATTAACCTGTTCATTAGCAGGAATATACAACAGACAAGAGGTCATGCATTAAGACTGGAAAAAAGGTATTTTTACCTACAGCAGAGAAAAGGGTTCATTATAGTAAGAACAATAATGATTAGGAAATCTCTGCCTAAAGAGGTTGTGTTATAAGAGTCTAGAGATTCATTTAAAAAAAGGCTTGGATGTTTTTTTTGCATAAGAATATATTCATGGATTTACTTGATATGTATGTAGAAAGGTTGTTTATCCAAGGAAAATTTGATTGCCTTTATGGAGTCAAACATGATTTGTCTGATGGTCTCTTTTTGTGGCATAATTGGAAATGACTACAGTTGGGTTTTTCGCCTTCTTTCAGATCAACAGCATAACAAATGTTTCCACTGTTGAATTTGATTTACATTAGTTTTTTTTTTCAACTTAGACACCTCTATATCTATGTAACACACAATTTTGAAATGCAATTGACAGTTGTAAAATAGTCAGCATTGGGTCAGATAACTGACAATCTGACCGATGTTTCATAAAGATGGCTGTCAGAGGGACGAAGGCGAGTGTAGGCGAGAGAGCTAGGCTTGGGAGCCGCAATTGGCTTTGAAAAGGCAATAATTTTAATCACTGTTAGCAGAGCTGCAGCGGAATAGGCAGAGTGGATGATACCTGCCTGGAAGGAGAGCTGCTGCCTGGTCGGTTGTAAAAGCTCCAGAAGGACCCCAGTCAAGCTGCGGCGATTGCGGCAGAAGCGTTCCAAGGTCCTTGCAATTGGCTAAGAAGACGAATTGGCGGAGGTATCCAGCCTGGGTATAGGGAACTCCTCACAAGCAGTATACATAAACGAGATGGTATATTATAACATAAAGATTAGATGAAGATATTGAAAAATGTTGATGACGGTGTTCCTTTAAAGACATACATGACTAATCGTATAAATGTTACATCCATCTTTGAACTTCACCATTCTATTTTATACATAAAAATACAAAAATAAAAATCTAAAACATTTATTAAAGCATTCATAACATTTCACAGTTTAATGCTCAGGCACTCAAGGCTTCACAATCACTGAGCATAATTTCCTCTGATACTCTAGATACGAAAATGTTACTGAATGGCATAACAGCAATGTGTCACCCTATCGGAATGCACATAGGAGCAGCTTTGTGTGATATAAATTACCTACTTGAAACCCACTTAATTCACAGTTTATGATTACTGTATAGTTAATAGTGGACAATTAGAAAAACCCGATATAATATATCTTATCTAATATCACTGCTGCGTACTTGATTGGTTAAATCAGTGTTCAACAGCATTGTTCAGTGTAATCTTATGTATGCCAGTAATCTGTATGGTATGCTGAATTTCCTTACAGCTGCCCTTCTATTCCATTGCCTTTTACTACTGAGTTTTGGTCCCCATAGCAACACGATGGCAAATACAAGGTAGCAACCACGGTACCAGGATCTCTGGCTGCCTGTCACAGACACAGTGAATAACAGCCTTCCTCTCAGTCTGTGCGTGACATATGTATATATAACTATTGTAAAGTGAGGCATGAGGGATCAGAAGTCAAACTGCAAACAAAATTCTAATTTGGAATAGTTAATTACATTGTCTCCTAGCTAATATGATTTTCTAAACCCAAGGTCATGTAATGAAAAATAATCAGACTAAGACATTTGTCTCTTGGATAATTAAAGTGTCACACGTTCTTTAATTCTTTGAGAGACGTAAATATCTGCATCAATGATCACTAAGGTCAACAAGGAGATGACAATTGTATTAGAGTATATAGTGTCAGACATTGTGCTTGAAATGCCTAATCTGTTTAATAGGAAGAACCTTTGAGTGAGGTGATTTTTTGTGAAAAAAAAATTAGCCAGCACATTTGCCTTTTATTAAAATTACAAGTAGAGATATTCTTAAAATGTATACATCTACTGTTTGACCGATTCTGGGCCACACTAGACAGGCGGGCGAAACTCACTAAGAGACCGACTCAAGGGGGCACCCAAAAGAGCGTCAGCCCGGGAAAGGATGGCCTCCCAATGGGCACAGACTACCACAGACAAGCTACCAAACCTAAGCTCAACATACCTAGACCGATGATCTCCAAGGGAGCTACCCCGAGGCGCCTACAACATAGACGGAGAATACTCCACCGTAAGCGGCAAGCAAGCATCAGGACCCTCTGCCGCCCATGCGGCAGGCAGGACTTGGACTCTCCGAGACCCCAGGCCCACGGCCCAAAGATACTAGCACTCAACCGGGCCCGACGCCTACAAGGAGAAGCGCACTCACGCCACCGCTCCGCACTCCCGAAGACACCATCAGCCCTCAGAAAGCACATACCTGCCGTGGGGGTCGGCTGAGACTGGACTGCTTCACTGAGATGAGCGGCCGCTGGCCGCACTAACCATTAAGGACCGTGAAACTTCAGGACTAAATGCTCCCTCCCTCGTGAGACTCTAATGCTTGGTGCACTACACTAGTAACCTTTATTGTTTGATTTTTATTCTTATGTTTTCCATGCTTAGTTAGCCACTGTGCAATCCTAGGCAAATCTTCTTAATGATACACCCTATTAGATTAAGCTCTTAGATGCATTAATAGGCCTGCATTAGCTCAACCTGCATTAATAGGCCTGTAACAACGAATACCCTCCAAATAAGCCACGAGGCACAACATATCATGCAATCAATAGCACATATTATTTGGGAGTAACAAGAAGGTTCCACAACACTGATAGACAAGGCAATCACCATAGGAAGCGTGGGGGAAGACAGGACCTGCTCGACACACTTAAGCGTATCACGGACCAGCTCAATATGTCACATAACCGCATTCCAACGCACATATAATCCACACAACCTGCCAGTAGTGAGACCCACCAGCCTCTTAGTCTATCACATGAGCACACTATGCTTAGCCCCTAGGGATTTGCCTATACAGTCAGCCAGTACGGCTTGAACCCACACCGTATGTTGGGTTGTTGCAACACTGAAAATCACTCTGTTTTCTCTTTTCTTGATAACTTCATAAAAAATGTGCAATTATATCCTAAACCATAACTGTTATCTCTTGTTTATATCGATACATGCTACTGCTGTTGTGGCACGGCATGAAAGCTTGTTATATTAACTCATGCACAAAAAAATAAAGAATTTAAAAAAAAAAAAATGTATACATCTATGTATTTCTTTGCTGTCTCCCACCAATGTTGCTGCTCTTCCACAATGTCACACCTACACCCACACTCTGACAGTTTTATGCAAATTCTCCCATTGAGCTTTGTGCTGTTATCCAGTATACATACATCAGTTTTGTACCTGCAGACACATAGTCACCCTCACACATACACGATTTTACCCACTATCTATCATAGATGAATGCATAAACATATGCACCATTAAAGGATCACTATAGTGTCAGGAAAAGAAACCCGCTTTCCTGACACTATAGTGCCCTAAGGCTCCCACCCTCAGGGTCACCCTCCCTTGGCGTTAAAACCCCTTTAGCCAGTTACCTTTATCGAGTGCTGTGGCTGGTGACCTCTTCTCCCACGCCGACGTCAGCTTTCCTATGGACGCTCTGCACGCTGGATGCGAAAATTGCATCCAGCGTCACAGAAGCGCCTCAGGAAGACAGCCACTAGAGGTGGGCTTAACCCTGCTATTTAAACATAGCAGTTTCTCTGAAACTGCTATGTTTACATCTGAAGGGTTAAAACCTGAGGGACCTGGCACCCAGACCACTTCATTGAGCTGAAGTGGTGTGGGTGACTATAGTGTCCCTTTAACTATGCATGCGCACTGTTATCCATTTTATGTAAACACTCACAATCATAAACACATGGATTAAGACAGGGACCTACATTCATTCTCATACAATCCCAGAATGCAAACACACACAAACCTTCATACTAACGTCATATATATGCACATGAATCATCCTCAGAAATTCCAGACCAAGACCTAGAGCAGGCATTTAAAAAGGGTGACAGGTGGCCACTTTGTATATGTTCTCCTCCCAACCACCCCAGCCTCCTTTGGTGGCATTTCCTTACTGATTTACTGTTGGGCACTTATACATGCACATACACATACATACATACACACATACCCACACTTACTTTCATGAATTTCATGAATAAACGTATGTGCACAGACACATGTATAATTAAACACTTAATGCTTTAAGGCTGACTGTGTTATGTCATGCCTTGGACAGCTTAATGTTCCTTATTTCCCAGAGCTGTATATCCCTCACTTAAATATAATATTGGTGTCCATACGGTAATGAGGAGCGATGCGGGGGCAGTAATTTGTCTCTCTCTGGTTAACACTAGCACCAGGATATCAGATTCAGATATTTATATCTGTCCAAATTTTAGGTACTATGGCAATTTTAGTCATAAATGAATATAATGCCAAAATAAAGTAAACTGATACATGCAATCATACATCAAGAGATTTTTCTTTTTCTTTCTTACGTTTGTTTGTGTTGGTAAAAGGAACAAGTAAAAGGAGAAGTGCAGTAGTCAAGGTTGGATTTATCATTATTTCTGCCCCAAGGCCAGATCCCTCAATGCACATCCTGCACGTTCATATATATATGTATATTAATAAAGGTGTGTCATTTTATGTCTAAATGACATTCTTCTATAAAATATACGCATTACAAATACATATTAATATTATACACATATTTTAATAGACATGCACATATTTATGCACAAATTATTTATTTATTTTATTTATTTATAAAATATTTTACCAGGAAGGATACATTGATATTTTTCTCCTTTTCAAGTACGTCCTGGGTTCACAAAACATTGCAGGGTACAATTAAATACAAAAACAATATTAATACACAATATATACAAAATATACTGTAGTGCTTAGGCAGGATTTGTTTCTGTACATTGCACCTAGTTTTGGATAAAGTTAGGTGCAAGTTTTTCTATGTGGAGGCCAAAACATAGATTGGGGTCTAACAACATACCCAGGTATTTGAAAGAGTGGACTGCAGTTAGTGTGCTATTTGATTTTGTTTTAATGCATAGATGGATACTGTTCCAAAGATCCACTTTTCTAGCTCTTTGAACTGGTCTTTTAGCACAGTCTTAAGCTGCAGTAGATCGGATTTGCTTGCATAGATTACTGTGTCGTCTGCGTACTTATGTACTTTTGAGGATTTGCAGACAGGCAGATCATTTATAAATAATGTAAATAGTAGGAGGCCGAGAATTGAACCTTGGGGAACACCCCACATGACTGGGAGAGGTAGGGAGTCGCTATCAGAAATGGACACACATTGTGATCGATCCGATACATACGATCGAAACCAGGTTAGCAGACGATCACCAATACTTGAGTTTTTTAGTTTGTGCGGTAGAATGTTGTGGTCTACTGTGTCAAAATCACGGAAAATAGCTCCAATTAGGTCTCCTTGTTCCATGCCAGTTTGGACGTCATTGCAAACTTTTAAGAGGGCAGTTGTAGTGGAGTGATTCGGGTGAAAACCTGATTGATCAGGGGTCATATAGTTAGATTGTTGCTAATACTCATACAGTTGCGTATGGACGCATTTTTCTAAGACTTTTGACAATACTGGGAGCAATGATATTGGGCGATAGTTAGAAACCAAAGTAGTGTCACCACTTTTATGGATAGGCACTACTCTCACAGTCTTCCAAAGTTCAGGTATGTATCCAGACACCAAGGATTCATTAATTAGGGTTATGACAGGTTTAGCAATTGCCGGCGCACTGAGCTTCCACAGCATTGCTGGGATTTGATCAGGTCCAGACTGTTTTATTTTTATATTTTTTATTAAGGTGTTTCTTAATGACACTAATAGAAACAGGTCTAAAATTTAACTTTTCTATATTGGGTCTTTGCAAATTTAGTGGGGCCTGAACACATTTGTAGTTTCAGGATGAGTGTCATTTATTAGCTTGGCAATCATGGTGATGGAACATCCAACAAAATCATTGTTAAAGGCATTTGCTACATCTAGGAAAAGTTGCAGGGTTTGGTTGTCCACTTTGACAGTGGAGGGTTGGGAGTGGATTGGGGAAGTTTGTCAGTTATTTATGACAGAAACTGGTAAATTTGAATGAGGTCAGCTGTGATCCAACTCATATGTGCCCCTTTTACTCTCACCTTACGCAGCAGGGTATGCCAAGTTCAGACTGAAAGAGTTCAACTGCACAGTCTAGATTTGAAATTAGGTCTAATCTGTGGCATGGGAGGTTCTTGATGTCATTTAGAAAGGATGCAAGATTACATTTTTTTGAAGGACCTGGTGATTGTAACCTTGGGAGATGATTTAGGAGCTTTTATTTTGCGCACGCAGTACACAAAGCAGTGGTCACTGAAGCTGCTAGAGAGAACACCTGCCTCCTGGATTCTATCAGGAGAAGTGGAGAGAATCCAATTGAGCAGGGTTTGGTTAAGGCTTTTAATGTTTATGCGAGTAAAGGAGGAGATTAATTGCATTAGCTGTAAAGTCTTAAACAGCGAGCAAGAACTCTTTTTTTTAGGATTCAGCCAATCAATATTAAAATCTCCAAAGTTCACTTTTTGGGTTATGTGCTATGGTTTCACTAAGGAGATGGGCTATGTCAGATAGGGAATGCACTGGGGAGCTAGGTGGGCTGTAGAATCCTGCAACAATAATTGAAGATTATGCTAGCTTTAGTGTACTAATAATCTTAAATTTAATAATGACAGGAGGCAAGTATTTTGCATATCTCTCTTTACTAACTCCATACAGCAGTAAAGAAACACATAGAAAAAAGAACCAATCACAGGAGAGCAGGATGTACACAAGGCAATGTGAGCTTATCATTTCCTCTTTCAGAAAGCGACAACAAGCAGAAGTAAATATATAGCAAACAATAAAACTAATAATAACTCCAAGTTCCCATGTGCGAAGGAGCAAACTTCCAAAGAATTCTATACGAACAACGAAAAAGAGTTCAGGGTTGAGACAAATCCGAAGGATAAAATCTCCAATAGTTTCACGTGAACTGCCAATTATCTTCAGAGACGAATCATACGGAAAAGAGAATGTGTGACAGGTCTAGACATAGTCACGAACATGTAACTCCAATTAAAGTACCACCTAACATCCCACTGGAGAATATAGTAACTATAATCTGATAACTGAGAAATTGTTATGAGAACTCTAATGAGGATTCCATATTAATGGAAGTACGAACATATCATATAAGCACCAATGTGAGAGGCAAACCTACCTTAGAACCTGATATCTGCAAAGCAAACGAATAGAAAGGGTGGGAAGCGAAGCAGGGGGGGGAAATACTCGCCTCCTGTCATTATTAAAATTAAGATTATTAGTACACTAAAGCTAGCATAATCTTCAATTTTACCACATGACAGGAGGCTTCGTATTTTGCATTTTTAACGCTGAGAAAAGAGTATAGAACTAAATAAGAGTCCTACGGTGTGCCAAGAGACCCAGTATTCGGCGTTGTGGGGGAGGTCTTCAACGTCGAGCGCCCACTTATACACCATCTAACGGGAAATTATACAAGACCAAGTCTGACCGATTGTCAGCAGGATGTTTAGTCCCGTAGAGTGAAAGGAGAACGACCTCCACGACTCATAAGCTAGAGAGGTATGACATTGGGTAGTTGGTATCCTAGAGGATCCTAGTCCCTTGGGCATCCTCAGGTAGTGATACCGGCTGCAGTTCCGTCTCCATCCTCACATAAGGGATCAAGATGCAGGACCGAACCAGACAGGCTGGGAATGTCCAGATATATGGGTAGGGTCGTCGCATCCTTGGGTTCCCAGATTCTCAAGAGGTCCCTGGCAGCCTGCAATCGTCCGCTGACCTGCCAAGAAACCTCCAAAGCGGGTCCAGGTCCCCAGGTAGCTGACCCTCCTGGGATAGAAGATGTGAGTACCCTACGGCTCCGTGAGGAATTGTTTGTCATGAATGTAGCTGGAGAAGATCCTCGCCTGCTCGAGAATTACTGTAGACCTTGTAAGCATGAGATGCATAAGTCCTCCGGGGAGGTCCGGTCGGACGGAGCGCGATCACCATTGTGCCTCAACTTATACTGTGACGAATGGTAATATCCAAATCAGTCGGCCCCTATGAGATGTGTCTCCCCCGGGAGACGGGTTGATCTTCTGTGAAGAAGACGGGGATCGAAGGAGCCTACATTTTGCCTGATAAACGTGCGTTGGTCCATCGCAGTGGATGTGAAACCTGACCGCCTAATCTGTGGTTACCTGCAGTAGGGTGCAGCCGATCTAGTACTTCTTTATCAATCCATGTATTGTGAAGTATAGGACCAAGAAGTCTAGGTATACAACGTACAGGGTCGCGGTGGTGCCACGGAGAGTCGTATGAATATTACCAAGTTTTGGAATAGTCTACGAATCCTCTGAGCAAATAGTCTTCTACAAGAGGTTCCAGCCGGTTCTCGGATGAACGTGGATGTTGACGAGTTTTCAGTTCACTGGAGTGATCTGAATGAGGTTCTCCCGGCCTGTATTCATTACTTCTTTCGGTAGTTTATCAGGGCCCACCAGGCTCTGAGCTACTGGATCAGGAAGGAGAGGATGTCCCCTGAAAACTGGGTAAGGTGGTCGAGCGGGAAGCAAGAAACCGTCCTGACGTGTCTGTAGGTCCTGAACGCAAGTCGGTTGACTATGTGAAAGTAATCTTCCCCAGGATTGAGTGCCTTTCACCTAGATGTGGTGAAATCTCCTGGGGATGTAGTAGGAGGTATATTGACGGTATCTGAACGTACCGTGTTCTCTGTCCGCTTATCTGCAGCACCATTGGTTGACTCTCTCTCTATATGGGTAATAGAGCCAGCGGTAGCGGATCTCGGGTCTAATGTCCCAAAGTGGTCGACGACTGGCTCTGTTGCCAACTGGTTCCAAAGAATCCCTTGTAAAGGTAATCGCATACCACCTCCCTCCTAGGGGTTTGGGCCCTCATGAAAGCCGTGGGACCCTTGCGTGTCTAATAAGTTCCCTTTGGAACTCTGTGCCTTGTGCCTGGGGTTCCGACTATCTTGGCGCCCAGTACCATCCGTCAGTGCGGAGGAGTGCTGCTATGGGCATCCTATGGGAGAGGCCAACACTGGGGTTTCCTGCGAGGAGCAGAAACAGTTTTTTGAGTCCATATACCCAAGTTGCATGCCCGTTCCCTGATGATGTTTGGCGGCATCCAGCATCGCCGATGGTAAGGTTGTGAATCCTGAAAGACCTCCTACGTTGGTCACTATAGTCGTCTGAGCCGTTCTGACCGGCATGGAAGGGCATGGGAGGGCATGGGTTTGTCCGACCGTCAGCGGATATGGACATTTTAAGCAAGAGGCTGCAAAGCCATGTTGTTAAGTAGGTTTATCGTAGTAAGGGATACCCCTGTGTAAGGCACAAACCAGTAGTCAGGCACAGGATGCAGGGCAAACAGATCAGTCTACTATGACAGTAGGCAGTGTTCACGGAAACCCCTTGCGGGTCTATTCCGAATCGTGGCCAAATAAAACAGACTGGGGCTCACCCAGTACATAGAGGTTGCCATAGCATTGCCTCCATTTAGCAGCACCGTGCAGCGCACGTATAATGGGGGCTCACCCCGGGTGCACAGGGTATGAACCCTTAAGTGCTGGCTATCGCCCTGATAGAGAGTGTCAGTCACCTCTTCCATTATTAAATTCACCACAAGGGGAATATATATCGTTAAGTAGGCGGCTCGAAACTCCTGTTCAGTGGTTGTAACCGCATGCCTCTGTTCGGCATTTTAGTGCAGTGCACGCCTAGCCGGGCCCAGTGCATAGGGTGTGGGCCTTTAACTACAGGCCGCAGAATAGGTACAGGGCATAAACCCGTACTGTATCATGATTCATTATCAATGGAGGTATTCCTTCAGCTGTAGGTAGAGGCTATTGCTGTAAGACTTACTTCAGTCGGGTAGTGTGACCCCAAGAGCACCAGGTCTGAACCTGTAAGTGCCGGTCCCAGATTTGAAGTTCGGATTTTCAATCCTCGAGCTCGCTGTTGTGAGGGGTAGGAGTAGAAGCAGCAGTGCTGTAGGGGGCTCACCCCAGTTGCACAGGGTATGAACCCATCAGTGCTGACCATCAGCCTGATAGAGAGTGTCCTACAGCTCTATCAATAATTAATGCACCGCCATGAGGGATATTCTGCACTGAAGCTTGCGACTCTGTCCCCTTTTTTGCCGAATAGATTGGCTTATACCTAGTCAGAGATCACCTCAGGTGCGCGGGGTATGTACCCGTCAAGCGTGGGTCGCGGCCAAATAAAACAGACTGGATGAGAGCACAATCCATTTCATTGTGTGCAATGCACCATGCAGACCCCAGCAGCATGTAGTAGTGTGAAATTTATTGTGTGCAATTTATTGTCTCAAAGTATCAAAACAACCCCAGCAGGGTGTGTGATTTGCAGTAGTGTGCACTTATTGTGTGCAATTTATAGTCTCAAGGTACCAAAACAACCCCAGCAGAGTGTGTGATATGGGGTACCCCAGCAGGGTATCTGTTGTAGTGTAAATAATGCCAGTGGACCCCAGCAGGGTCTGTATAAATGACAGTAATGTGTATTAACCCCGGCAGGGTATTCTGTATCTGTCACTTAGTGTTGTCAAATTGTCCCAGCAGGGCAAACCACAATATTGGGATTTGTATAACTGGGCCTCACCCAGGATCACAGAGGTGGCCACAGGGCAACCTCCAAATAGCAGCATTGTAATAGGGGCAGCACACCAGGCAGGCACAGGGTAATAAGCCCTTTAGTGCCTAATATGGCAGTAATGAGATAAAAGTGACTGACCTCTGAGGGATAATAGGATATAGCACTAGCTCTAAGCTCCGTTGTCTGTCGTGTTCTGATAGGTAGTCTTAAGTGATAGGGGTCATCCCTTTGAGCATCCATTACCAGACATAGAGTCTTGCTGTAGATTCCTGAACCCTGATCCAGGTGATATCCCTTCAAATCTCCCATCACTGATATGTACTTATACAGTACCATCTTGATAGTCTGTGTTCAAGGGTGCTATCCCTTTAAGGAATTCAAGGGTGGTATCCCTTTAAGGATTTGGTATCCCTTTTAAGTAGTTCCAGAGTGGTATCCTTTTAAGGAGTTCCCTCTAAGGGTCCAAGAATGGTATATTTAAGGAATTTGAGGGTGCTATCCCTTTAAGGGATTTTTAGGGGTGATATCCCTTTAAGGTTCCAGTACCTCGAACCACTATACATGAGTACGACTCAAATCTGTAAATAAAAGGCCAGTTAGAATACTTAAAAATAAACAAATATAACAAATTGGTTGTGCCTACATATAAGTATAAAAATAAAAGAAGAAACACAATAGTGTTATCTGTGGTATTGAGAAGATGCAATAAAATAAAATAAAGGCTGTACTAACATTTGTGAGAGCAGTTAGACTGCTCAGAATTTCCAGCGTAGGTGGTACAATCCCCACCAAGTCTAATAAGTACTGCAGTCTTCAGCAGGATGTTACACATGGTACCACGAAGAGAACAAAAGATAAATTAATGAAAAATATCTTTAATACAAATCCTCATAATTAAAGTGGCAATAAAACATGTATATATGGTCAGGATCCAGTTTGGGTGAATGCCAAGTATACTTTAGTGCTTTAAAGCAAGCACAAAATAAATAAGATATAACACAACACCTTTCACCTTGTTGGGGCTTAAGTCTATCGCAGAGTTCCTAGCATGCAGAATTATATCAAGGTCACAAAAAAATGTATGAGGCATCCAAGAGCTAATATTTAGAGTATAAAATTAAATAAAAAATGTCAATGTAATAAAATTAAATGAGCTATATTAAAATTAGATAATACAATAAAATAAAGATAAAATAAAATGTAAAAGTATACTAAGTATATCAGATAATTAGACTAAAGTTCCAATGTTATATTAACATTGTGAGGAGACCTGAATAGTAAAATTAGCATGTTGGAATAAAAATAAGAATAAAGATAAAACAACCAAAATAAAAAAATCTTAAATCCAGGTTACTGTATCACCAAATAGAGTCCCATTAAGTCCATATAGAGTCCAAAACAAGTATGAGCGTTGCTGCAATATCCCAAGGGGAGAGTGGTTGCTATTTTTGACTTGTTTGCTGAATTAAAAGAGTATTTAGAACGACATATATAGTTTAACAAGTAAGTTCATAAAAGCTGGTCAAAAAATTAAATATTATTAAAATATGTGGTTGAAAGCAAGAAGAGAAAGAACACTGCCTTAAACATATACTGTAAAATATAACTTTTAATAGTGAACGAAATACAAAGTGATAATTTTACACATTTACTCTTAATACGTCTAGATATATGTATAAAAAGACATAAAGAGAACTGCCGAGGCAAGCAGACGCACAGCACAAGAGCTCCGGGCCAAAATCGGTGATGATAAGACTAAAACATAGAAAATATTACCCCCTTTTAACCACAAACCACAAGCGAGAACCTCTAATGCACCATGGGACGCAAAAACAAAAAACAAATGTCGGACAGACCGGGTCTCACAATTGGGGAAATGTGGCGGCAAGCACGCGGTCCGAGTGAATCCAATATGGCGGCACTCCACGGAGGCTGCTCAGACTTTTCTGAAGACTACTCGGAGGAAGCCGACGAAGACTACCATTGCGCCCCGGATCCAAAGCCGATGATAAAACCCGGCAAACCCAAGAATAACCCTGATGCCGATCTGGTTACCACCGGGGTGCTTAAAACCCTGCTAGCGGATTTGCAGACCAAAATCCTTGCGGATGTCACCGCACTAAGGGGTGAGCTGCAGGGCCTGACGGGCCGTATTGCGGTACTGGAGGGCACCTCTCAAGAATACCAGCGGACTATTGCCACGATGCAGAATGACATACGAGACTTAAGCCACAAAAACAGACTGCTCGAACGGCGTCTAGATGTACAGGAAGACACGAGGAGAAGGTGTAACATAAAAGTCAGAGGGATACCGGAGGGGCTTCCGGAGACAGAACTACCATACACGATCAAGCGCCTGCTGGCTACCATACTACCCCCAGGCCAAACCAAACCTGTTGCACCCGTGGATCTCTTCCGGATCCCGAAATCCGCTGGGGCCCCGGACAAAGCCACAAGGGACACTATTCTCACGTTCAAAAATGGGTCGGACAAAGCGGCAGTCCTCACTGCTCTCCGAGGAAAAACCCCCATGCAACTCGAAAACACACAGTTAACCTTCTATAACGACCTGTCCGCTGAAACTCTGGCTTGGCGCAGAATGCTCCGACCTCTCACCGCCACGCTCCAGCGACACCATATACAATACCGATGGCGGTCCTCCCATACACTCCTTGTGCTGCAGGGCATGACAACTCACCAAATTCACGGCCCGCAGGAGGCAGCGGCTCTTTTACAGACCTTGGGCCTGCCTCAGGTCTCAATCACACAAGCCGACCCCCGAGCCCCCACCACGCCGGCTCACACCTGGGACCCGGAGAGGAGCGCTCCATTTATACCACAGAACGTCACTCCGATCACCTACGCCTCAGTCACAACCTAGGTTGAGCCTCCGCTCCGACCCCAGCCATATCACAACCAACCCGCACCTAACTACAGCATCTACACTCGCTGGGGTTCTTACTTCCCCTGGGAACCCGACAGCCTCTACTCCTCGGAACTAGATAACACCTTCCCCAAGCGACTAGGTGACATACATAAATTTGCCTCATAGACACACGAAAGCAACCACCATTACCCCTAGCCATTCGAGGTGGACTCCACATTGACTTACCATACCCGCAGTGAAGACCTGGTCGGCCTGGAAGCCGGCGTCAGCGCTAAATTTACACGACGGCACAACCTAGGCCTCGCTGGCGGCTCTATGGCTTAGACGGGGTAAGGACTGCCCATGCACCAGAACCCCACACCTTCAGGCAAGAGATTCCCGGGAACTTCACGGACATGCCTAGCCGGAGCATTGGCGGTCAGTGCCACTCACCTCCGAGCACAATACCCACAGACTCACCCAAGAACTTGAGCCGCCCGACAACCGGCTAAAAGGTGTCCAGATACCTGTGTTATATTTTCATTATTAAGTTTAATATGATTTGGTTTTTGTTACGTTACAACCTCATATTGCTGCTAGCTCGCACAGTGCTCACATTAGATTCCCGAGTAAGGCAAGACATCAAGAAAAAAACAATTGCCAGCCAGAACACAACACGCCCACGGCGGGCGAACATACATTTTATTACTTAGAGGCACCACACGGAATACACCAGCCCGCTTCATAAACTAGACATACATAGACACAAGATTCCCCCCCTAACACACATAAGTCGCGCTTGCCTAGAAGTAACTGGGAACCCGACGTCTCGCGAAACCTTAACAGCGCCAACCTACACGCACTCCACCAACAGGCTCAGTCGCCTGCTCAGACATACCTACTGGGGCATGTTTTACCTTAGAAACACTAATTTAGGCCTTGCCTAACAATGTATGTCTTAGTCTTTCCTCCATGGATAACCTGACATTTTACCTATCAACACTGACCATACAGGAATCCAGTTAGTGATAGGGAAGCTTACGCCACGTCACAACCATAGCAAGTAGAGATACTACGGTCCAACAAACCTAGAAGAGACCGGTTAAGCTACCTGAATGCACCCTTACCATACACAGCAACCCCTCATTTTATTTTGTAAGACGGCCCATGTTATACCTAGAATAACAAACAACACTGCTGAATAACCTGTTTGCACTGCTATGGGACGTCAGCCTCCTATAACTGACAACCACTTCAGCTCAGCTTGTATACACACCTTAAAGAGTAATATCAGGTTAGCTCACTACATTAGACCACTACATTAGACCACTACCACTACAGGTTAGACCACTACATCTGGGGATTCTTCTTTATGAAACTGTTTATCATACTTATTTGTGCAGACTCTCCATATGTTATACAAATGCTTATATTGAGATGCCAATTGACTACTGCATTGAATTATGCCTTCCTCATAGGTGCAATGTTTTGTATCTTTTTTCTTGTTCGAAATGTTGAATACCATACCCAGTCGCACCACATAGTTAACTGCCCGACCTAACACATCACATAGCACCGGCAGATTTCATGCCGACCCCGCGGCACAGTTTATTGCTTACACCGTTTAACACAATTCAGAGACAAACATTTGAACTATCGGCATGTTATGCACAATGTAATGCCACATCCGCAGGCTAAATGGGCAACTCACATATTTATTTTGCTTACAACAGTTATGTACAGTAAAGTTGTTTTTCAGTCCTTACTCCTATACACACGTAGAAACACCGAGGTCCACCCTCAGCCAGATCCTACAGTTCTAGTTCGTTTCTAAATGCATGAAGCTGCGGTTTAACCAGTTTCACCAGTTTGATAATACCTTAAACGAAATGTTACACCTGTTGAATGTTAGATTAACAAAATTTTAAAAAGTGCCTGATTTACAAATGACACACTTCAATGCACACTTATGTTCCAATTGTACCTCGACACTGCTGTTGTGGCGTGCCAAGGCTGACCTGTTAACCATTATGCACAATAAAAATAAAGAATTAAAAAAAAAAAAAAGACATAAAGAGATAATATGCGCGTCGGGGTTTTTCCGATCCCTCCTAGCACTACACCCTCTGCACTTGCAGTGATTACCTCTGGACATCTCTATTTCGACTAATAGTCATATAGATCTTGGGTACGTCGGGGGGGGGAGGGCAATCAAGGATTTAGCCGTATGCATTATTTGAGGCTATAACGCTCTCAGCGCTCTCAGCGCACTGACACGAGTTAATTTGTACCAGACAACACATCACATTAATCAAGGCTCCAGATACTTAGATGCTAGCTAGTCAGTTTTATAATAAGAGAGATGCCCTTGAAGGCACAGTTGTACTTTGAGGATACATTCTTTCTCCTTTTCCTCTCTCTATTAATTGTAGTTAGCTCTTCTACCTGATAGGTGCCCTTGAAGGCACAGTAATATCTTTATATCTTTTCTTTCTATATCTATACTGGGGTTATATATAACAAACTACCCAAAGAAGGTGCCCTCTCAGGCATAGGATATCTTCACATCATCTTTATCTCATTTACGTTGCAGTCCCCCTTACACAACAATCTGAGATGTTAACTTACTCTCATTGTTAGCCTGACATCTCCTGTGAATACCTAGACTGCAGCTTGTATCTAATAGCAACATCAGACAGTATTTTTGTGTTGTCACACGATTTCAGTGTCAACTTTCATTTATGACTAATTGTAACAGAGTATTCTTTATAAACTGCAGCTGCAGATGGTCTCTATTTTGAAGCCTGACAAACTTTAACATAGTACTCTTGACAAACTGTAACAGTAGACAAACTGGAGCTGGACATTTAGGTCCATTTAGACATTTCAAACAACAGCTCCGTTATTTAGATGCTGTTTGTCTCTTTTAAATCTTACATTTCTGCATATTATCTCTTTATGTCTTTTTATACATATATCTAGACGTATTAAGAGTAAATGTGTAAAATTATCACTTTGTATTTTGTTCACTATTAAAAGTTATATTTTACAGTATATATTTAAGGCAGTGTTCTTTCTCTTCTTGCTTTCAACCACATTTCGTTTAGGGTTAACCCCTTCACTGCCTTGATACTTTATTTTTATACCTGGCTTTCACTTTGTTAAACTTATTAAAATATTTAGTTATAAAAGTGTCTACTTGGTGACCCCAAGCATACCTTAAAATTATAAAAGACAATCTGATGTCTTTTAAGAGATTGACCATATGTAGTAATAACAATGTCCACTTGATGGCCTCAGCATACCTAAAAATATAAAATACAATCCATAGTGCTCTCTGTATGATCAAACACTTAATTAAAGAGACACTCCAGACCCCTAAAGCACTTAAGCTTACTGAAAAGCTTTATGTGTAAAGTGTGTGTCCTGTTTTTGTTTTTGCTTTTTGGAAAAAGTGCATATTTCAGTAGAAATTGACACTTTTATAAATTATACTGGTTACACCTCCTGACTTTCTTTTTTTGACATTTTTTATTGAGGCAATGTTGCTTCATTGAACAGACTAGCAACATTCAGCAATACAACAACATTAAGGTTTTAATCAACACAGCAGTACATAGAATGGCATATCAGTTGCAGTACAAAGTTACAGAGCTGTACAGTGGGAGTCGCTGAGGGAGGGATCCAGTCAAGTTTATTTTGAGAGTGAAGGAGATATATTCCGTACTTTGCCTCAGTAGAGGAGAACCATTGTTGGTCACTTCTATGGAGCCTGTAGAAGGATGTACAGCTAGGGCTTTAAAGCAGACAACAGGTCCTGTTACTTCTTGGTTTGGTTAGCTTAGTAGCACTGAACTCAAGAGGCAACAATTACCCAGAACACCTGCCTTGTAAAGACTTCTCATTGAGCTGCATTAGGAAGTCTGTGATTGGACAATTACATAAAATCTGGGTGAGTTAGAAGAGGAGAGCTTGAAAAGGCAAAAGACGAGATAACTGCAGGTTTTGCAAGCTATTTTAAGATATAAATAAAAAACACATACTCAGTAAAGTGTGCAACCAAATTAAGCGCTTAAAACTATCTTTTATAAAGTGACTAGCAGCTCTAACACTCCCATGTGGGGTTACCTCCATACCCACATTTTCAATAAAACCAGTTAAAATTGTAATACAAGTGTAACGTGGAGTGCTAAATAACTTGCAAAAGTATATATTAAAAAATAATTCAGGGGTATACACTGAGAGCTTGAAAAAAAGGAGAAACAGAACAAATAGTGCAGATGGTACTTTTAAACGTTTAGAATATATTTAAATTGGATCCACTCACATGGATTAGAGCGTGAGAGAACACTGGCTCAGTAAAACAGCACTTATATGCTTTTAAGGAAGCATATCACTTCCCATCAGGTAGGATTCCAGACTCAAGTAACATAAAATAGAAAAAAAGGACTTCCAATAATGTAATTTGCATGCACCATAAACCTTAATAATAACCAATTGGTTAAGCTCACATTTTATAGAGCCCTTATGTCCTAGCTCTAAGGTTCTAAGTTTGTTGCCAATTTAGGGGCTGGCCATGACCCAAGGATCCTCTCTGGAGTTGAAATTTGACCATAAAGGATACTAGGTAATTAACAATTTATTACACCAGATCATTTTAAAACAATAAAACTCCTTGTTGCAAAGAATAAAATAAATAGTACACTTTAGCAATAAAAATCCATCAAATAATGCCAAAATGCATTTCACTCGATCAATCGATGAGGAAGCACCAAAGTGATACCAGCCAATAGTTTAAGTGCCCTGGTTATATCGAGCCAGTGCTTCCTGGAGCAAGTTGCCATGTTGTAGTTCTTGAATACCCAAGAGTGTGTTTATATTGTATTTGGATTCCTTGTTACTGACTTTGGTTTATTTAATCGTTTCTCTACTCTTTGTGTTCCTGACCCTTTGGCTTGTTTATTGATTGTCTTGTTTTCTCCTACTCTTGTCCTCGGCTTTCTCTCTGACTATTCTATACATTAAATCCGGCCATTCTAAGGCCTGGTAATATGTGGTATATTTCTCCTCAGCAAATGTACCATATTAACATGTACAGCTCACTTGCAACCCGAGGCACAATCTGCTACCCGTGTATCCACTATCACGTCCTTGGCCTATGAGACCAGTCATTACGCTCCCCCTGCTCATATTAAAACTCAACAATGTTATGGTATAGATATAAATGGCAATAATAATAATAATATATTGACTTGCCGCAGTTTAATCAATCAGGTCAGCATCCAGCATTTCGAGACTGATAGAGCAAAGATTGCGTTTTTAGTTAACAATTTAGTTGATCAGGCTCTTGCCCTTTATAGGAGTCAGAATCACCTATAGTCCATAGTTATGCTGACTTTCTTGTAGCCTCTAAAAGGACTTTTGATGCTGCTGGGTTTGCTCATTATGCTGGCAAATCACTAATGAGAATTAGGCAAGGTTCTCGCACTGTAGCAGAGTATGCTATTGAGTTCAGAATTGGTTACTGCCTTTTAGGAAGTTTTAGCTGATAACATCCAGGATAAGATCATTGCTATGGAATTATCTTCAAAATTAAACGATTGTATAAATTATTGTATACACATAGATAATTGTATCAGAGATAAATTAAAACAAAAAGAGAGACAAAGAAGAATGGTTATGTGACCTGCAGAAACCCTGTGTAACAAGGCAGCAATATGAAGATCCTGTTATATCTTTATTAATAAAGTACTTCGTTATAAAGGAATAATTGACTGATTTGTACAAAACATCACATCACGCCACCTGTCCGTGAGGTATTAGCATTGCCTGCTCCAGATCCCATGTAATTAGGTGTGACAACATTATCTGAAGCTGAGGAGTCCTTCAGAAGAAGAGAAGGACGTTGTCTTTATTGTGCACAGAGAGGTAATCTTAGGAAAGAATGCCAAAACCATCTGGAAAAGTCTCACACCTAAGGCCTATTGGGGGCGTGGCCTTGTGTTTGATGACTTTGTCCCATGTTCCTGAAACATCCACGAGAATAAGATCCTTGTCATAGACTTAATAGATTCAGGAGCAGCAGAAAATTTCAGAGATACCACTTTTGTTTCTGAATTTGTTTCTGCCATTCCTGTCCTTCTAAAGGCAACACGTTTGACCGTTGAGGCCATATATAGTAGACAACTTTGTAGTTTTCTTATTATCATGAGACCAGAACCATCTCTATGCCTGTTGGTGTCTTACATACGGAAAGCATTGTCTTCCAAGTTTTGTCCTCTCTGTTCTGTCCTGTTGTATTGGGTTTCCTTTGGTTGGTCAAACACAACCCAGTTATTGATTGGAAGGCTGGGAAGATAATTAAATGCATTACTAAGTGCCATAAAGAGTGTCTTTCTTGGTTAAACCCATACTCACTATCCATGTTCCTACTGTTACCACTCTTACCACTGTTGTTCATCCGCAATACTCTGGTCTCAGTGAGTATTTGACAAAAAGGAAGCTGACAAACGTCTGCCTCATTGGTCTTACGATTGTGCAGTTGATCTCCTACCTGGGATTATGCCACCTTAAGGAAGGGTGTATCCACTTTTTGTTAAAGAGAATATGGTCATGGAGGAGTACATCAGAGAAACTTTAGCTAAACGGTTAATCAGAAGGTTTTATTCCTCTACTGGAGCATGGTTCTCATTTGTATCTCAAAAAGAGGGTGACCTAAGACCTTGTATAGACTGTAGGGGACTGAATCATATTACAATTTGTAATGTATATCTTATCCTCTGATTACTGAATTGTTTGATCATCCTAAAGGATACATGATATTTACCAAATTAGATCTCAGGGGTGCACAAAATTTGGTTAGGATATGTGAAGGAGACGAGTGGAAGACAGCTTTTAATTCCCATAGTGGGCATTATGAGTATTTAGTTATGCCAATTGGCTTGTGCAATGCTCAGTTATGCCAATTGGCTTGTGCAATGCGTCTTCCAGGACCTCATCAATAGTGTCTTGAGAGATCTGTTACCCATTTGGGTTGTTGTATATCTCAATGATATTCTAGGACATTCACCAGATCTTCAGACAAAGTGAAAAAGTGTTCCATTAAGCGAGTTTTTAGACAACTTGTAGTCATACCTACATAATGTGATTAGATCCTTATTTGCATATGTATGTTTTGTTTTGCTTCTATGTTAAGTAGGTGACTTTATTTGTGATGATTTCATTAGGTTTGCATATTATGCACTTCATACATTTATAAAAGCCAGTGTAATTTTTTTTTGTCACATTTTCTAGTAATTGCAAATTTAAATCTGTTAACCTCAATATATTTGTGTGTGCTAGCAACTCTGTACTACCCCAACAATGGGTTGTGTAATAACTTTGTTTATGTTTGTTATAAAGCAATAAAGAATACCTGGCATTTCTCTAAATTGAACCCTGGTTATATATACATGTTTTATTGCCACTTTTATTAATATATATTTTATTCTGTTCCTGGCACTGTGTGTAACATTCTTCAGAAGACTGCAGAACATATTATCCTTGGTGGAAATTCTGAGCAATCTAATTGCTCTAACAAGTGTTTTTATTTGTTATCTGAGCTTTTATTTTATCTCATCTACTGACTTCAACTCAGGGCACTGTTGTATTTTGTCTTTTATTTTTTTATACTCTAGTTTATGTTGAAGAAGAGGATGTAACATCCACATATGCATTAGTGAGGATTGCACCACTGTACACCGTCAAATTCGGAGCTGGTTGGAAGGTCCTCCAAATGTGAGTGGAAATTTATAAATCTGTTGTGTGTTCTCCAAGAACCACAAACACAATACACTATTGTTTTTCACATATTTATCTTTTCAAATATACTGATGAAATATCCAAATACGAAGGGTTTTCATTCTCATTTGGATATTTCATGAGTACACGTGAAAAGAGAAATATGTGAAAAACACTAGTGTAGTATGCTTGTGGTGCACAGATAACCTGTTAAAAATGGATAGGGATAAGTGAAAATTTTGGATTGTGTCTTTTTTCATTGTTTTTCTTCTTTTTACATTATTCAATTTTAGATGCAAGATGTATTTGTTATATGAGGTTGTCTGGATGCCTATAGTTTCCTATTAATTGATTTTAGCCTTTTTTAGTTTTCAGTAAGAAAATTGGAGATGTTTCTTTTTTATAATTTTTAAATTTTATATATATATATATATATATATACACATATATATATATATATATATATATATATAAATAAGAGGAATAGAAGGTAGTAATATAAGTGGGTCACTGTCAATGTTACAGTAGTTAATTAGTAAAAGAGTTTTTACAAATATCTTTGACATTCTACTTTATATAAGTCAGTAAAAGGCAGTTATTTGGTTGTGTTTTATTTTTGTTTAAATTCACTCAAATCCAACAGAGATGTTACCTGCTGGCAAGCAAGTTTTTCTTGCTGTATTTAAAGTATGTTATGTTCTTAAAGTGCTAGAACAGTACATTAGATTTGATTCTATTTTTTTTGGTGGGGGGCTGAGAAGGGTGCCTTGAATTGAAAACATTTTTTTTTTTTTTTAATTTTTCACAACAATCAGAGATATATATTATATCAACTGCTTGCTGCAAAACTCTAGGGTAAGGCTTCTGTACTCTTTTATTAACACTTTTAAATTACATAGAAACATATAATGTGACGGCAGATAAGAACCATTTTTCTAAATACTTTCATTAGTCCCTGACTTTATCTTGTCTATGATAGCCTTATGCCTATGCTACTCATGCTTAAAGGGACACTGTAGGCACCCAGACCACTTCTGCCCATTGGAGTGGTCTGGGTGCCAACTCCCACTACCCTTAACCCTGCAAATGTAATTATTGCAGTTTTTGATAAACTGCAATAATTACCTTGCAGGGTTAAGTCCTCCCCAAGTGGCTGTCTACTAGACAGCCACTAGAGGGAACTTCCTGCTCTATAGCACAGGTTTTCTGTGCTAGAGTGTCGCTGGACGTCCTCACGCTGTGTGAGGACCTCCAGCATCGCTCAATTCCCCATAGGAAAGCATTGAAAATCGTTTGCAATGCTTTCCTATGGGGTGCGCTAATGCATTGCCGCGCATGCGCATTAGGTCTCCTTGGCCGGTGGGCGCGATCAGTCTCGCCCACCGGCCGACGTAGGCAGAAGGTGAAGCGGCAGGGGAGGAGCAGGCAGCGATGTGGGACATGTCGCTGCCTCAGGTAAGTCACTGAAGGGGTTTTCACCCCTTCAGCAACTGGGGATTGGGGGGTGGGAGGGAGAGGAATCCTGCAGTGTCAGGAAAACAGATTGTTTTCCTGGCACTGGAGATTCCCTTTAAACTCCCTGACTGAGTTAACCTCTACCACTTCAGCTGGAAGGTTAATCCATGCGTCCTCTACTCTCTCTGTAGAGTAATACTTCCTGAAATTATTTTTAAACATTTGCCCCTGTAACTGTTGTTGTGGTAGTTTTTCTTCTTTTAAATATAGTCTCCTCTTTTACTGCATTGATTCCCTCTATGTATTTGAATGTTTTTATTATAACCCCCCGTCTCATCTTTCTTCCAAGCTATACATGTTAAGATCATTTAACCTTTACTAGTAAGTTAACACACCGAACCACCAGGGAGAGACACTGGACCACCATGGAATTTAACCCCTTGTCTCCCTGCCACGCCCCCACACTGTAACCCATAATCTTCATGCCCTCCCACACTGTCCCCTTCTCTACCTGCACCCCTCCCCACACTGTAACCTCTTCTCTCCCTGCCCCCCTCCCCACACTGTAACCTCTTCTCTCCCTGCCCCCCTCCCCACACTGTAACCTCTTCTCTCCCTGCCCCCCATATTGTTACGCCCATTCTCTTCCTGCCCCCTCCCCACATGGTAACCCCTTAACACCCTGCCCCCCCACTGTAACCCCTTCTCTCCCTGCCCCCCAAACTGTAACTAATTCTCTCCCTGCCCCCCTCCCCACTCTGTAACCTTCTCTTCCTGCCCTTCTACTAACACTGTATCCCCTTCTCACCCTGCCCCCTCCTCACACTGTAACCCCTTCTCTTACTGCCCCCTTCCCCACACTGTAACCCCTTCTCTCCCTGCCCCCCATTGTAACCCTTTCTCACCCTGCCCCCCCACTGTAGCTCTTTCTCCCAAAGCCCCCCACACTGTAACCCTTTTTCCCCCTGCCACTGCCCACTGTAACCTTTTCTCACCCTGTCCACCCACGTTGTCACCAGCACACACACTCCCTTCCACACTGTCACCCTCACCTCCAATTGCTGTATGTATGTGTATCTGTGTGTCCTTTTGTGTCAGTGTGTTTGTATTTGTGTGTCCATGTGTGTCTGTGTGTCAGTGAGTATCTCTGTGTGGGAAACTAGGTGTCAGTGTGTGTGTGTCTGTGTATTTGCATGTGTGTCAGTGTGTGTCTCTGCATGCGTGTGGAAGTGTATACACTGCACACAAATGCACACCTGCATTTAAACACCGACATTCACACACATACTCCATACAAAAACATGCTTACATGCCTCTTACATGCCTCTAAAACAAATTACCATGATGTGCTAAAACTGCCATAATATGCCAAACTATGCCTCTAAAACTGCTATGATAGGCTAATTTTGTGCATCTAAAAGTGATTGCTATGGTGTGCCAATTGTATGCCTCTAAAGCTGCCATGTGCCACCTTTATGCATCTAAGACTGTTTGCCATGGTGTGCCAATTGTATGCTTTTAAAATGGATTGCAATCACGTGCCAATTTTATGCATCTAAGACTGTTTGCCATGGTGTGACAATTGTATGCCTCTAAAGCTGATTGCCATGATGTGCCAGGTTTATGCATCTAAAAGTGATTGCCATGAAGTGCCAAGTTAGTTTATGCATCTAAAGCTGATTGCCATGATGTGCCAATTGTATGCATTTAAAGCTGGTGGCCATGGTGTGACAATTTTATGCGCCTAAAGTTGCCATAATGTGCCAATTTTATGCCTCTAAAACTGATTGCCATGGTCTGCCAATTGTATGCAGCCAAAGTTGCCATGATGTGCCAATTTTATGCCTCTAAAACTGATTGTCATGGTCTGCCAATTGTATGTTTTTAAAGATGATTGCCATATAGTGTGTAAATTGTATGCCTCTAAAATGGATTGCAATGATCTGCCAAATGTGTGCCTCTAAAGCGGATTGCCATGGTGTTCATTTTTAAAATATGCATTAAAAGCAGTTTGGTCTCAAAAAATTACAGTTTTCAAAAGTGGGTCTTGGCCCATAAAAGTTTGGGAAGCCCTGCTCTATTACATTCCCTGCCTACCTTTAAGTCATCTGAAATAATTACTCCTAAATCCCTTTCTTGGATGTTGAGGTTAGTAATGTATCAAATATTCTTTATGCTGCCCTTGAGTTTTTATGCTCAAGATGTAAGATCTTGCACTTATCCACATTAAATGTCAGTTGCCACAGCTCTGATCATTTTTTTCAAGTAAGCTAAATGATTTGCCATTTGGCTTATCTCTCCTGGGAACATCAACCCTGTTGCAAATCATCAGCAATCAGACATACCTTACCACCAAGACCTTCTGTAATATCACTAATAAAAATATTAGAGTGAATGGGTCCAAGTACAGATCCCTGAGGTACCCCACTGGTAACAAGACATTGCTTTGAATATACTCCATTGACTACAACCCTCTGTTGTCTGTCACTCAGCCTCTGCCAAAATACTAAAATACAATTTTGGTGTAAATTTGTGAAGATCTTAATTAAAACATAGCATTGGAAACTAGTAAATTGAATGTTTACATTGTTTCAAAATGTTTTGATCTGTCTAAAAACAAAAATATTGTGTTCTGTTATTTTCATAATTTTTCACTTCAGTCAAATAATGTCTACACCATTATGAGAAATAACCAATTGTTCCAGCGTATCTCCCTAGACTCTTTTGTAATTTTCAAGGAGTTAAAATTAAAGTAACACTTCCCGCACTGTTACCACTACAGCTCACTATAGTTTTAATGGTGGCAGGAATGTCCTGGGACCCTCTCATTGTAAGTAATCAAACCGTTCTGCCAGGCACCACTTCCCGCCTCCACAATAAAGACCCTGCCAGAAACTCTCTGACCATTCTAAAATGGTTTGGCTTACAATAAGGGGACACCAGGGCACTCCTGCCACCATAACCTACAGCAAGCTGTATAAGTTATGGTGCTTGGAGTCTCCCCTAAAGTGCCAGTAAATAAAGTGCCAATATTCCCCTTGTTAAAATGTACAGTGGAAGAATTTATGCATATTTACATTAAATAAAAGTAAACCTAATAAAAGCTTAAAGTCTGAACTAAACCTTGCAGTGCAGGGCATAGCTCATTTGCTGAGAGAGATCAGCTTACACTATCAGCCAATGAGCTAGCTGAGAAGATTCTGCTTGGGATTGTCCAGCTCTCGGTTGTTAGTAGTGGAGGCAGGTTATGGCTTCCAGTGGACCCCAGGCAAGAAATTAAACTATTCTAAAATTGTTTGGCTAGTTACAATAGGGTGAGGGGCACAGTGGCACTCATGCCACCATAAACGACAGCAAACTGTAGCTATGATGCTTGGATTGTTCTTTTAAATGTCAAAAAATTGATACCTCTGGTTAAAATGTACACTGGAAGAAAATATGCTTATTTACATCAAATACAAACAAATATAATAAAAGCTTAAAGTCTTTATACCAAATTCAAAGCAAGTTTTTATCATACACACCATATTTTATGATAATAATAAAGGATATGATGCATTGTAGATTTGGATCTGCGTGGATCTGAGTCTGTTTTAAACTAGCAACACTTGCATATATCCGTGCTGTTAGATACTGAACTATCGTCAAAGGTTGCTAAGCAACTGATAACTTGGGGCATGCCATAGACTTCGAATGAGGGCTAATAATAATATAGAAATAAGAGGTCACAATACAATTTCCTATTATTTTTATAGCAATCTTCAAAGCTGCTGCAGACATTATAGGATGGGAATGTTTTTTATAGTGAAAATTAAGAAAAGCAAATTATTTATCCCGTAGTACGTTCTCAGTGTATCCATGGATCATATGAAATACTATTCAGTTTCATAGGGAATATACCCCCAACTCCCACAGTAGTAATAGATCAGTTGTTTAGGCAAAGAGTACATGGTGGTCTTAGATACAATACAAGATGTTATCAAATAACTGAAAGTTCAAAGCTGTAAACCTATAGTTAAAAAAATATCTTGTGGGACCCAAACGAGTCAGTAAGCTTGGGTGCTCACATCAGGTGTGGGACAGGAATAACCTAAAAAAAATGATTATGATCATTCTTTGGTTCTCAACCTATACTTTCAGCAATGAAGTACTAAATTGTAATGTTTAATTTATATAATAAGACTTTCAGCATAAGCTGGCATGTGGATAATGCATGCTCAAGTTGGATCGATCTTGGAATGCAAAATAGGATGTGCAATTTCAGTAGCATTGATATTGTTGATCCAGTGAAAAGTCTTAGAGCTCATATCAGTCTAAGGTTGGCTATAGTATAGGAGATAAAGCTGCCCCTTCCAAAAATACCTACTTCTTTCCTTCCCCCAAAAGACGCTTCATGGAAACTGGCAGCCAATGGAAAATTGTAGGACAGAATACCTTGGCTATTTTAGCCATGACATTTGCAGTTTAACTGACTGTTTGATATAGTTCCAATCACCTCAATGATCCTTTAGTCTACTGGCAATATGCCGTGCAGTAACCTTGTGGCAAAATTAGCAACTTCCTACTACCTGCATTTAGTGAGCTCCAAATGGGCAAATAATATTCTTACAACCATTTTCTAAGATTTAGGAATCATTTTTTATGTAATTTTGTGTTCTGTGAAGTGTCTTATTTTCTGTCTCTAATCAATTTGTATTAAATAAATTGTTCTAAAACTGGTCTAATATGTGGCTTTTCTGTACCTAAATTATGTTATTTTTTGCAGATCTCCAAATTTACAGTAGTTTAAAAAAAAGAGTAAAACAGAACAAGTTCCTGGTGGAAAAACAAAACAAAAAAGGAAGATTGATAAAGCTGTTGCATTGCAGAAGAAATAGAAGCAGAAGCAACACACGAAAAAAACAAAAAACAGACAGATTTGACAAACTGAACAACAAACAAAAAGAAAAGCCCACCAGGAAAAGCACCAAACTTTCACAATCTCTCTGCTATTATTTTGCCAATGAAAATGTTTGGGAAAATTAAGTTAATTGTTTCCAATCCCCATTTGCTGATGTCAAAGATTGAAATCACATTTTAGCGGCCATTTAACCTTGCAGAATTCATCTACCCAAGAAAAAAATAGAATTTGCCATGCTTATATGTCAAACTGTACATACTTTTATTTACTTAGATCTCTTTGGGAAATTCATATTTTATTTAAGGAACGTGTTACACATTTATCCAATAAACAACAACATTTGGTACAAAAAGATTTTTATTTCTTTTTTTTGCAACTAATGTGAACAGTTTACCTCAAGATTAACAATAAATGTTTTTTATTTTTCAACCATTACACAGCTTCTGAATTGAATCTACGGACAGTAAAATAGCACATCATGTATCATATAGTTTCTCCATGTATACAAGTTGCAGTATTTAGCTAAATGTCCTGGATGTCAAACGTTACATTAAACATAATTACAATTTGATATGCACAGTACAATCTACTTTGTAGGCCAAACCTAGAGCGACATGCAGTTGACAATACTAAATGATGGTACTAAAAATATATCTTTCTTACTGTCGTTTTCATTGGGGAAAAAAAAGTGTAAGAAAGATTTTCTAAATCATGCTTTTACTTAATTTCTGTTGGTTTAAGGGCTACACGTAAATTGTACTTTAAATAAATTCTCAGTTAAAAACATACCTAATAATAATTTAAAACAATGTATACATTAAGGCGACTTAATTTATTTAAAACACA
Source organism: Pelobates fuscus (assembly GCF_036172605.1). Lineage (NCBI taxonomy): Eukaryota > Metazoa > Chordata > Amphibia > Anura > Pelobatidae > Pelobates > Pelobates fuscus. The sequence goes on from NC_086322.1 coordinate 235,407,980, forward strand.
GAACAATTGGTAAAATAAAAACGAAACGATTTTGTTACAAAAACAAACGTTAATTTTCTTTAAAATACATTTTATGTTTTACGGTCACAAGTTATTTAAATATAGTTTTTCTTTGGATTTAAGTCACAGACAAAAAAATGCAACAACAAAAACATTTATTTATTTTTAATGATTCCAAATATTGAATGTGGCTCTTTTTCAAGTTTATTATGTCCCCTGAGCATTGGATTTGAAAATGATCACTCATTAAAAAGATGGAGTTATTAGAGTAAAAAATTGAAAGTTTTGATATTAAATTTAATGCATTTTTTTTTTTGTCATTTACAATTGATTTGTTTTTACTAGGTAACCCATGATTTGCGACTGATAAATATACACTTACCAATTCTGTGCATCTTCAACAGTTTTCCACGTCATACAATGTCATTGTAATGAACAAATTATAGGCATACTATATCTCTTTATACCTAGATATATTAAGGCAGTATAAACACAATACAAGAAGATACACACACCATTACGGACCTCTTACACTTTAACATTTCTATGACCAGGAAGAATCAATAGCCAAGTTCAATTTAAGGAATGGAAATATTCCATCTTCAAAGCATAGATGCTTTGATATTAATTTTTCTATACTATTTTGTTAAAATGAATGTGAGATCTTTCCTATTTTCTATTTCTTAGACAAAAATACTGGCTAATTAGCTTGTGATATAATAAGGGACTCACTTTGAAAACTCTGCTGTATATTTAAAGATCAGAGAAAAATACAAAACAACAAATGCAAAAAATAAATAAAAACATAATTAGCTCAAGTCCACTACCAAGTGATTAAGTGACTTATGTTCATCTGTAAATGTTATTATGAAGGGACAGTAGAATAAAACAAAAAAAATGCTTAATTTAAAGAACCACTACAGCCACCAAATTAACTTTAGCTTAATGAAGTAGTTTTATTGTATAGGTCATGCATCCATAGTCCCACTGCTCAACTCTCTGCCATTTAGGAGTTAAAACACTTCTGTTTATTTCCATGCAGCCCTAGTTACACCTTCCTCTGGATGTGACTCACACAGCCTGCATAAAAATGCTTTCATTTTCAATCAGATGTTTACTTACTGTAGAAGTTTGTATCCCCTGCTCTGTAAAACCAACTTTAAACTCATACAGGAGGCTCCTGCAAGGTCTAGTAAGGTATTTCCAAGCAGGAGATAATACATTCTAAATTACACAGAATTTACAATAAAGGAAGTGTGAACATTAGAGCTCTATTTACAGGAAGTGTTAAGAAAGGCTGTGCATGTTACTTGCTGGGAGGTGTGACTAGGGTTGCATAAACAAGTGATTTAACTCCTAAATGGCAGATAATTGAGCAGTGAGTGTGCAGGGGCATTCATTTATACACCAAATGTGCTAATTAAACCTCAAGTTTTTTTTTGGGTGACAATAAAGGTCATCTCGAAATATGCACCTTATTAATCTGACAAGAATACTACATTGTATAGAGAGAGAGAGAGAGAGAAAGAGAGATACGGTATTACTACAACAGGAGCAAATTGACATCACAATCCAGTTCAATCCTGGCACAAAGACATACATACATTGCCTTGGGAGAGGAGAGACAGAAACATACTCTATATACTATGAATCGTTGACAATAAAGGACAGAATTCATGAGTGCCATGGAACCAGGGTGGATGTAGTCAGTTCCATGACAGAGCTAGCTAAATACAGCGGTGCAGATTTCGACATGTAATGTTATTTTTCAGAACTCGCAAACACATATTTGTTAAGTATAGGGACAGATTAACATGTTAAAAAATCTGTGGAATCTGGGACAGTCACCTTTAAGCTTTGGATTTTTTTATTACACATGTCCGATATAGAACTATTTTCTGTAAATCATAATTTTTATATTTTTCCTAATGTTAATGTTATGTTGTAATGGTTTATTTTTTACATTTAAATGTGGCTGGATTATCAAATTAACAACACCTACATAATATGGAATTGCTATTAACATAAACAATAATAACATTTTTACTTCACTGTGCCTTTAACAGTGACCGTTAATAAATAATCTTAAAGGTAACATTTTAATTACAATTTGTATATTTCAACAATATACATTTATGTTAATGAAATAACATTAAACATGTATATACTTTATTTTTTGTTTATGAATATAAAAATGCCAACATTTGTGTGTTTAAATAAACAGATCACTGACAAAAAAATAACTTTTCAAATTTTATTAACTTAAAAGTGAGTTATGATGAGTCGACAACAGCAAAATCCCAATATTTATCCCAAAACTGGTGAGTTGGAAAAATTGTTTGTTCCAATTTGGCTACTTAAAAAATAAAAAAAAATAAAAAAAAATTACTGTTGCATATATAGTGCAATGATGCAAAGCATTATTTAATATCTATCTACTGTACACACTGCTCCTGCTCTAGTTGTGGATTCTGGACTATTGTACTTTCACGTAGTTTAATATTAAAGATACATTCTATAAATCAGATCTTAAACGCATTAAACAAAACCTTGTGTTTTGTTTTTTTTTACCTTATATTCATTGCAAAATTGAAGGTAACCTACCATCAGGATATAAGCCTAAGGATATTATCCTTAGGTAATTTAGCTTTATAAATAATAATGCTCTCATGCAATTTCTATGGAATACACAAGCTTCCTGTTTGTAATATTCATTGAATTAGATTCGCTGAGTCACGGTCGGAATTATAACCATTTTATCTCACTGATTGTTTTTTAATGGTTTAACCCAGAATTAGTCCCCAGGTACCCATGACTCTGCCTCCATGTGGAGGGCCATTCAGAGTGTACAAACTCATACCAGTTATAGACTGGAGATGCTGACACTCTAAACCTATGATACCACTTATTGCTGCTCAGGCTTGTGCAATAGCATTACACAAAGCAGCAGAGAGGCACCAGGATGATGGGGACCTTCATTCAGTGATAAACAGTAGGTAAATAGGTATCAGTACATTTTATTTTTAATTTATAAGACATTCTAAGCACCATAACAACTTCATGTCACTGCAGGGATTATGGTGACTGGAGACTTTTGGACAGTGATATGCCACTGTCATAATAACATATCACTGCAATAAGATTCAATTGTTATGGTGCCTAGAATGTCCTTGTAATTAAAAAATAATAATAATAATTCAATGTACTGATACCTATTTAATTATTACAACAAGTATAGTGCTTGTCAATTAAAGGGACACTCCAAACTGGAAGTAACATATTTTTTTAATGCAATTACTTTTGCTGCAAATCCACTGGCAAACAGCAGTATAAGAGTACCTTCCAGATTAGAAAGAGGCTCCACCAAATAGGAGCCACTTATTCTGGTCTGCGAGGTCTGATTGCATACTGCAAACCTTTCTAGAAGTTATATATAGGATATGCATTCCAGCCACCAGTCCACATCTGATGAGTGGAACTAGTATGTAAGCTGATTGTAGTCGTATGGCAGCTGCTATCATCCTATGAACAGCGTCGTCATAACTATGTTAAATGGTTTTGCACGGTGTTCTTAGAACTGTGCTAGCAAGTTGGACATATTTGTAAAACAAAGAAGGAAGCATAAATTCTTCCTTTGACATCAGTTACTGAAGGAGGAGTCTTATACAGTAATTGTTGTAAACTGCTGCATTTGCAAGAAAATCTGCATTGGAACAACACCAGAGGACCTTTTTGCACCATAATATTGGCAATGAGTATAGATTATCAGAGGTGAAGTGACCCTTAAAACATGTTCACAATCTCTAGGTAAGTTTTGGTTGGGGGTAGATATATGTAACCCACAAATGGAATGGTCTACACTACACTGTTTAATGACTGAGGAACGTAATTAAACTATTAGAATTATTCACTAAAGTGCAAATTGTCTCAAAATCCAAAGCGACTGTCAGATTTCAAGGAGAGAGTAACTGAATGGGAAAGTCACATTTTACGCCTTGATTTAACAAGCTTTCCAAATAATTCAATACTGTTAGAAAAACTTTCCAAATGATTTATCTACAAAAACTCCCATAGACTTTAATGGTGACTTCTGTAGCTAAATCATTTGGAAATCATTTCTAACAGTATTGAATCATTTGGAAAGCTTATTGAATCGAGGCCTACATTTTTGCCAATTCACCGTTTATTGACATTCATTGAAACTCCACTCTAGCCAGCTCAAACTTGAAGGGCAAATTCTAAACTGCGGCTGTGCCTTCATTTTTAATACTTCAGAGACATACTTGTCTTGTGATTCTCACAATATAAAGCTCTTCGCTGTAGGAATTATAGTTTTTAAAATACGACCGTTTGAATATGGCAACCGCCAAAATACTCTGACCTGTGCCAGGCTGGAGCGGCAAGTGATGTCATAGACAGGGCCTTTTGTACACTCACGTGATAAAATCATAGTCCAATAAAAAAAGAAAGGTTCATTATGCTGTGAATTTATCACACAGATTAATATATACATAGCAGACTAATAGAACTATTCCATTAAGTTATTTTAGGTAACAATAGCCTCAATTTAATTTGTTTATATCAGCATCAGAAATGATGACAATCTGGTCTCATTTTTATATTTTTGGATAAGCTTTTCAAATGTTCACAATCTGAAAAATATTTCAAATGATTTAGCTAAAAAAGAAACCATTAAAATCTATGGAATTTTGTTTTGTAGATAAATCATTGAAAAAGTTTATCCAAAATACTAAATCATTTCAAAAGTTTATCCAAAAAAGCTTAAATCGAGGCCAGAGGCCTACAAAAATTCCCATAGATTTTAATGATGACTATAAATCATTGAAAGAGTTTTTTCTAATTATCATTTTTGTATTATTATTTTTTCTAATTTCTGATACTGTTCCAAATGAATTGAAATTGAGCCCTATGCACCTAGTTGTTTCTGTTGGCTACTTCCAGATTTTACATATTTTGATACATTTCTCACTATTATGTCTCTGTACAATGACGTGTTATGTGTAATTGAACCTGCTTAACAATCATATATAATGCGTATACATATGCTTATTTTCCCTTATGTGTATGAATTGTGTGCCTCATGATCAATAATCACATATCATACTGTAATTCCACTGCAGCTAACAATTCTGTTTATTGGCCTAACTTATAGTAATTCCATTAGAGGTTCTTGTAAATGTAATAACATGCACTATATATAAATCTGTCATATAATGATTTTGCTACAGCTAGAAATTCAAAACGATAATTTGTTATCATTCATGTTACAGCACTAGAGTTCTGGTGCAGACAGGAATTCTGGGTGGTTATATGCTTCTATGGCCAATACATTTTAAGGAGAGTTGGTAGGGAAACAGGAGTACTAATCCCAAGAGTATTCTAAAAACATCACTTAACCTAGAAGTCCTTGATTTAATTTTGGATAAGCTTTTTTAAATGACCACAATCTGGACTCATTTGAATATTTTCAGATAGGCTTTTCAAATGATCACAATTGGTTAGAAAAAAAAACATTTCTAAAGATAAATCATATGAAAACAAATAAATGAAAAAAATAACATAAAATAAAATATTTTTGTAGATATTCCCACAAGGAAAATAAGCATGTTTACAGTTTATTGAGAGTTCTTTGCAATTCAGGTGCCCTAGGGAATTCTCTTCACTTGAGGTAATCTCCATGGAGCTAAACTACCAGGAAGTAACAAGGCCAGCTATCTTACTTGAGAGCCATGGGGATTGTAGCAAGGTTTATTTATAAAAATTACAGGGTTTTTTTTTCAATTGGCACTTTTATAAAATGAAAAAAGAGGTCCACTCTTTATAAATGAAACACTTTACCAAGCTGAAGTGTTTTATGTGTTTGGAGTGTCCCTATAAAGTACAGTACTATACAATATGTCTTTAGGTTGAAATGGAATCGTGTCTCTATAAGAAATATATGGGTAAGCAATCATTCTCTTTAGGAATGAGGAATCACTAACTTACAATTCTGATGCTTGGTCAAATAGAACTACCTACTAGCTTTCCTGTTTTACATAAAAACAATGAGTACTAAGCAGCTTTTGCTAATATAAAGGAATGTTTAGTAGTAGTATCTTTGTTATCTTTATTAGTTTTCAAAACAAAATTCCTTGTTTTGCTCTATACTTGCTGGTATATTGCCGACTATCATGTGTTCCCCTCTCCTCAACACTCCTTTCCCCTACTCCCCTTCCTTACTTCTGTATCTTCTTGATTTTACTTTGAAATTCAAAAAAATATTATTTGCCACAAAAAATAAATTCTTTACAAGAATCTGTAACAATGTTACAAAAAATATTTCTGAATTATTGGCCCCTTTGATTGATTTGATAAATAGAATAATGTTATTGAGTAATTTATTGCTATGTGGAATATCTGTCTGAGGTTAGCTAACATTTTAAGGATTTGGCACTTCATAATTCCATTAACATCTTCGAAGGTGCCCTTCTGGATAGCAGAGCATCATGTGAGAGAATTCAGAGCATTTGGGATGGCAAAGATTTCCAACCAATGCTAAAACAGGTATGGTTGCATGTTACACACAACCTGCAGCTATCTGCCACTGAGTTTGAAAAAAAAAAGTCAATTTAAATGTAATACAAACATGTTGGGTTAATTTAAGCAAAATGCAACACCGATTTGCCAAGCTATTAAAACAGCCAAGTTTGAAACTTGTTCTAACTCCGTTTAATATCTAAACAACTGAAAAGGCATCCAATTTATATTACCATAAAAATAAGTCATACATCCTTTTACAATTACCCATAATTTAAAGAAACACTCTGGGCGCTAACATTGCTTTGCATTTGATAAGTTTTTGCTTTATGCTCATGCTGCAATTTTCTCCATATTTCAATCTCTTTTGTCTTGCTTATAAAAAGAAATAGGCATGACCTCATTCCTATAGCAACATCACAAAACTTCCTCACGATTTGAAGGTAAGCATTGTAGCTCAGCCAGTTTGAAAAAAGTGTGAGCTTGGGTTCTGAGTTGGCCCCAACAGCCAATCACTGTTTGAATCACTATAGTATTATAGAGACAAATAATAAGTGGACAGTGATAGGCCATGGGAAAATAGTCAAGTCAGCTACTCAGCTAACATTGATCGTTCATTGGCTTTTAGATAATAATATTTTTAGATAAAAATTTGCAGAAAACCTAAAAACTTTTTCTTTTCTTTCTTTAGCAAAACAGCTTGAGAAGAAAACCTGTATAAATATGATAAAATCTGTCAAATGCACTTGTTATCCTTTTACAAGAACATCAATGATAAGGTAAAACATGTACGTTGTGAAAAAAGATAATAAAAATATAGCAATGTCATAAACTGGATTATTATGTTAGAGGGTCACTTCATTTACAATTATAATTTTACACATATATTCAGTGGCATCTTGAAAAATAGAAGATGCTTTTCCAAATAAATTTTCGGGGCTTCAGGTTATTTTCTTAGATAGTACTATGGAAATGGACTGTGTGTAATAGTACACAAAATATAAGTTTGCTTTAACAAACAAAAGTAAATCCGCTCAGAAGCAAAATGTGGAGAAACTACATGCATTAAATATGTGTATATTTGTATAGTTATAATAAACGTAATTGACACATCAGTATGTAGAAAGAATACAAAACTGGTTTAATTGTACTTCCTTATTTCGAAACATGTTGAGACTACTCCCTTGTTACCAACACGTTTCACGCACATTGGCTTTCCACATGTAAGTGCTGCTGACTTTATATTGGATCACCAAAAAATTATATTATTTGTTTTGGGGCAATTTGTTGGGGAAATTACCATAGATAATATGACATGACATAGTTTACACTCATATATGCTTGGAATCAGTTATTTTGCATTGAAATGTACAATGCTTTACCAAAAGAAAAAAAAGAAAGAAAACCTTATGAATAAAAAATTTAATGCTAGCAATAAAGTAAAAACTTACAGAACATATGGTAAATGAAAAAAATAGCCTCTCATGCAATTCGGGAACAGTGGGATAAGCATGTAGCTATCATCTATAATAAATTAAACTAGTAATATTAATATATACTGATTAGAATCGCAACATTAGCCAGTATGTCGTATCTGCCATCACATTTTACATCACACACAAAATTAGGACTAGCGATTGTGATGCATCAGTTAACCAATGGATCAAATGTAGAGCATGTTCAAACATCAGGGTCTCGGGTAAGATTTCTTGCTAGCCTTTTACTCAACCTAGGTTCACAATATTAATGTTATTCAATGGCATACCAGTGACTGCTAGACATATGTTTTGGTAAAAGATCAAAGGCATTCACTAGAGCACTTTGAGCCCCCTTTAAAAGGTAAATAATATCCCAAAATTAAAAAAATCTGTAAGTCTGCTGCCTCTACTGGTACGTAAAGATATATCTACACTAATTTCCTAGGGATATAGTTTAATATTCATTGATAAAATATATATATAACAACTGCTGCTTCAGAAAGCAAACTAACCTACATAGCTACAAACAAACATGGATACAAAACCAACACATCATTATAAAATAGCAGCTAGAGTCTATTGTTTGTGGTATTTCCTATATAAAAATAAAGCAAGGTGTACTTGTATTTGGAAAATTAGAATTCGATTTTCTTTCTGTCTAAGCATTAAACATTGACATTAATTCAATCTTGCTAAAATGTAATGTATTATTGCTTCTATATACAGACAGATGCATTATATACACACACACAAGAAAAAAAAAACTTAAATAATTTTATACCAAGAGCTGATTGCCAGATACTGGAAACCAATGCAAATTAGGCTCTGCAAGCCGATATGATAGGTGTATTGAAAGCAATGAGCTTGGAACATTGAAAGTCAATGAGCTTGGAGCACTGAAAGCCATTGTGTTGGGGACAATGAAAGCCAGTGCGATGGAGGATTTCCAAGCAAATATGATTAAAGTATCACAAGTTATTACCATATTATGCCAAACATATTTCTGCCAGTTTCAAAATAGGCTTTGTTCTAATTGTGGAAATAATCATCTCTTGTTTGATTTCTTTCTTATAGATGATAAAACATAATATTTCAATGTGTTAAAAATATGTATACATCCACAAAGAATTAAAGAAACATTTTAATCTTTTTATTGTTTAAAAAAAGATTGCATTTATTATAGCCTTTATGTGTATTACTTTGTGTTGCTAAGTAAATAAATACTTATTTTCCACATTTCTCCTTGCTCAAACTAGCTCTATGGTGCAGGCCATCTTTAATTAAATAAAAAAAATTTGGTCTGAAATACATGCAGGTTATCAAGTGCTACTGTGCTTTCACAAATCCTGACATCATGCACAAGTGGTAATATGCACTCTGGAGCAATTCAGACCTTTAAATTGTGCATGATCTTAAAAGTAGTGCTTATGACCAAACAGGTCTTGGACAGGGATGCCCCATGGAGCAAGGCTAATCTAGAAGATTCACTGAAAACAGGTATTAACTGAATATTATATCCTACAAAATAATACACAAGGCTATGTATTTTGCAGTTGTTTTTTAATATTTTGTAATTTAAAAAATGATAAGATCTTTCCTTTAAATGTTTGTTCCTTCAGATTATCCAATAGCTATTTAGTAATGAAAGCAATATGTATAAAACTTGGATCTCTTTGTAAATCTTCTGTATATATGTGATCAGAGGGATCAATAAAATACATGTTAATTATTTTGATGTGTCAACATGTCCTACCTATTTTTAAAAGAAAAATGAAGTATGGATTTTGTACCCCCATTTTGGTTTGGAAGAATAAATTTTTTTTGGCACTGAGGCAATTGTCTTAATTGGTCTTGGCAGCCATTTCTTAAAACTAAAATTAATAAATTCTCAGGACAAATCAGTTTTCCCCCTTTTTTTTTTTTTACAATAATTAACAAGAAGTTTATGTCCACATGTCAACCTTGTTACATTATGGTTATATTACAATTAGCAGCTGTAACGCTACAAACATCAACACTGGTAAATGTGATCATGTTCGAGTAAAACATATATGTTGTGTGTGTTTTAGTAAGCTGTTGTTTTCCTGACTCCATTTCTGCCAATCTTTACAGTTGCTAAAGAGCAAAGCCACATTTATCAGTTATGGCACATGACAGATGCCATTTTCTCACTGTTCCACTGCATTCTCAAGATAACTATAACCTATCAAATGACACAATACAAGTTGCAATCTAATCAACTTTTATGAGCCCAATTGCGTCACTCAAGCCAGTTAGTTCCACACTCTTGATATTGTCCTTAAACAGTGGAAGAGGAGAACGTAGCATCCCAAAAGCAGCATCCTTTCTATTTTCTCAGCCCTTAAAGTTACAATTCAATGTGAAAATATCAAGACACTTTCATTTCACATTATTACAAAACTGGCGGAAAATAAAAAAAGTGTTTTCCATTTAAAAATCATTCTATACATTTTTCAACTCTTTCAGTAACGACTTGCGGAACTGGTTTATTTGCGCATTGATCCCATGCAGTGACATCCTAATACTACACATTTTTAAGATCTATAGCTATTCACTTAACCCCTTAAGGACCAAACTTCTGGAATAAAAGGGAATCATGACGTGTCACACATGTCACGTGTCCTTAAGGGGTTAAGAGAGAGTTGTAGTGAGATCACACCCAATATGCCGAATTTAGGGCAAAACATCAAGGTTTAATAATCTCCAACCTCAGGTTATTTTTTATTTTTTTTTCAAACTTGTGTACTTTGACCTAAATTTTGCAAGTTGGTTTTTAAGCCATAAAAACTCGATGTTTAGTGGATAAAGCCATATTTTTGCGCTAATATCGATTGAGAAAAACATCATATGTAGCAAAATAGCTTTTTGCTAATTACTGAAATGATGTTATTGGATTCTTTACAATTAAATCAACTTTCTATGAATCCAATTTTTTTACATGCAAAACTTGTTTTAGCTAATAAATATGGTCTTAATGTATTGATTAAATATGCTCTAGATATATGCAAATAAGTATTCAATAGTTTAGCTATTACCCAGTCTAGCTACTATTGAGAATCTTGCTAGGGATTTCTATAGGATTTATAAAAAAATATAATTCATGCATCATTTATTTAGTGAGGAACAATTTTAATGAAAGTTAAAATAAAACACTTTCAGCTGTATTCAGGAAGAAAGCAAGCACTGAATTTGGTTTATTGGCTAAAAAGTGACATGTGATGAGCTGACAACACATGGTTGAAATCTAGACCAAATTTGTCAAGCTGGAAACATCGGATTTGCAATGTTTCAGCTATGTTAATCCAATTAGAATTTTGAAACTTCGCTAAAAATTCATCACAACGCACTCTTCCACGAATAAAACATTAAGATGATATTTAAATTGTTAACATTAAGAGAAGAAGTGTGAATAAATAACTTATTTTGCAGGGTTATTCAACCACTACATGCCATCACCATATGCACTCTTCCAAAGAGTGAGATTAGAATATGGATGAAACATATATTGCTAATGGGGAAGTGGAACATCTAAACTATCAATTTAGACAAGTGTGGGCTGGGCTGTATGTGCCTCAAGTTCCTTTAAGACCCTCCCCCCCCCCCCCTCCCCCCCAGTTTTAATCAAATGTTTGAAAATGGTTTGACCAAGAACCAGGGAATGGTGGAGATCTGCATGTAGTGGCTATGGTGCTTAGACTGCTTCTTTGTGGTTATTCACTAGACAAGCTTATTTAAATTACATAGGAATCAATTAGGGATTACTGTCATGAAACCCACTGCAAACTAGCAGATACGTGTTATTTTTTAGGTCTATCCAAATGAGAAATACACAGCTATTAACATTAGCATGACTGCACAATGGCTTAGATGGTGGGAAAGTCTAGTGTATTTTTATTTATTTTTTTGGACAATCAATATCTTTTTTTACTAAGCACAGCAAAGCCATTTTGCCCTGTTATTGGCTAAATGTTATTTGTATAACAGGATAAAATCGATCTAAAAATCAATTTCAACCGAAAGTTGTTTTTTTAAATTATTATTAACCTCTATTAATAACCTCTTAAAATGGCTTAATCACTTCTACAGACATAAATACATTTTCATTATTTTGTCGGGAATAGCTTCAAGGGAATATATTTATGTACAATCGCTATGTGGACGAACAATTGACTGGGATTGCATGTTAAAAATTAATTATAATTATACAAGTTAGACTATTAACTATTTAGCAGCTATTGACAAATCCATATTTTGTTTGTAAGTTGAACTATGTACATTTAACTAGGTTCAAATAGAGCTGTATAAGTGTTTAGGGTTTGGAGGGTCTACGTGTAACAGCACTGAAGTTGTTATTCACACTTCCTCTTAACTTAACTCTTATTGTTTGCTGTGTACTACAACATTAAATATTTGAAATGACGATAAATAGTCATCTTATTAAGCTATCTTTGTAGAAGGACCTCTATATTTCCACATTAACCTTAAGAACACGCTAGCCTCTACTTTTTAGGACTCCACTCTCATGGTTGCCAAGTGGCTGGGTGCATAACAAAATATTCTGTTTTCAAATAGCATGATACACACTTTAAATCTAAATATACTCAAACATTATAGTCCTTATTATTCTACAAACATTGAACTGCCATTATTTTGGTATTAGGGATTTTTACAAGCAGCAACATAATATCATATTTTTATAAATTTTTTGCAAGTTAGATCTGGAAGCTTTAATTAGCCACCTTATAAAATCTCTTCCCGTCTGGTAACTACCATTGTTAAAAAGTAGTCAATATATGATTATGTTAAATAAAACGTTGTCTGTCAGGAAACGTACGTTAAATATACATTTTCAACATGCGTTAAATATTTCTTCCTATATTTTATAAGTTCCAATATTTTTCTAGAAATTATTCTCAGAACACTTTTTATATTTTCACCATCTTTTCTAGAATGATCTGGAGATATCTGTTTGAAGGAACGTGTGCACAATTCTTAATTCATAAAGTGGTATACAAGAAGACAATTCAAAACATATGTATTTTAAAATTCAAAGATTTGTCTCATAATGCTCAAAACGTGCTTAAAATGAATGTCATTATTAAATTATAGAACATTTCATTAAACTATATGCTGGCATAAATGGCTTAAATTTATATTGGTCAATAGCACTTAACCAAAAGTGCTTCCCTGAACATATTACCTATACTATCAATTTCATTACCTAGTCTAATTCAGTTATATATTTCATCCCCACGGTGATTATTCAACTGCATTACCCAAGTGGTAAAGACACTTCCTGGTAGATTGGCACAGTTTGAAAATCAGAAATATATTTTGCTATACAATAAATAAAATATTATTCCCAACGAAAGTTGCAGTTCTTTTTTTTTAAGCATAAATTGTATATATATATTATGTATATACCTTGTTCCAGTCACATCCGAGAAATGCATTAGGCAATAGTAGTAGGAAAGTTTAAAAAGTTCTTTATAGAAAGCTATGAAAATACCTTCCTTTTTAATGCTGCAACTTTAACTATTCCCAATCTCAGATTTAGGCGTATAGAAGACATCAAACAAAGAGAGACCAGAGGTATTTGCATGATTTTACTCTCAGGGCATTCACCCAGAGTAACTTTCATACTTAAGAGAAACATCACTCTTTCTTCTCTCATAAGGTTGTTTGGTTATGTTCAGCTTCCAGCATTACAACTGATCAAACATGCAATACGTTTGAGGTCAGAGATCCAAACAAATCCTTCATTGTGGGATTTTTGTTATAAAAATGACAGAGGTCCATTCCTTTACCATTAAGATCTCTCACAGCAAGGTCCAACAGTGCTTTCCAAAGAAAGCTGTGAAGATTGACGCAGAAGAGGACCTGTTGATGGATCGACCATTGAAGATGTTGGAAATAGCTTGTACCAGCCAATGACCATGCTTGACAAATCCAGTTCTTCTAAAAGTATCCTTGCAACTCCCATGAAATGCTTCCTTTCCATCCTTCCATAATTACCCCACACCATTACCTTTAATAGAAAACAAAGTATAATAGAAATTACGCATTAACGCTGCAAAATCATCAGTTTTAGTAAAATCTAAACAATGAAAATGAAAATGATATACCGTACCCTGAGATTGCATTATATTTCCCTAATGCACACTTTGTTATGATGTATTTTATATTATTATTATTTTTTTAATAAGGCTATGGTTACTTTAACCCCTTAAGGACTGAGTCAAATGTACACGTTTTGATCAAAATAAAACGTAAACAAAATTTGGAATTTAACCCCTTAAGACCGCAGCCAAATGTACAAGTTGTGATCCAAAAAAACTTAAACAAAACCTGGCATTTGCGCTATATGTCTGTCCAACCATAATTCACCTCTTTCATATTAAATGCACCCCCCATTATTATATATCATTTTATTCAGGGGAAACGGGGCTTTCGTTTAACATCAAATATTTAGGTATGGAACATAATTTAATATGAAAAAAAATTTTAAAAATGGGAGAAAATAAGATTTTTTTTTAATTTTTTTAGTTTTACGTGACATTCTAACTGTGAATGTCATAATACTGTTTGCTTTTACTGCAATACAATACACATATTTGTATTCAGCGATGTCTCGCGTGTAAAACAGTACCCCCTATGTACAGGTTTTATGGTGTTTTGGGAAGTTACAGGGTCAAATATAGCGTGTTACATATTTCAGTTTTTTTACATTGAAATTCGCCAGATTGGTTACGTTGCCTTTGAGACCATATGGTAGCCCAGAAATAAGAATTACCCCCATGATGGCATACCATTTGCAAAAGTAGACAACCTAAGGTATTGCAAATTGAGTATGTCCAGTCTTTTTTAGTAGCCACTTGGTCACAAACACTGGCCAAAGTTAGTGTTAATATTTGAAAATGCAAAAAACTAATTTGAACGCAAATTTTGGCCAGTGTTTGTGACTAAGTGGCTACTAAAAAAACTGAACATACCCTATTTGCAATACCCTGGGTTGTCTACTATTGCAAATGGTATGCCATCATGGGGATAATTTTCATTCCTGGGCTACCATCCGGTCTCAAAGGCAACCTGGCGAATTTTAATGTGAAAAAACTGAAACGCAAACCTTATATTTGACTCTGTAACTTTTGAAAACACCATAAAACCTGTACATGAGGGGTACTGTTATACTCAGGAGACTTCGCTGAACACAAATATTAGTGTTTCAAAACAGTAAAACGTATCACAACAATTATATCGTCAGTGTAAGTGCCATTTGTGTGTGAAAAATGCAAAAAATGTCACTGTCACTGACGATATCGTCGTTGTAATATATTTTACTGTTTTGAAACACTAATATTTGTGTTCAGCGAAGTCTTCCGAGTAAAACAGTACCCCCCATGTACAGGTTTCATGGTGTCTTGGAAAGTTACAGAGTTAAATATAGTGCTAGACAATGTAATTCCCTGAACTTTTGGCCTGGGTTGGCAGGCAGGTCCTGCAAATTGTAATTAATAAAATGACCTAATTATGTAAAATTATTACATAAATATATGCGTAGAATTATTATATATATATGTGTGTATATATATATGTGTGTATATATATGTATATATTTTTTTTAATTATTTTTATTTATATATAGGTATATACATAGTGATATATACGTATATACTTATGTATATAGATATATATATTATTTCGTTCTACATGTATTTTGATAACAATATATATATATTAATTTTAAAATACAGTTAGAACGAAATTACGCATGTTTATATATTTTTTATCTATTTTTTTTACATTTTTTTTTATTTATTTTTTTAACGTATTTATATATTTATTTATTTTTTATTATATATAAATATATATATAATGAAAATTATATATATATTTAATCAATATCATTGTACGTGTATTTTGATATTAATATATATATATAATTATGTATATATTAATATTAAAATACACGTAGACAGTGTATGCATATTTATGTGTATGTGTGTATATGTGTGTATATATATACTTAGATCATATATATAATAAATATATATATGATCTAAGTATATATAATTTATTTTTACACTGTTTTAACATTTTTTATTTTTTTTTCAGACAGCAGGGGGAGTACCTGTCATTACAGGCACTCCCCCTGCTGGCACTGCCTTGGACGGCTATGCCGTCCATGTGATCGCGGGGTCCTCGCAAGGACCTCGCGATCACATGGCCCTGGGCGGCTGAAGAGGACGCAGGGGGACTCCCTGGGCTCCCAGGTAAGTCCCCCATACCGCGATCGCCGGCGTGGGATCGCCGGCGACCGGGTAAGTACATAAGATCGCAGGGCGTACTATGCCGTCCTGCGGCTTTTAGAGCCACCAAAATAAGGACGGCATAGTACGTCCTGCGGTCTTAAGGGGTTAACTGTCTGTTCAACCGTAATTCACCTCTTTAACATCAAGTATTTAGCTATGAAACATAATTTAATATGAATAAAATCTAAAACAAATGTGAGAAAGTAAGAAATGTTGTTATTTTGTTTTAGTTCTGCATGACATTTTAACTGTGAATGTTATAATGCTGTTTGCTTTTACTGCAATAAAACACACATATTTTTTATTCAGCAATGTCTCACATGTTAAACAGTACCCCCTATGTACAATTTTTATGGTGTTTTGCGAAGTTACAGGGTCAAATATAGCATGTTAAAGTTTTGCAATTCGCCCGACCGGTTATGTTGCCTTTGAGACCGTATGGTAGCCCAGGAATGAGAATTACCCCCATGATGGCATATCATTTGCAATAGCAGACAACCGAAGGTATTGCAAATGGGTTATGTTCAGTCTTTTTTAGTAGCCACGTAGTCACAAACACTGGCCAAAGTTAGCGTTAACATTTGCTTGTGTGTGAAAAATGCAAAAAACAAATTTGAACGCCAAGTTTGGCCAGTGTTTCTGACTGAGTGGCTACTAAAAAAGACTGGACATGCCCCATTTGCAATACTGGGTTGTTTACTTTTGCAAATGGTATGCCATCATATGGGTAATTCTCATTCCTGGGCTACCATATGGTCTCCAAGGCAAGGTAACCAATCTGGCGAATTGCAAAGTAAAAAAACCGAAACACAAGCCTTATATTTGACTCTGTATTTTTTTAAAACACCAAAAAACCTGTACATGAGGGGTACTGTAATACTCAGGAGACTTCGCTGAACACAGATATTAGGGTTTCAAAAACGTAAAACGTATTACAAACATTATATCGTCAGTGTTATTGCCGTTTGTGTGAAAAATGCAAAAAGCTGCATTTTTACGGATGATATCATAGTTTTAATACATTTTACTGTTTTGAAACACTAATATTTGTTTTCAGCGAAGTCTCCCAGGTAAAACAGTACCCCCCCCATGTACAGGTTTTATAGTGTCTTGGAAAGTTACAGGGTTAAATACAGTGCAAGCAAATTAAATTCTCTGGACTTTCTGCCTGCTATTGTAATTAATAAAATGACTTACTTATGTAAAAATATTACATGAATATATACGTACAATAAAAAAAAAAAATATATATATATATATTTATTTCTTTAATTATTTTTATGTATATAGAATGTTATATTATTTCGTTCTAAGTGTATTTTGATATCAATATATATATATACTAATAACAAAATACAGTAAGAACAAAATTACACGCATATATATTAATTATTTTTAACGCATTTATACATTTATTTATTTTATATTACATATATATATAATTGTAATTATATATATATTTAATTAATATCATTCTACGTGTATTTTGATATTAATATATATATAATGATATATATTAATATTAAAATACATTTAGACACTGTATGTATGTGTAAGTGTATATATATATATATATATATATATACTCAGATCATATATATAATATAGATATATGATCTAAGTATATATTTAATTTTACACAATTTTTAACCTTTATTTTAATTTATTTCAGGCAGCAGGGGGACTACCTGTCATTCCAGACCCTTCCCCTGCTAGCACTGCTATGGACAGCTATTCCATCCATGTAATCGTGAGGTCCTCGCAAGGACCTCGCGATCACATGGCCCAAGGGGGCCAGATAAAGGCAAGGGAACTGCCTGGGATACCAGGCAAGTTCCCCCATCGCGATCCCACACCAGTGAGCAGGTAAGCCCATAGGATGCCGGGGACGTACCATGCCGCCCACCGGCATTTAAGAGCTGGGACCCCATGGATGGCATAGTACGCCCACCATCCACAAAGGGTTAATATTACCACAGCTCTGACAAATATATTACTTGTCTACTTGAGATTGGCAAAAGTTACACTGCTGCCAAATCCCCTAGTTCAGTTTCTCTCCTTTTAATGATATGTTGGGAGAGGAGTTGTATAGTCCTGCTACTGGGACTTCGTATTATTAATCGCACAATTAGTGATGTCGCGAACATAAAATTTTCCGTTCGCGAACGGCGAACGCGAACTTCCGCAAATGTTCGCGAACCAGCGAACCGCCATAGACTTCATCAGGCAGGCGAATTTTAAAACCCACAGGGACTCTTTCTGGCCACAATAGTGATGGAAAAGTTGTTTCAAGGGGACTAACACTTGGACTGTGTCATGCCGGAGGGGGATCCATGGCAAAACTCCCATGGAAAATTACATAGTTGATGCAGAGTCTGGTTTTAATCCATAAAGGGCATAAATCACCTAACATTCCTAAATTGTTTGGAATAACGTACTTTAAAACATCAGGTATGATGTTGTATCGATCAGGTAGTGTAAGGGTTACGCCCGCTTCACAGTGACAGACCAAACTCCCCGTTTAACGCACCGCAAACAACAGCAAACAGTCCATTTGCACAACCGCAAACTCCCCATTTGCACAAGGTTGGATACCAAGCTAGCCATGTCCCGTTCCTTGTCCTCACTGATGTCATTGAAGGTCTCTTCCTCCACCCAGCCACGTACAACACCAAGGGTCCCCGAAAGCCCCCTGTATTTTTTTTTTTTAAATGTACACTACTGTTACACCAGATACGAGTTGCACTGGTGTGACACTGTGCTCTGGCAGGCCCTAAAACGCACACGTGTGAAGGAAACTGACTGCTATTATTTCACAGTCAAATTTCTAGGTTTTTTTTTAATGTACACTACTGTTACACTAGATATGAGTTGCACTGGTGTGACACTGTGCCCTGGCAGGCCCTGAAATGCACACGTGTGAAGGAAACTGACTGCTATTATATTACAGTCCAAAAATTTTTTTTTTTTTTTTTTTTAAATGCAAGCTATTGTGACACCAGATATGAGTGGTGGCACTGGGACCACCTTAAAAATATTGGATATCGCTAAAAATCATGATTACTGTAACGGACCGTTTCAGCAGACAAGGGGTTAAAATCTGTTTAGGCGATATTCCCCTTTCAGATATAAAGGCAGCTTCTGTAAAACACCAAACTCCCGAATTGAATACAAGTTAATGCACCAAACTCCCGAACTGCATACAAGGGAATAAGGTAGCACTCCAAACTCCCGAACCGGAACCTCACGAATAGCTGCTAGCAGACGAACAGGAAAAGCTCCAAGCAGCTTACACTCCTGGCAATCAGTCTCTATCAGCATACAGTGAATTCCCCCAAAGACGAGACAAGGCTCCGTGTTGAGGGTCAAGCAGTGGTCTGGTTTATTATGGGCTACCCGCCCAGTATTTATGCAGGTCTCCCACTTGGTGGACACTCCCCTAGGGGACCAAATGGGAGACTGTAACAAAAGACAGACAGGTACCAATTTAGGACATACAGTCACAATACTTTCCCACAATGCATCCTGGCTTCCTCTCCTCTGCCCTGGAGATAATTGAGAAATAATTCAATTATCTCCCAGGACAAAGGCAAATCGCCATTATTCACATGGTGAGCACAAAAACATAAAAACACTTTAAAATATACAAAGTCATATTTTATACATAAAACACAGACATGTCACACATCCCCAGATAGCTGGGATCTGAGCGCACAAAACTACCGAATAGTTTTGTGCGCTCCCCCCCCCCCCCCGACACCCTCAAGGTAAGGGGCACATCACTCAGCAGGGAAAGGGGCCATGAGACACAACGCCACAATACCGAAGAATAGATGCGAGAAGCCAGACACACACTCATGACAGAGCACCCCTATCTCACTATGAACGCCTGACAGACCCTACACATGCATTACTGTGCGGAACTACCCCATATATCCTGCAACTTTACAGCCCGCATACCAGCACTACAAGCCAGGTCCCTCGGATCACTACTCACCCGTACGACTATACAACTCATGTGAGCTACACCCCGACTGACCTTGATAGACTACTCTCGGATAACACCACACATAAAATGGTGCAGACAAACTACCTAAAACCACAAGAACCGTAGTTACAAAATATTGTATGATACCGATATTTGATGCAGACAACTGTTTTTTGTCAATTATACATGCACTGCAAAAATAAAGAATAAAAATAAATAAATAAACTACCGAATAGCGCTCAGATCCTATTCACACAGTTCAATTGCCATGGAGCCAAAGTCTTTAATTACACGAATAGGCTCCATGGCATAGCTATCTGGGTTAACACATTCACACAACAAAAGTACCGGATGAACATGTATTCGTTAGATCTTTACAAATAAGAACCAGGCGGCGGACGGCTCAGCGGTGTTCGTGCAATTAAGTGTCCGTTTTTAGATCCATGGTGTAAGCACTGAACACCGCTGGCCGCTCGGGACTTTTAAAATGTCCGCCACCACGTGTTCGGTAAACGAACAAAGTCCACCCTGTATTCGTCAATTAAGCTGCGGTTAACCGCAGCTTCAGGGAGGTAAATTGGCGGCACACTCCAGCTTCCAGGTGGTCGCTCCTTCGGCAGTTTGTTCGGTAGATAAAATCTACCGAACACCCTGGCAGAAAGGCAGAAATAAGCCTTTCTGCAGGGAAAATAAAGTCTTTTAAAGTCTGGTCCATAGTCCAAAGGCAGCAGGCGGGCAACCAGGCTTCTCCAATGCAATGTGGCAAGATTGCTCTCGTCACATCTCTCCCCTTTTCCAAACAGACTAACAGGGTATCTGACCTCCTGCCGGTCAGTGCCCTTGTTAGTCCAGCAGCCCACCCACAAAACAGAAACAGTAGTACAGCCCACCCACAATAACTGGTTACTACACCTGGATAGAGGAGAAACTTGTCCATGTCCAGGAGCCTCACCACGGCTGTGGGGGGGACTGGTAGGCTGCCTTGGTGGGTTGCTGAGTGGGCAGAGACCAGCGGTACTCTGCCCTGATGCCAGCACTACCACGGGAGTAGTCTGGTTTGAAGCCTGGTTGCTGGAGACTGACTGTCTCCCCTTTAAATACACCGCTCTGCTGCTGGAGACCGACTGTCTCCCCTTTAGCTGCACAGCTCTGCTGCCGGAGGGGGAGACCGGCTGTCTCCCCTTTGGCTAAACAGCCCGGTTGTTGGGGGGCAGAACCGACCGTCCCTACCCCCTGTGTGGTAAGTGCAGAGACCACGGTCCCATCTGTACAGTTGTGAGGCTTACTGTCTTCCCATGGTATGTTAAGCTGCCGCTGGGGAGAGGGGGTAACAAGCTCCTCTCCCATATATACTTCCAGCTTCTGTGGAGCGAGACCGACTGTCTCTACTCCCAATACAGAGTCCTGCTGCTGGGGAATGGAGACTGGGCTCTCTATTTCCTGCTGGACACTCTGCCGCTGGGGAATGGAGACTGGGCTCCCACTTCCCAAAAAATAACGCTGCCGCTGGGGAGGGAGGACGCTGCTCTCCTCTCCCTGTACTTCACACTGCCTTCCCGGCATATTACTCTGCTGCTGCAGGGCAGGAACAACTACCTCTGCCCCCTGTAACTCAGCCTGCCGCTGGGGAGGGAGGACGCTGCTCTCCTCTCCCTGCACTTCACACTGCCTTCCCGGCATATCACTCTGCTGCCCGAGGGCAGGAACAACTACCTCTGCCCCCTGTAACTCAGCCTGCCACTGGGGAGGGAGGACGCTGCTCTCCTCTCCCTGCATATTACACTGCCACTGGGGAATGGAGACTGGGCTCCCAATTCCCTGCAGGATCGGTGGAGAGACCTCGGTCCCATCTCCACCGGCCACCTGGGGTTCTTCCCAGTAAAACTTCACTCTCTCGTCCCAGCTGAATGGGTCTGTCTCTGGGTCTGTCATGCTGCTCTCCTGTTGAGCCTTCTCACTGCATTGAAACAGCTGCTGGTAGCCCTGTTCTAGCTCTATCTCGCGGGTCACCAGGTGGACCAGGTCTTGCTCAATCTCGTGAGTGTCGTCCCAGTCATACCTGCTCTCCCTCCACTCCAAGAGATCACTGAACCGGGCTTGTGTAGGGCTCCCAAATTCAAGCTCTGAAAAAGACTCCCATAACAAGCCAGGACCATGAAACTCCTCTCCCTCTGGCTTGTCATGCTCGGCTGTCCAGGGCAGGTACTGTGCCCCATACCAGCAGAGCGCCTGGTAGGCATCTTCTAGCCACATCTCCTGCCATACTAGGTGTTCCAATTTCCTCACCCATTCCTCCAGGGGCTGCTCTCCCAGGAAGGGCATCCGCAGGGCTACTCGCTTCTGCAACCGCTGGTCTTCCTTGGGGAATCTCTTGTCCCGCTGGTACTCTGCAATACCGAGTGCCTGGTACCAGATGCCTTTGCGGACTGCATCTCGGTCATCCATGACACCCTCATCGTACTCCACTGCTGGTTCCATCCTGGTGCTGTCAGGTTCGCTGTACTGGGACATGCGTTGCCCTCAAATTGTAAAATCCACGGAATGGTGTCTCCTGTAGCTGTTCTTCTGGCTGTAGTAACGATCCCGCCGCTTGCCACCAATTGTAACGGACCGTTTCAGCAGACAAGGGGTTAAAATCCGTTTAGGCGATATTCCCCTTTCAGATATAAAGGCAGCTTCAAAAAAAACACCAAACTCCCGAATTGAATACAAGTGAATGCACCAAACTCCCAAACTGCATACAAGGGAATAAGGTAGCACTCCAAACTCCCGAACCGGAACCTCACAAATAGCTGCTAGCAGACGAACAGGAAAAGCTCCCAAGCGGCTTACACTCCTGGCAATCAGTCTCTATCAGCATACAGTGAATTCCCCCAAAGACGAGACAAGGCTCCGTGTTGAGGGTCAAGCAGTGGTCTGGTTTATTATGGGCTACCCGCCCAGTATTTATGCAGGTCTCCCACATGGTGGACACTCCCCTAGAGGACCAAATGGGAGACTGTAACAAAAGATAGACAGGTATCAATTTAGGACATACAGTCACAATACTTTCCCACAATGCATCCTGGCTTCCTCTCCTCTGCCCTGGAGATAATTGAGAAGTAATTCAATTATCTCCCAGGACAAAGGCAAATCGCCATTATGCACATGGTGAGCACAAAAACATAAAAACACTTTAAAATACACAAAGTCATATTTTATACATAAAACACAGACATATCACACATCCCCAGATAGCTGGGATCTGAGCGCACAAAACTACCAAATAGTTTTGTATGCTCCCCCCCCCCCCGACACCCCCAAGGTAAGGGGCACATCACTCAGCAGGGCAAGGGGCCATGAGACACAACGCCACAATACCGAAGAATAGATACGAGAAGCCAGACACACACTCATGACAGAGCAACCCGATCTCACTATGAATGCCTGACAGACCCTACACATGCATTATTGTGCTGAACTGCCCTATATATCCTGCAACTTTACAGCCCACATACCAGGACTACAAGCCAGGTCCCTCGGATCACTACTCACCCATACGACTATACAACTCACGTAAGCTACACCCCGACTGACCTTGATAGACTACTCTCGGATAACACCACACATAAAATGGTGCGGACAAACTACCTAAAACCACAAGAACCGTAGTTACAAAATATTGTATGATACCAATATTTGATGCAGACAACTGTTTTTGTCTATTATACATGCACTGCAAAAATAAAGAAGTTAAAAAAATAAATAAATAAAAAATAAACTACCGAATAGCGCTCAGATCCTATTCACACAGTTCAATTGCCATGGAGCCAAAGTCTTTAATTACACAAATAGGCTCCATGGCATAGCTATCTGGGTTAACACATTCACATAACAAAAGTACCGGATGAACATGTATTCGTTAGATCTGTACGAATAAGAACCAGGCGGCGGATGGCTCAGCGGAGTTCTTGCAAATAAGTGTCCATTTTTAGATCCATGGTGTAAGCGCTGAACACCGCTGGCCGCTCGGGACTTTTAAAATGGTCGCCGCCACGTGTTCGGTAAACGAACAAAGACCAACCTGTATTCGTCAATTAAGCTGCGGTTAACCGCAGCTTCAGGGAGGTAAATTGGCGGCACACTCCAGCTCCCAGGTGGTCGCTCCTTCGGCAGTTTGTTCGGTAGATACAATCTACCGAACACCCCGGCAGAAAGGCACGAATAAGCCTTTCTGCAGGGAAAATAAAGTCTTTTAAAGTCTGGTCCATAGTCCAAAGGCAGCAGGCGGGCAACCAGGCTTCTCCAATGCAATGTGGCGAGATTGCTCCCATCACAATCACTATATACTTTCTCTACAAACCTCTAAAACGAACCAAACTACTCATCCATCCGCTATACCACTTTATCCCACCTAGAACTAGTGCCCAGTTAAAATACTTGACTCTTACTTACCCACACTCAGTCATGCCACACACATTTCACCACTACTCTCACTGAATCCCTCGGACTACGGCTAAATTCATCTTCTACATCAGAACACTACTCCTAAGATTGGGTTGTATCCATGTCTCGGGTCTTTCATTTAGAATAGGGGCAGCTTCGGTCTCCTTCAACACTGACACTCCAGTGCATATTATTAAAAGATTGGGCAGATGGAAATCCTCAGTCTACAACCGATATATTCCTCATCCCGAGAAAGAAAAGAGGAAAGCTTTTAATAGTTTGGCTTTTTTAAATTTGATGCAATAAGTGTGTTTGTCTTTAATACCTTTTCACCCTCTTTGCATGAACCCGATTTACATATATTACTAATATGTTTCTGAACATATATATTATATTATTCACTCACTCACTCACTCTCTGGGCCGGCCTTAGACATCATGCTGCCTAGGTCCAACCAGGGCCGGTGCTTGGATTTTTAGGTACATAGGCGAAGATGCATTTTTCCGCCCCCCCATCCGCCTCAAAAAAATTCTTCACTTATGTGCCTCTTAACCAGCCCCTCTCCCCTCCCCGACCATTAGTGGTCCCTTCCCTGTCCCTTAGTGTTCTTCTCCCCTCCCCCTCTTTTCCCTGTCTCTTGGTGTTTCTCTCCCATTCCCTCCGTGTCCCTTGGTGCACCCCACCCCCCCTTTAGTGGTCACACTCCCCTTCCTGGTGTGCCTCCTACCTCTATTGTTGCATTGCCGAGCGGAGCAGATCCCCTAAAGGAGCTTCAGTTTTCTGTACCCGGCCGGACTGACAGGGAATGCTCTCTCTGTGACCACCTCCTGTCAGTCTGGCCAGGTACAGGAAACAGAAGCTCCTGTACTGCGCTCCGCTCCGCTACACTCTGTACACTGTTACGATTCGGGGAACCCAACACGCTAACACACACACACAGACACACACACAGAAAGTGTGCAGTACCGGACCTTAGAGTGGCCGGGCTAAGCACACACAGAATAGTCAGGAGACAAGCCGAGTAAGGGGAACCAGAAAACAGAATAACGAGAAACAAGCCGAGGTCAAAGGGTAGGAGAAAGTCACAAAGTCAGTATAACAAGCCAGAGAGTACGTAACCAGAAAGCACACGTTCAGTATCAATACTATAAAGCAAAGACCACAACAGGGCACAGAGAAACAGGAAAGGTAAGTATTTAAATCCTAGCCTTAATCCTGATTGGATAACCTCCAATCAGTATTAACAAACACACGTGGGCGATATCTATACCCCCACTGTGATTGTTGCGCTGTAGCTTTAACGCCGGGTCACGTGAGTGACCCCGGCGTTTTGATAATAGTGCCGGCTCCCAGCGTGCAGCGTTAGACATGCTGCCGCTGGGAGGAGGAGAGGAGGACGCGAGCGGCGTGTCAAGAGGAGAGGACGCCGCTCGCTTACCGGTAAGGGGAGAGGGGACCGCGGACCCTCACAGCCGCCCGCGGAGCCCTGACATAACCCCGCCTCGAAGACCGCCCGGAGGGCGGGAAGCCGAAGCCTTCAAAGGAAACCGCGCATGAAAGGAGCGGATCAAGGAGGGGGCGTTCAAGTCAGAGACAGAAACCCACGACCGCTCCTCAGGGCCGTAACCCTTCCAATCAACTAGATACTGCAACCGATCTCGAGAGAAACGAGAATCAAGGAGAGCAGCCACCTCGTACACATCACTAGAGACCACGCGATGTGCATCGGAACGCCTGAGAGACCCAGAGAACCGATTACAGAGCAAGGGCTTCAAAAGGGAGGTGTGAAAGGTGTTAGGTATACGCATGGAAGGAGGCAAGGCCAAGGAGTTGGACACAGAATTCACCCTACGCAATACCTTATAGGGACCAAGGAACCTGGGCGCGAACTTCATCGAGGGAACCCTAAGACGGAGATTCCTAGAGGACAACCAAACCCTATCACCCGGAGCATAAGAAGGAGCCGCACACCTACGACGATCAGCAAATCTCTTTTGAGTAGCAGCAGCACGACAAAGAGCAGCATGGACCTGATCCCACATCTTCCGTAAGGAGGCTAGGTGCTCGTCCAAAGCGGGCATTCCCTTGTCGGAGAACACACCGGGAAGGACAGCGGGTTGGAACCCATAAGCCGCCATAAAAGGACTTATGCCAGTCAAAGAATGAGACACAGTGTTCCTGGCAAATTCAGCCCAGGGAAGGAGATGGGGCCAGTTGTCCTGGTGTGCATTCGTGAAACAGCGTAAATACAACTCCACAGACTGATTTGCTCGTTCGGCAGCTCCATTAGATTGCGGATGATTGGAGGAAGTAAACGATAAGGAGACCCCCATCTCAGCACAAAAGCCCCTCCAAAACCGAGAGACAAACTGAGGGCCCCTGTCAGATACGATATCTTGTGATATACCATGCAAGCGGAACACTTCTTTGGCAAACACCTGAGCCAACTGAACCGCAGAAGGTAGCTTCTTAAGCGGAATGAAGTGCGCCATTTTGGAGAACCTATCAGTTACAGTCAAGATTACCGTCTGTCCATCAGATGAAGGAAGATCCACAATAAAGTCCATGGATAAGTGTGTCCACGGTTTCTTGGGTACAGATAGGGGCATAAGGAGTCCCAGGGGTTTAACATTAGGGGACTTACACTGTGTGCAGACACGGCAAGCCTGCACATAATCCACCACGTCTTTTTTGAGTGAGGGCCACCAAAACTGTTGGAGAAGACCCTTGTAAGTCTTGGTAACCCCTGGATGACCAGCCGTTTTGGCTGTGTGAAATAAAGTTAACAACTTCTTTCTGTCTTTTAATTTTACGTATAGCTTACCAATAGGAGTCTCAGGGGGTGCTTGGGATTGGTATGACTTGATACCATCAAGAAAAAGAGACAAAATAACCAAACGGGTAGTAGCTATTATATTAGTTGTAGGTACAATGGGCTCAGGAGTGGAGGTTATAGAATCTACAGGTTCGTACTGGCGGGAGATAGCATCAGCCTTGACATTTCGATACCCAGGCCTGTATGTGATTATGTACTGAAAACGTGAGAGAAATAAAGACCATCTAGCTTGTCGAGAGGATAACCTTTTAGCGTCTGCGATATAGGATAGATTTTTATGATCGGTTATAACCAGAATCTTATGTCTAGCTCCTTCTAACAAGTACCTCCATTCTTTAAAAGCCATCACTATAGCTAATAATTCCCTGTTCCCGACATCGTAATTCTTTTCAGACTCAGACAAGCGTTTAGAAAAGTAACCACAGGGAAGGAGGGGTTCGTCATACGATTGTCTTTGTGACAACACTGCTCCTATACCTGATTCAGAGGCGTCTACTTCCAGTACAAAGGGAAGGGAAGGATCAGGATGGTGTAACACAGGGGCAGTGGCAAATGCCTTTTTAAGAGTCTCGAAGGCCACGATAGCATTAGGATTCCAAACCCTGGGGTGTAAACCTTTTTTAATCAGTTTAGTGATAGGGGAAATGATGGATGAGAAGTTTTTAACAAATTTCCTGTAATAATTGGCAAACCCTATAAATCGCTGTATTGCCTTAAGTCCTTGGGGAAGGGGCCAGGACAGTATAGCTTCCAATTTTGAAGGATCCATGCTGAATCCTTGTTCAGAAATAACATAACCCAGGAATTGTACAGAAGTTTGGTCGAATAAGCATTTTTCTAATTTACAATAAAGACCGTTCTGCAACAACCTCTTAAGCACCATCCTAACATGAGTATGATGTGTCTCCAAATCCAGAGAATATACAAGTATGTCATCAAGGTAGACTACGGCACAGACATGCAGTAGATCTCTAAGGACATCGTTTATGAGATCCTGAAATACGGCAGGAGCATTACACAATCCAAAAGGCATGACTAGATACTCGTAATGCCCACTGCGTGTATTGAACGCCGTTTTCCATTCATCGTTCTCCTTAATACGAACAAGGTTATAATCCCCCCTTAGGTCTAGTTTTGTAAAATATTTAGAACCTTTGACATGATCAAACAACTCCGTAACGAGAGGGATCGGATAGGCATTTTTAATCGTTATATTATTTAGAGCTCTGTAGTCTATACACGGTCTCAAATCGCCCTCCTTTTTTGCCACAAAAAAGAAACCAGCACCAGCCGGAGAGGAGGACCATCTAATAAAACCTTTACTTAAGGCTTCCTGTATGTACTCCTCCATGACCTGGTTCTCTTTCTCAGAAAGAGGGTAGACCTTACCCCTAGGAGGCATAGTACCCGGTAATAGGTTTATGGCACAGTCATACTCACGGTGTGGAGGTAGCTTATCTGCTTCCCTTTTTTCGAAAACCAATGCAAGGTCTGCATACACAGAAGGGACAGAAACAGAAAGTAGTTTAGCCGTGGGCACGTTGAGTAAACAAACGGGACGTACATGAGCCATACAGTCTCGTTGACAAGATTCCCCCCAGGAGAGTATATCTAAACAACCCCAATCAAGTACTGGGTTGTGTTTAACTAACCAGGGAAAACCCAGAACGATGGTAGCAGTAGGGGAGTCAATTATTTGGAAGGTTAATCGTTCCTTGTGTAAAGCACCCACAGACATAACTATATCTTGGGTTTCATGGGTCACCAGAGGTTTCTCAAGTGGTCTACCATCTATGGCCTCAACGGCCAAGGGTGTGGCCTTTCGGATCAAAGTCAGGGCTGCGGTTTTGGCAAAGTTCTCATCCATAAGGTTGTCTGCCGCACCTGAATCGATCAAGGCTTTGGTTGTTATAGTGGTTTTATTGACCAAAAGAGAAACCGTAATAAACGGTCTGGAGATGGACACATGAGGGGACAAGGTCATAACACCCGAGGCCGACCCCTCTCTGGGCCTTAGGTGCTGTAGTTTCCCTGTAACTTAGGGCAGGTATTACAGTGGTGCCCCCTCTTTCCACAATAAAGACATAACCCCTCCCTTCTACGATACGTTCTTTCAGCCTCAGTTAACCCCGTAGCACCCAATTGCATGGGTTCGGGGGATGGTTGCCTAGGAGCGGGTAATGCTAGTAATGCGGTACTGGGTAGAGCAGGTAACACCCGTGTATCCAGCCGTCTTTGACTACGCCTCTCTCTAATACGGTTATCAATAAGGATTACATAGTCTATAACATCATCCAGAAGAACAGGCAGTTCCCTGGATGCTATTTCATCCAGTATGTAAGGGGCCAAACCCTCCTGAAAGGCTGTTACGAGGGCGTCATTATTTCAAACCACTTCAGCTGCTAGAGTGTGGAATTTGATAGTATAATCCGCTACAGATCTATTACCCTGTCGAACCCTAAGCAGAGCTTTGCCAGCAGAGGCAACCCTACCAGGTTGATGAAACGTGCGTTTGAATGCTGACAGAAAATCTGCAAAGGACATAGGAGACATATTCTCCCACATGGGGTTTGCCCATGCTAAAGCTCTCCCGGACAGGTGGTTTATCAAAAAGGCAATTTTGGATCTGTCAGTGGGATAGGAACGTGGATTCATCACCAAATGGATGTCGATTTGGTTGAGGAAACCACGACACAATGCTGGGTCACCACTATAGCGCTGTGGCGGCGTCATGTGAACTACATGAGCAGGAACGGGTACTGGAGTAGGGATGGGTTCGGGCACAGCAGCAGCAGCCTCCTGAACGGCAGGCTGCAAGTGTGCAGTACGAGCCAGTATGGTTTGCAAAGCTTGAGCAAACTGATCCATACGGTGGTCCAAGCCATCCATTCTAGCCTCCTGATTAACTAGGAGCTGTGGTATGTCAGCAGGTTCCATTATGGCCCTGTTGTAATGTCACGATTCGGGGAACCCAACACGCTAACACACACACAGACACACACACAGAAAGTGTGCAGTACCGGACCTTAGAGTGGCCGGGCTAAGCACACACAGAATAGTCAGGAGACAAGCCGAGTAAGGGGAACCAGAAAACAGAATAATGAGAAACAAGCCGAGGTCAAAGGATAGGAGAAAGTCACAAAGTCAGTATAACAAGCCAGAGAGTACGTAACCAGAAAGCACACGTTCAGTATCAATACTATAAAGCAAAGACCACAACAGGGCACAGAGAAACAGGAAAGGTAAGTATTTAAATCCTAGCCTTAATCCTGATTGGATAACCTCCAATCAGTATTAACAAACACACGTGGGGGATATCTATACCCCCACTGTGATTGATGCGCTGTAGCTTTAACGCCGGGTCACGTGAGTGACCCCGGTGTTTTGATAATAGTGCCGGCTCCCAGCGTGCAGCATTAGACATGCTGCCGCTGGGAGGAGGACGCGAGCGGCGTGTCAAGAGGAGAGGACGCCGCTCGCTTACCGGTAAGGGGAGAGGGGACCACCTGACATACACACTGACAGTCACACACTCAATGACAAACACACAGACGTCACTGACAGACACAGACTCATTGATCTGACACACACTCATTCATTGACACTGACAGACCCACACTGATTGACACTCATTGACAGACACACTGATAGTCACACACAGACTCAATGACAAACATACTCTCACTGATTTGACAGACACACACTCATCATACACTGACAGACACACTCATACACTCACATGCACACACACTCATACAATCACTCACAGACACACACAGACGCACTCACTCACACACACAGACACAGTCACTCACAGACAGATGCAGTCACTCACAGACAGATGCAGTCACTCACAGACAGATGCTGTCACTCACAGACACACATGCTGTCACTCACAGACACACATGCTGTCACTCACAGACAGACGCTGTCACTCCCAGACACACGCTGTCACTCACAGACACACGCTGTCACTCACAGACACACGCTGTCACTCACAGACACACACTCTGTCACTCACAGACACACACACTGTCACTCACAGACAGACACTCAGACACAGACACACGCTGTCACTCACAGACACACACGCTGTCACTCACAGACAAATGCTGTCACTCACAGACACACACACTGTCACTCACAGACACACACACTGTCACTCACAGACACAGACACTCACACACAGACACATGACATACGTTCACTAATTATTGTAATAAATAAAAATGTTCCACCCAGCCTCCCTACCTGGAGAGCTGGTGTGGATGATGGATCATTCCCTGTGGTCCAGTGGGGCTGCTGGGCGGCGTGCGGCAGTGCTGTGATCAGGCACGGCGAGGGAGTTCTAATCTCACCACTCTGCTCCCTCGCGGGCTGTCTGCTGATACCGCGGGAGACGGAATATGATGTCATATTCCGGCTCCCGCGGCATCAGCAGACAGTGCGCGAGGTAGCAGAGCGGTGAGATTAGAGCTCCCTCGCCGTGCCTGATCACATCACAGCACTGCCGCGCCAGGGTCCAGATGGTGGCCGGCAGGAGGGAGAGCTTCCCTCCTGCTGGCCACTGAAATATTGCGCCCCCAGAGCCCGATTTTAAAACATAATTGAAAGATAAATGTATATGTGCACATGTGTAATGTAACGTTTTAGTGCTTTATGTCTTTAACATAACACAGAAACAAAAGAAACAAAACGCTCCATAGTTTACCTAACGTACTAATATTCTGCGAAATGCTATTCTATAGCAGCTGGAAGGCCATGGATGGACAACTTTGTTTGAGACAGTGAGATACCTTAATTACATCTGCCCCTCAGACGTGTGCCTATTTCTGTGCTAATTAATTTGTCTAATGGTTCCTCATTTCCACCGCACCCTATTGTCCTTTTGGCAGGAGAACAAATATAGTCCTATCCAAAGTACCTACTTATGTATTCAGGAATGATTAGATTGTAAAACTCTGCTTAGAGAGCTGAGATTGAGCCAAATGCTCCAGTGATGTTATAGAACCTTTAGAAATGGCTGAAAAAGAATTCGAAGCATTAATTGCTTTCTTGGGGATGTAGCTTCAAAATAAATTATGCAGCTGTTGAAGGGAAAGGACATGGCAACAACTGTGTCACTATATGCTGAAAGTTTGAGGATGTTTCTAGTATTTTAACATAAGGTTGTCAACCAAGAAACACATTAACATGAGATTTTGGCAAATAGTACACCTGTTCTATTATATATTTATTAAATTATTTATTAAATATTTTACCACAATGGATACATTGAGATTTCTTTCGTTTTCAAGTATGTCCTGGGTCCACAAAACATTGCATTGTTACAATAGAATACAATATTACAAAAATACAATATACAAACTATATACATAACAGGTAATACAAATATTCAACCATGACAGGTTGAACATTCTAACCTTTTTATATATTCTATAGTTCTGCACAGGTTATCTTCCCTAAAATATAATTTTCAGCTGTAATTTTTAAGTTCATTAATTATTTTAAAGTAATATGCCTAGAAATATTATACCTATGTATTGATCATATACATTATAAAGCATATCTAGACAGATGTTTCAATCCTCTGGATAACACTTAAAGGGACATTGTACTACACAATGTACTACTTAACACACCACTCCTATCTGGTGGCACATTAGATTGCACGCGCAGTGCCCCAAATTTGAAGTAGGAAGACCGACCAAGCATCTTTTTCCATCTCCCGCTTCCTAAAATTGATGCCTTATATACACGTCCCCTGATAGGGGACGTAACAGGGATTAAACAGATAGGAATAGTACTACTTAACACACCACTCCTATCTGGTGGCACATTAGATTGCACGCACAGTGCCCCAAATTTGAAGAAGGAGGACCGACCAAGCATGTTTTTCCATCTACCGCTTCCTAAAATCGATGCCTTATATACATGTCCCCTGATAGGGGACGTAACAGGGATTAAGCTGATAGGAATAGTACTACTTAACACACCTTATAATAACGCAGAGAGAGGCAACGCAGAGAGAGGAGTCTGAAGAAGAGGAGTCAGAGGAGGAAGGTGGCTTTGAGGAGGTGGAAGACCAAACACAGCAGGCGTCCCAGGGGGCTTGTTGTCACCTTTTGGGGACCCTTGGTGTTGTACGTGGCTGGGTGGAGGAAGAGACCTTCAATGACATCAGTGAGGACAAGGAACGGGACATGGCTAGCTTGGTATCCAACCTTGTGCAAATAGGGAGTTTGCGTTTGTGCAAATGGACTGTTTGCGGTTGTTTGCGGTGCGTTAAACGGGGAGTTTGGTCTGTCACTGTGAAGCGGGCGTAACCCTTACACTACCTGATCGATACAACATCATACCTGATGTTTTAAAGCAGGTTATTCCAAACAATTTAGGAATGTTAGGTGATTTATGCCCTTTATGGATTAAAACCAGACTCATCAACTATGTCATTTTCCATGGGAGTTTTGCCATGGATCCCCCTCCGGCATGCCACAGTCCAGGTGTTAGTCCCCTTGAAACAACTTTTCCATCACTATTGTGGCCAGAAAGAGTCCCTGTGGGTTTTAAAATTTGCTTGCCCATTGAAGTCTATGGCGGTTCGCCCGGTTCACCCGTTCGCGAACATTTGCGGAAGTTCGCGTTCGCCGTTCGCGAACCGAAAATGTTATGTTCGCGACATCACTACTAAGCAATAATAACTAGTCAGTGGGTCTATGGAGAAATAACTAAACAGAATTAGGAAATTTAATTTTGACACAGTGAAATCATGAATTATCTCATTTGCTGACTGCCTGCTTTAGAATATGTTATTTTCTCACCAGGGTTATTCACAAAAGCATGAACTGCCATGAATCCAAAATGAATTTTAAGCCAAAATAGACAAATAGGATTAATTACTGAAGCGAGAATGCAAGGTGAATTGGACGTGTATTTCATATTTAACACCAGAGTAGCGAAACTGGAAGCATGCTTGACTTTGAAAAAAAAAATGCTTTCAGTTTGGCTAGTTTGACTTTAAGCTTAAAATTCACTTTGAATTGATCTTGAATTTTCCCTTTATTGAATAACCCTGAAAATGAAAATATAGCTGATTTGGAGAATGCTTTCCAATTTGATTATTTTGCTGTAAAACTTCAAAATCACGGCGAATTTCCAATTGTTCAGCAATAACCTTGACAATTTCTTTAACCCTTGGCAGAGTGATTTAACAGTGAAATGGTTACTTTGAAATTAAAGGTTCTTGGCCAATAGTGTGAAACAGGAATGGGTCCTGTTACAATACAGGCAGGCTAGCCAGCTACACTAACATTCCAGTAACCACAAATCATCCTTACACTAAATATATCCATTTAAGCTTTGATTAGTCTGCTGACTGCAGACTCTCCTTCCAGGCTTTGAGCCAAGAGCTTGAAAGAAAACTTTTTGTATAACCTGTGCCGAGGGATCTATTCTCATTAGATTGGGGCAAAAAAGGCAAATGTATCCACAATGCATATTTTATTAATGTCACAGGAAAGCTGCTGTTCTTTTGTTAAAATCAAAGTACTTGTGAATATGCCAGCTGTTCTGGGCCCTTGGTGCCTTATGCAGGATAATTTATATATTAACACCTGAAATAACAGTGGGACACTGGGAATCCAATTCTACTGCAAAGCTAGAGGTGATACGATTACATAATTCAATACACATACAAGTTAATAATATACATGTATACAGCGATATATCTTACACGAGGCAAACAAGGCACTTTGCAGGGGGCGACAAAAAAAGCCACTCCTAAATGCCCAGGCGGATCCCTTGTTTGCCTCGTGTCCTGGGGGGGCTCAAGAGCTGGCCAGCTGGCCACTTTTGAGCCCCCCGAGGCAGCTTCTATCACGGTGGGCAGCGAGGGAGCATGCTCACCTTAATGAAGCTGGGAGCCAGAATATGACGGCTTCCGGCATCAGTAAGCGGCCAGCGAGGGAGCTGAGCAGGAAGATTAGAGCTCCCTCGCCGCCTACTCTGCCTGTCCGCCCACTACCTGCCCGCGCAGCAGCCCCACTGAACCGCAGGTAAGTAATCTACTCCAGCTCTCCCAGGAAGTCTGGGTGGAATTAAAGTCAGTGAGTGGGTGCGCCCGTCAGTTAGAGGGTGCGCCCATCAGTGAGTGGGTGCGCCCGTCACTGAGGGTATGTCTGTCAGTGAGGGTGCTTCTGTCAGTGAGGGTGCGTCTGTCAGAGAGGGTGCGTCTGTCAGTGAGGGTGCGTCTGTCAGTGTGTGTCTGAGTAATAGTGTGTGTCTGTCAATAAGTGTATGTGGCTGTCAATGAGTGTGAGTCTGTCAGTGTGTGTCAAATCAGTGTATGTCATTGTTTGTCAGTGTATATGAGAGTGTGTGTCTGTCAGTGAGTGTGTGTATGTGTGTCTGTCCGTCAGTGAAAGTGTGTGCTGGTTAAACAGTATATGTGCCAATGACTATCTTTTAGAGAGTGTATGTAAGTGAATGCATCAGTAAGAAAATGTCTGTCAGTCAAAGTGCAGCCTTGACAGCAAGGGGTGGGGAAAATTTAAATATGGGGGCTGGACGTTTCGACCCCAAAGGGTCTTATCAAGATCACAGTGATGTGAAAAAAGTGAGTATATATAAGAAAATTAAAGCTAACTTACCAATCCAGTGATATGACAGCCCACAGACTGATTAAACCCAGAAGTGTGTGAATCCCACATGAGTATGGTGCATGTGATGTTCTCAACGTGGTTGCTAAGCAACCTAGCAGTGAACCGTTGCAAAGGTTGCTAAGCAACAAAAGTGACACGGAGGACGTGTTATCGGGTAACTAACATGGAGGAAAGAAAATGTAGGGGATCGAAACCTATATAGACTGAGGGTGGAGGAGAGTGACATATATATATATACATATATATACATATATATATATATATATATATATATATATATATATTGATGTTTCAGTTTACATCTTACATCAGGTATTGGTGAAAGTTTAAGATATATACTGAAACATCAACTTTTATAACATTTTTGTACAAATATAAATAAAAGTTAAGTTTTGCTAATAACTACAAACAAGGTCCTTGGAGTACTCAGACAGAATATTCTGTTTTTTTTTTTTTATAGCGGATCAGCACTAGTCTGAGAATTTGGCTACTTTTGTATATATTTTATCTGTTTTTTATATATTATTTTAAACAAATAAGATAAGATCTTAACAGCTTTTATATGCCACCTACATTTTAGCATGCAGTTACTCAGCATGACAAAATGCATAACCTACCTAGCCTACCTAGCCCTGGCTAAGAACATCCTAGTTTGGATTCAGAATTGTTACTTTAATGAGTAAGTAATGGAGTTTATGACTGGATGGAGTGTAAGGGTTAGGTGATAGTGAGTGAGTGGCAGTATTAAATGGATGGAAGCAGTGACTAGCATATTCTTAAAAAACAAAACAAACAAAAAAACAGACAAGTACAGGACATCAATAAGCCAAAAGGTGCATCCACTGATTGATACTACAACTACCCTACATATATTTAAAAACAGTATGTAAATACATTTTCAAATCTCCACCATCAACTTTTTAATATGCAGAACATATTCCCCTTGTACTATGTCTACTACTACTAATAATACATTTAAGTCATGTTCCACAAACCCAAGTCATGCTTGTACGTGGTGTTGGCTTTTAAATGTAGGTGTGATTTTGTGTGTAGTGTTGGTATTTGCATAGAATTTTAGTGTTTTAATACAGGTGTTTGTTCTTATATACATATCACTACAACAATAGGTTAAAACATATACCCTATGACCGACGTGGCAATTAACTAATATAAGAATTTAATGTGAATTCAAAGTGAAACTCAAAATTAAAGGAATGATAAAGCATTACGAATACAGGTTTGTAATCTTAACACTTTCCCTGTCCCTAATTAGATAGGTCTACCACACTGTGTGGCATAAAATGAACAATAAAAAAAGCTTTTTACTTACCTTTTTCCAGCTACCTATGCACTGCTTTCCTCTCCTCCTCCTGAGATATGATGGAGGAAACATAGCATCCTCCTGCATGGTCCAATCCATTGCTCCTCATTTTGGAGCATTGTGGACATGATGCACACGTGCTTCCCCATAGGAAAACAGTGCTTCAATGATTTCCTATGAGGACTGCAATGTCATGTGCAGTGGAAGTGCATGTTACTGTAAGAGCCACTGCAGGTGTATTTAACCCCTTAAGGTAAACATTGCAGTTTCTACAAAATACAATGTTTTACCTTGAATGGTTAAAATGAGAGGACCACTACACCCAGGCGTCGCCGGAATCCCCATAGGAAAGCACTGAATAATGCTTTCCTATGGAGAGGTCTAATGCCCGCGCGCAGCCATTGCCGCACATGCGCATTAGGTCTCCCCTGCCGGCGTCGACGGGGGAGGAACATGGGCGGAGCCTGTTCAAAGCCGAGGGACATCGCCGCTGGATTCAGGTAAGTCACTGAAGGGGTTTTAACCCCTTCAGCAACATGGGATGGGGGGTGGTAGGGAGAGGGGCAGGATTCTGCAGTGCCAGGAGAACGGGTTTATTTTCCTGGCACTAGAGAGCCCCTTTAAGTTAGCTATTCTTGCACTTCTGCTACTTTTGCCTAAAATTTTAAATTTACTTTTAATGTCTTGGTGCCAGGTACCACAGGACACAGTTAGAGGTCTTGTGGAATCTATGTCTTGATACATCAGGCAGCACGAGGGAGACTTACATGATATTAGGCAGATGGTTTTAAAGTTGTGGTTGATCAGTCTATATGCATATTTTATTTAAACACTGTATACTAAAAGTTAAGACAATATATATTCTTACCTGTAATACTTTCCCTTGTGGACTCTCAGTAAATACAAGCACCTGATTGTACAAAGGGTCTAATGATTTGCGTCCTACTTTCGTCTTCTTTTTTGCAATGCATACACCATTTTCTAACAGGTAAACCTTTATGTAAGCAGCTGGAAAATAAAGGTAGACAATATTAAATCAGTTTATCACATTCCAACTGTAGGGCAAGTGACATATGGACAGCCTTTAGCAGTAGACAAATATTGAATTTTTTATTTTTGTATCTAAGTACATTTCATTGGATTTGCAGAAATTGCCTAATGAGAAATGCAATATTTAACTATAACATAGCCTCTTGAGTAATAGTGCATCTTGTTTCAAAGCTCTAGAGTTAATGGTTGGAAAGTTCTATACAGAGACCATGGATTATAGGCATTCCAATCCAGATTGGCTAATTTAGTTTTTAAATACAAATATTATAAGAAAATAATAGGTGTAACATGGCTTTGTCACATGAATATGTCTCTCTCCTCAGCTGCAGAGCCACATATTAACTAAACCTTAAAGGGGATATGTCACATTCCAGAACTTTCTATCAGGGCTATTCACAAAACATCAGATTCTGTGTGAAAATGACAGAATTCTTACCACAATGGCATTTCTCATATTTACTAAAGCCAAATCTGGTGGGAATACAGTTGGCCTGAGTGATTCTGCAGCAATTGTCCGGATGCATTCTGAGCCCAACTTAAAATCAACTTATTCGAAGTATAAGATTTGGAAGAGTAACACAGAAATAATATTAATACAATTAGGTACCAAATGCATCTGACAACCAGCAGGTGAATGCTGGTTAAAAATCCTCACTGTCACATAAAAAAAAAAAAAAAACGTCCAGCGGTCAATAAAACCCCTATATTATTATAGGTTGGTTATTATAAGGTAGGTTTAAAACGTCCACCACCATTTCTACTAACATTGCTGCCCATTAGCCAGAAATCAACATTTCCAGGGAGTTTGAAATTATTCAAAGAAATCGTTATGGCCCTGGGCAGTTAAATTTAAATATGCCTAACTAAACCTTTTAACTTTTTACAAATAAGAAGCATGTACAGTCAGCCCCATAATAATGATAAATCACACTAGCCGTAAATGCATACCGTGTTCAGCTAGACAAAGCAAATGAAAAATGAGTTAATTAGTTAATTGAAACGCACATGTCAATAACAATATTCCCACAGTACCTTGTGCCGATGTTACATCGGTAATGAGTCGCTGAAACATTCATGTGCGCTAATTACCTTATACATTACAAATGATGGTAAACAACCTGAGGGAATTTGGAAAACCTTAAAGAGGAATGGCCACATTTGTATGTTTTATATTCTTGAGCTTCTCCCTCCTGCAGGCAAACGTTTAAATAAAAACAGCCCCTTTCTTTATTTAAAACTGGCAATATTTTCACATGCGTCCCTGTTTGTATATCTCAAATCTGGACATAATACATATTTCAAGGGAGCAATATGGGTCCCCACTACAGATCCCCATGATATAAAAATTAGTATCCTGGTAGTTCTCTAAGCAAATAACCTTCTTAAGAAAATAAACATTGAATGTGGTATTCAATAATATCTAATTTTCTTATACTTTGTGTAATAAGGGCAATATTATACAGGGTGGATAAACATAAGGTATAATCAAGTGTATTTTAGTTTACAATGAAAAAATGCAGAGTCAGGGGCTCTGTTAGACCTCTCTAGAAGGGAAGAAATGTACGTTTTTACTCTGAGAAATAATTTAAGAAACACATAGACCCAGAAAATGTGTTCACTGATGTATAACCTTTAGTCAAATCTATTGGGTTAATTGGAATTGTACCAAAGAATTAATGTAAAGCCAATGTGGTGCTAAGGCAATTAAAAAAGTAACTGTTTTAGAAAAAAATGATTGTTAATAGATTGAACATTGGCTCAAAGGTAGAGTGCAATAGTCCTATGTTACCAGATCCATCACGTTTCTAGGGACACATATCTTGTATACATATTGATGGGCAGCTCATGAAAACCCTGCTTTGTAGAATGTAGAATTCAGAAGGTGTATAAGATAAAGTATGTAGGCATTGAAGAATCCTGCAGAATATGCATTATACATACTGCAGGGCAACCCTTTCCATGCGTTTTCATAAATATGACAAAGGTACAAGTGTCCCTGAAAACATGGTGGATCTGGTAACCCTACAGTAGGATAGTCAGTAGCACAAATATTGAATTTTCTCATAAACAGGATAGATCTAGATAGTATTCTTCAACCGTCAGACTGTCTATGTAAGCTTGTACACTTCCTCTCACATATTTTAAAAGATTTACACATGTGACTGGTGTCTTGCTCAGATTAGTATGGTTTGCTATTCTTTCCCCTTATCTTCTTTACTACTTCAAATCCAATCATTAAAGTTGTATTTCCCATCCTCTTAGGAAATAAGGCCTTTTGAATCTTTAACGCAATGTCACTCTATACATTTCCTTGGGCTTCTTAATCTTCCTGGGGTGTAAAAGGTTCACTTCATGAGTTTTTCATTTTCTGAACTTTCTCTTCTGTGGACAAAGGTCCAACTACTCTCTTTTGTATACATCTGGCCTTTCTTCTGAAAACAAGTGTGCCCTACCTGACCAATTCCCCCTCTTTCATTGCAAGGACCAACTGGACAGTTTTTAAGACTTTCTTGAACTTACCAAACTTCAAAACCTAATCTGCTATCCCAGTATTTCTGCCCACTAAGCCAGATAAAGGACTTGGACATGACAAAGAGAATTGTACATAGCTATATTAAAATAACAGCTTTGGTTTTTAATTATGTTTTACTGTATCAGCATATTGAAGCATATTGGTATACCTGGTGGAGTTTTGGAGCCTGCTTTTGCTGTCAAACCTCGTGCCTGGATAATTTCAACTTCAAGTTGTCCATTTCTTTCTAGCAAACCAACTTCAACGTCCCCTATAAAAAAAAAAAGAAGCAAATCAAAAAATAAATGTAATTAACTACAGTAAAGTTTCCCAAAGCAACAGTTATCAGATTAATCAATATCAATTAAGTGCATTAAGTGGCAAAACATTTAGAGCGATGCCAGTACAATACTATATATAAGTAAACCACACACCAGAGGCTTAAGAGACACTGTTGTCATCATAACTGCACAGTGACTGGAGTCCCTGTCACTGCTTTTCACTCAGCATGAAACCAGTTTTAGCGTTTTTTAAGCTAAACAAGAGTTACCAGCAAATCATCCCCTATATGCTGCTTGGGCTAATGAGGAAGCATTAGCCTTCACAGTAATGGGTGATTGTGATTGGCTGAGATTGTCAGTGACCACATTCAGTCAATCACAGTGTCTTTGCAGGCATGAATCGGTATGGGAAGGAAGTGTGTAATCTCTGCCTTAGCCAAACCTGCAGTGGGGCAGGTCTATTCAAAGCCAGTGACCCTCATTCAGTGTTAAACTGCTCAAAAATGGTTTAACAGTGACCGGAGGGACAGTGCCAGTGCACTCTGGGCACTATAACCAATCCAATTAGATAAAATGGTTATAGTGCTTACAGTGTCCCTTTAACCCCTTAAGACCGCAGCCAAATGTACAAGTTGTGATCCAAAAAAAATTAAACAAAACCTGGCATTTGCGCTATATGTCTGTCCAACCATAATTCACCTCTTTCATATTAAATGCACCCACACTTATTATATATCATTTTATTCAGGGGAAACAGGGCTTTCAAAATATTTAGGTATGGAACATAATTTAATATGAAAAAAATATAAAAAAAATGGGAGAAAATAAGATTTTTTTTAATTGTTTTAGTTCTGCGTGACATTTTAACTGTGAATGTCAAAATACTGTTTGCTTTTACTGCAATACAATACACATATTTGTATTCAGCGGTGTCTCACGTGTAAAACAGTACCCCCTATGTACAGGTTTTATGGTGTTTTGGGAAGTTACAGGGTCAAATATAGCGTGTTACATATTTCAGTTTTTTCACATTGAAATTCGCCAGATTGGTTACGTTGCCTTTGAGACCATATGGTAACCCAGGAATAAGAATTACCCCCATGATGGCATACCATTTGCAAAAGTAGACAACTCAAGGTATTGCAAATGGAGTATGTCCAGTCTTTTTTAGTAGCCACTTGGTCACAAACACTGGCCAAAGTTAGTGTTAATATTTGAAAATGCAAAAAACGAATTTGAATGCAAATTTTGGCCAGTGTTTGTGACTAAGTGGCTACTAAAAAAAACTGAACATACCCTATTTGCAATACCCTGGGTTGTCTACTATTGCAAATGGTATGCCATCATGGGGATAATTTTCATTCCTGGGCTACCATACGGTCTCAAAGGCAACCTGGTGAATTTTAATGTGAAAAAACTGAAACGCAAACCTTATATTTGACTCTGTAACTTTTGAAAACACCATAAAACCTGTACATGAGGGGTACTGTTATACTCAGGAGACTTCGCTGAACACAAATATTAGTGTTTCAAAACAGTAAAATGTATCACAACAATTATATCGTCAGTATAAGTGCCATTTGTGTGTGAAAAATGCAAAAAATGTCACTGTCACTGACGATATCGTCATTGTAATGTATTTTACTGTTTTGAAACACTAATATTTGTGTTCAGCGAAGTCTTCAGAGTAAAACAGTACCCCCCATGTACAGGTTTTATGGTGTCTTGGAAAGTTACAGGGTTAAATATAATGCGAGAAAATGTAATTCCCTGAACTTTCGGCCTGGGTTGTCAAGCAGGTCCTGCAAATTGTAATTAATAAAATGACCTAATTATGTAAAATTATTACATAAATATATACGTAGAATTATTATATATATGTGTGTATATATATATATATATATATATATATATATATGTATATATGTGTGTATATATATATGTGTGTATATATATGTATATAATTGTTTTTATTATTTTTATTTATATATAGGTATATATTTAGTGATATATACGCATATACTTATGTATATAGATATATATATATTATTTTGTTCTACATGTATTTTGATATCAATATATATATATTAATTTTAAAATACAGTTAGAACGAAATTACGCATGTTTATATATTTTTAATCTATTTATTTTTTATTATTTTTTTAATTTTATTTTTTAACATATTTATATATTTTTTTTATTATATATAAATATATATATAATGAAAATGTATGTATGTATATTTATGTGTATATGTGTATATGTGTATATATATACTTAGATCATATATATAATAAATATATATATGATCTAAGTATATATAATCTTATTTTTACACTGTTTTAACATTTTATTTTTATTTTTCAGACAGCAGGGGGAGTACCTGTCATTACAGGCACTCCCCCTGCTGGCATTGACATGGACGGCTATACCGTCCATGTGATCGCGGGGTCCTCGCAAGGACCTCGCGATCACATGGCCCTGGGGGGCCGAAGAGGACAGAGGGGGACTCTCTGGGCTCTCAGGTAAGTCCCCCATACCGCGATCGCCGGCGACCAGGTAAGTACAAAAGATCGCAGGACGTTCTATGCCGTCCTGCGGCGTTTAGAGCCACCAAAATAAGGACGGCATAGAACGTCCTGCGGTCTTAAGGGGTTAAAGTTTGTAAAACAAGAACATGAATATATCATGCCTACATGCTTTTGTCTAAAACTAGTTAACTGGGGTTGCCAATGTTATATCTATATTTTTTTTAAGCAGATAACATTTTATTTATGCAATGAACACAATGGCTTGTGTGGTGTATCAAAGAAGACTAAGTGTCTGCATTACGTGATCAGAATACAGAAGCAACATTTATACCTCCAATTACATCACCACAATGTGTTTGTAAGTGTCTTTAATCAAACTATTTCAGTTTCTAACTTTTAACTTTATTTCAACATATCTCACTTATTATATTTTTCCAAAAGTGAGCTGATCTGTACATCTGTGACACAAGGATCTAAAAGTTTATTCTTATGTTAAAAACACAAAAACACTATAGGACTCAAAGACTTCTTCTACAAATGTATAGGCTGTTGTGTTATTTGACGATGTCATAAGTGATGCACAGGTGCCTGTTGAAGTGTTTGATCACTTTCAGACCAATACAAATAAGCAGAGTAGCAACAAATCTTGATTACTTCTAGGACAGCTGTCACAAGGTGAGGCCACAAGGCTAAAAATCCCAAACAATACCAAGAAGAGACCGAGGTCTAGA
The DNA here is from genome assembly GCF_036172605.1 of Pelobates fuscus. Lineage (NCBI taxonomy): Eukaryota > Metazoa > Chordata > Amphibia > Anura > Pelobatidae > Pelobates > Pelobates fuscus. Next base: position 235,452,663 of record NC_086322.1, read on the forward strand.
TTTACTATTTTTATAAGCTTTTGAAAGTATTTAGTATTTTGAAATAAACTTCTGAAATAATGAAAAAAAAAAAATTATATATAAAAAATAATAATACATATAAAAAAAAACGGGAACGGAGCTTGACAGCCACGCTAGTCAGGCACCATCTTGAACAGCAGCGAAAGAGTTTTTGGCAGAAAAATAGTCACTGACTGATATTGATATGAAATCTGTCTTCAGAAGGTTTTAGCTGCCAATTGATGCCTTTTTGTACCAAACAGCCATTTAGCGGCACCAGAAGAAGAGGGGCCCTATGGTGGCCTGAAGTCACGTGCAGCACAAGCCTCACTTGTGGAGTTTGAGGACTATCTCCCATCATAGCTGATGCTTGATAACTTGCCTACACACCAATCATTGTTTGGTGCTCACAGAAATCTGCGGCAGGTTCCCATGCGGACTTCCAAGATATTTGGACTATATTACAATATTACCCTCTGCAGTGGTCAGGGGCGGACTGAGAACCCTCAGGGCCCCCGGGCAAAATAAATCAAGGGCCCCCTTACAGGTCCCACCCATACTCCGCAGCAAGCGCCACCCATGTCCCGCCTCCATGCACCGCCTCCAGCCACACCCTACACAATCTTTAGACACAAGGAACAAAAGTGCAATAATCCCTTCAAGGCCCCAGTAGAGACTACAATTGAGGGCTAATGGGCCATGGAGGGGGGTCTTTCTAGCAGAAGCTATATCAGTGTCCTTTAGAGAGTGTGTTAGAAAGAATACCCTCCAGGCCCTATTAGAGACTACAATGGAGTCTAATAGGCTTGGAAGGGGGTCTTTCTAACAGAGGCCATCTCAGTGTCCCTGCTGGAAACAGTCGCCTCCATGCCCCAGTAGAGACTACAATTGAGGGCTAATGGGCCATGGAGGGGGGGAGCATTCTAGCAGAGGCTATCTCAGTGTCCTTTAGAGAGTGTGTTAGAAAGAATTTCCTCCAGGTCCCATTAGAGACTACAATGGAGTCTAATGGGGCCTGGAGGGGGGTCTCTCCAACACTCTGGTTCCTATTCACAATATAGCAACACAACATAGCTCGCAGATACCTAGGCCAAGTTGGCTCCTCTTACCTTAATTACTGTTGCTGGCTGGCAGTCTGTGGGCTTGCTGGAAGGCTGTGGGCTTACTGGCTGCGGCTGGTAGGCTGTGGGCTTGCTGGCAGGCTGTGGGCTTGCTGGCTACTGCCGGCAGGCTGTGGGCTTGCTGGCTGCGGCTGGCAGGCTGTGGCTTGCTGGATGTGGCTTGCTGGCTGGCAGGCTGTGGCTTGCTAGCTTTAAGCCTAACTGGTGGCCTGTGGGCTGGCTGGCTGGCTGGCTATTGGCCAGCCTGTGGGCTGGCTATTGGCCAGCCTGTGGGCTGGCTGGCCGGCTGGCCGGCCTGTGGGCTGGCTGGCTTGCTGGCTACTGGGGCACTCGTGGATTATTTAAAGAAATAATCCATGCACAATAACCACTACTGCTCTGTGTAGTCGTTATGGTGCCAGGAGGGCCGGGCCCCCCTCCTAGAGTAAGTAGTCAAACCGTTTAAGAACAGTTTAACAACTTACCTGGGGTCTGCTGGGATATGAGGCTGTAGTAGGGTATAGGAGCAGTGGTGCAATGTGTAAGGGGTGCAGTGTGTGTGAGGGGGTGTAGTGTGTGAATGTGTAGGGTGTGTGGGGCAATGTGTGTACGAGGGGGCTGTGTATGTGTGTGGCAATGTTAGTATGGGGGGCTGTGTGTGTATGGGTGGGCAGTGTATGTGTGTGTGTGAGGCAATGTGTGTAAATGTGTATGGTCTGTGTGGGGGCAGTGTGTGTGTATGGGGGGCAGTGTGTGAATGTGTATGGTGTGTGGGGGCAGTGTGTTTATTGGGCTAGAGTTCACTCTCACCACTGCGACCACCAGGAATACCTGGTGGTCACAGTGTTGAGAGTGAACTCTAGCCCGTAGCTCCAGGGCTAGAGTTTACTCTCGCAAGAGCCGTAACGTTGCCGTGGTAACCGCGGCAACGATCTGTGCTCGCGCAAGAAGGACCCAGAGGAGCTGCAGGCTGAGCTCCCGGGTCCTCTCTTCCTCCCTCCCCTGCCGGCTGCCCGCACGGTGCCTGCGGACAGGGAAGGGGGCAATTGCCCTCCTCTTACTCCCCCCTCCCCCTCTTCTTACCACCTTCTTACTCCCCCCCTCCCTTCTTACTCCCCCCCCTCTTCTTACTCCCCTCCCCCTCTTCTTACTCCCCTCACCCTCTTTTACCCCCTCCCCCTCTTTTTACCCTCCCTCTCTTCTTACCCCCTCCCTCTCTTCTTAACCCCCCTCCCTCCTCTTACCCCCCTCCCTCTCTTCTTACCCCCCTCTCTTCTTACCCCCCTCCCTCTCCCTTCTTACCCCCTCCCTCTCTCTTTTTACCCCCCTCCCTCTCTCTTTTTACCCCCTCTTTCTTTTAACCCCCTCTCTCTTTTAACCCCCCTCTCTCTTTTAAACCCCCCTCTCTTTTAACCCCCCTCTCTCTTTTAACCCCCTCTCTCTTTTAACCCCCCTCCCTCTCTCTTTTAACCCCCCCTCCCTCTCTCTTTTAACCCCCCCTCCCTCTCTCTTTTAACCCCCCTCCTTCTCTCTTTTAACCCCCACTCCCTCTCTCTTTTACCCCCCTCCCTCTCTCTTTTAACCCCCCCTCTCTCTTTTAACCCCCCTCCCTCTCTCTTATAACCCCCCCTCCCTCTCTCTTTTAACCCCCCCCCCTCTCTTTTAACCCCCCTCCCTCTCTCTTTTAACCCCCCCTCCCTCTCTCTTTTAACCCCCCCTCTCTCTTTTACCCCCCCTCCCTCTCTCTTTTAACCCCCCTCCCTTTCTCTTTTAACCCCCCCTCCCTTTCTCTTTTAACCCCCCCTCCCTCTCTCTTTTAACCCCCCTCTCTCTTAACCCCCCCTCCCTCTCTCTTTTAACCCCCCCTCCCTCTCTCTTTTACCCCCCCTCCCTCTCTCTTTTACCCCCTCCCTCTCTCTTTTAACCCCCCTCCCTCTCTCTTTAACCCCCCCTCCCTCTCTCTTTTAACCCCCCCTCCCTCTCTCTTTTAACCCCCACCCTCCCTCTCTCTTTTTACCCCCTCCCCTGTAGCGTGGCCGAACGGCTTTCCGGTCCGCGGTGCCCGGCCGGAGTAATAGGAAGGTGCACACTGTGCACCTTCCTGTCAGTCCGGCCGGGTACAGGAAACAGAAACTTCTGTTCCGCGCGGAACAGAAGTTTCTGTTTCCTGTACCCGGCCGGACTGACAGGAAGGTGCACAGTGTGCACCTTCCTATCACTCCGGCCGGGCACAGCGGACCGGAAAGCCGCTCGGCCACGCTACAGGGGAGGGGAGGTGAGGTGACAAGCTGCAGCCGCCTGAGCGCTCTTAGGAGAGCGCTCAGGCGGCTGCAGCATTTAAAGGGGCGGCCGGGCCCCGATGGCGGGCCCCCCTCCCGGCCGGGCCCTCGGACCACGTCCGAAGTGCCCGACCGGTCAGTCCGCCCCTGGCAGTGGTATCACATCTCTCTTCTTCTGAGGAAGGTTCAGTAGACACACTGTCTAAACTACCTACCACTCTGGCAAGGGAACACCTTGAAAGGGACACACCTGCAGCCAAAGGAGACATCCAAAACCTGCTCTCTGTTATAACGTCACTATTTGCTGTGGTCTTTGCTCTGATTACAACAGAGGTACAAGCTACAAAGGCCAGAGTCCAAACAGCTGAAGATGATGCACAAATGCTGCAACAAGAGATGACTAAGCTTCAGGAATCACAATCCCACCTTCATACACAGCAACAGGAGTTGGCCCTTTGTTGCATATCAGACACTGTGGTGAGAATTTTTAAGGATACTGGTCGCTTGCATTTTATCGCCCAAGCAGGCCAAAATCTTGGACCTTAGATGGTTCGTATTGTATAAATAAATCATCCATGGCACCTGCATCTGCCTCTACTTATGTAATTTTCTGCTATCAGTCCTTGACTGACAAGAGACGTTTGATGTTTGCCCTTCAGGGTTAAACACCATTTACTTTCGAGCCCCATCAACTCTCCTTTTTTTATTATCTAATTTGGTCCACTTTGAAATGGATGAAATCCATGAACCTGCCTACTCTACAACTCAGTAACACCTGACTGCCTTATTGTTGGCCAGCTCCAAGAGCGCTGACTGTTTACAAGAGCAAGACATTCCACATGTTTACTTCTGTGGCAGAAGCGACAATGTTTCTTGCTATGTTCACTTCTCCATCCTCTGCCATCCTGTTCCTGGGACCCCCCAAAATGTGGTATCCTTCATCCCAAGGCAGGGACAGAACACTGGTTTAAGGCTGCAATATTTCTCTGCCTACAGGCCTCCTCTATATTTGTCTCATTATGTTTTTTAATTTACCAGTTATTAATGTTTATTTTAGGCAGCTACTATAATGCTGTATCTATGTTTCAATGGCCTCTTCCAGGCTTGGTAGTTTGTTTGTTTTTACATTACAAGTATACACATGCTTAGTATGGTTTAACTTAGTCTCATAATGTCATGCTAATCTGAGACATATTCTCTAACCACATCTGTCATATTTTGGAGTTTATTGACAACAACAAAAAATCTGCATATCAAAAAATCTAAACAATTTCAAAATATTAACAAAAATTATTTGTAATACTAAATCATTTTAAAAGTGTATCCAAAAATATTAATCACTTAAAATGCTTATTTAAATATATAATAAATTGAGGTCTATGTTGGCATTCCAAATACATTTATTGTTTAATGTGCTGAGATATATGTGAGAATAAATACTAGCTAGCTAAACTAAACCTTGATCAGTAGAGAAGCAGAGAAAGAGCTGATGAAACAATATCAAATAAGTGACTGAAGAAGTGATAACTTGGGCTCTCAGCAGATGTTAACTTAACTTCTTCTCTAAACTCACGTGCAGAACTTGTGTGGAGGTATTGGATACATCTAGTTTGGCATAGCATGGAGTATCTCACACATTGACAATTTTCTTCTCATTTTATTATTTGATCAAGTGCTTTATTACTATGGCAAAGGACACTTTTACCCATGGTTGGACTGGCCTACCGGGATACCGGGAAATTTCCAGGTGGGCCGTCGGCACCTGGGGCTGGGCAGACAGCTCGCTGACCTGCGGCCGCTGGGGGAGCTGGCTGTTCTGGCTCTGCTCCCCCACCCTCACGCGCTACTTAATAAGACCGGGGCCGGAATATGATGTCATATTCTGGCCCCAGTCTCATTAAGCTGCACGCTGGGGAGCAGAGCAGTGACAGCACAGCTCCCCCAGCATCCGCCAGAAGAGTCAGCTCTACCAGCGGCCGCCAGTAGAGCCAGCTCCCCTGCGGCCACCATCAGAGCTCCCCCTGCGGCCGCCAGCACAGACAGCTGTCTGCACACAGGTAGCAATTATGTTTGTCAGTGTGAGTGTATGTGTGTGTGTCTATGTCATGGTGTGTGTGTGTGTGTGTCTGTCTGTGTCACAGTGTTTGTGTGTCTGTGTCACGGTCTGTCTGTGTCATGGTGTGTGTGTCAAGGTGTGTGTGTGTGTGTGTCTGTCATGGTATGTGTCTGACTGTGTCATGCTGTGTGTGTCTGTCTGTCATGGTGTGTGTGTGTGTTTGTGTCTGTCATGGTGTGTGTGTGTCTGTCAAGGTATGTCTGTGTGTTTTTTAAAAAAGTGTTTTTACTCACTTTTTTACCCCACGTTGTGCTGGTCTCCCCTCGACTGGCCCTGCCTCTATGGCTGAGATCATCAAGCCAATCCGCACTGACACAGGAAGCACCTCTAGTGACCGTCTGAGTGTCTGTCACTAGGATGCAATGTAAACACTGCCTTTTTCTGAAAAGTCAGTGTTTACATTGAAAAATCTGCAGGGACAGGCTATAGACACCAGAACCACTACATTAAGCTGTGTGTGTGTGTGTGTGTGTGCACCTGCTAGTGAGTGGGCTTGTGTTTTTATGTCAATGAACTTATGTATATCAGTGAGATTGTTTGTCTATGAGGCTGTGTATCAATGCGCTTGTGTGTGTCAGTGAGATTGTCTGTGTCTGCATGAGAGTATGCTTACTGTATAATTAAACATTTTACTCTGAAAGGAGCTATATTTTATATTAGAAAAAGCAATATATATTTGATATATATATATATATATATATATATATATATATATTACTCAATCATCTGGGGTGGCAAGACATAGCCTTACATATTACATGCGACAATATATGGCGCAATGACTTATGGGTCTGGCAAAGATTTTTTTTTTCCAGGGTTGCTTTGTACCCCTAGTCCGGCCCTGCTTTTACCGTGCCACAGATAACAAATATGCATGCCTCCCATGTTGTCCATTAGTTTAGAGACTTTCTGTTTATGTATAAATCTAGCAATCTTCTTGAATACTCTTCATGTATGTACTGTTTAAACAGCAGTCCTTTACAGTTATTGTTGGGAGGAGTCATCTGGCGCTCTCCCTCCCCCATAATGTAACTGGTCAGACCGTTTGCTTATAGTATAACTTCTTAACAGGGGTCCACTGCAAGCTCCCAGCAGCCTAGAAGCTCTCTGCCTGAGCTAGTCACACTAAGCCAAGTGGTGCATGGTAGGTATTAACTCAGGAGAAATAATGGAAGTTCCTAGGCAGAGCTTCTGTCTCTTAGGCGGAAGAGGAAAGGCTGAGATCATTGTCCTTGTGGACCCCAGGTAAGAAGACAAATAGTTCTTAAACTGTTGTCTCCTTACAGGGCACTCTTGTCACCCTAAGCACAACAACACTCTGTAGTGGCTATTGTGTTGGGAGTGTTGATTTAATGTCATTAATGCTGTCTAAAAACCAGGAAGTCTATACTTTGTTATGTTTAATACTTTGGTTCTTAGGCTCTTAACATTATTAGCAGCCATCTGTTTTGCTCACTTATACTAATGCAAATTTTTAATCTGAATGTGTTGTATCCTTAATAAAGATATTTTTTAAAAAGTGCTACCATATCTTTAAGCAAAATAAATGTGATGCTTAAACGGTGTTGACACCAAATGCATCATATGTAAAAGTCCAATGTGATCTGGTGAGATGTTCTCCCATTTTCAGGACAAAGCCTGTTTGCAGCCCTTCTCTATGGTAAGTCCTTATTGTATTTTTAAGTAAGCCTTCCATTTTAGTTTTCATAAGTACTGTACTGTACTGTTACAGTATTAGATTACTGGACACGGCCTTGCCAAAACATAGTTACCAGTATGATACGTAACGTCCATCACAACTGTTTCTGGTTCTATATTCCTTATGGTCTGAAATCTGGAATAATAAAGTTACTTACCCATCGATGTTGTTGCTAACGTCTGGCGACCAACAAATTGAGCTGGACCCATCCCAGACAAGAAGTTACCAAACTGGCCATCAGATGCGAGACACATTCCACTGTAGTTTAGGCTAGAAATGACAAAATAAATATGGTTATTTGCAACAAATCAACATTTTACAGTAATTAAATTAACATTTGACCACAGTTCCTGCGTAGCTAATAAGAACTTATATTGATGTATTTTCAAACTCAAGTGGTCATTATTGTATGTGAGGGATATACCGTACATTGATTTAATTGCTTCAATTTGTACTTAGTCTATGGTTTTAATATTGTTATAACAATATCAACATGGTTTGAATGTATCATTCATTTTTTTTTACCTAACACACAGTTTGTTTCCATTCCTCCCAACATTGTGATGCTAAATATGTGATGTGAGGCGCAAAGGGAACACACAATTTTTAAGCCAGCCAGCTAGATAAGTAAATAAGCTAAATACGCAAGTACTTGACGTCCTTGGGGAATATTTGATGTGTTCCACAATACAGCGGTACAAGGAGCTAAATGCAAATTGTCTGAAGCACATAAGGATTTTAAAGGCTCTGACCTGCATAGATTTTATTTTACTGCACGGTTTGCTGTACGAGATCTGTCTGGAAAGTATCCAGCCATGTAATATGAAAAATAGAGACATTTAAGATACAAGAAACATTGTACATAGGACAATAATGCCTCAGTTCCTTTTAAAGTAGGCACCTTAGGACCTCACAGAGTTCTCCCAGCATCTCTTCCACTGTTCAAAACACTCTGCAAAATCCTTTGTTGAAATTGCCATCAGCTGACTTGTCGTCTTTTACCTGAATCTCATCGACAGTCTAAAATCTCTTCCCTTTCAAAGGTGATTTAAGTTTTAGGAAAAGTCAAAAGTGGCAGGGTGCCAAATCTGCACTGTTGGGGGCTGAGTCAACTGTGTGATTTTATTTGCGCTGCACTCATTGCATGGTCCCTGAAAGACTTCTCAATCATCCGAATAGCTTCTGTGGAGGAATGATCAAGCTTAAGATAGAATTTGATGCAGATTTGTTACTCTACTCGCTTAGTCATTGTGAATACGACGGCCACACAGTACACATGCTCACTCAACGGGATCTAGCGCACCCACTGACCAGTACAGTGAAGTTGTCATTGTTCAAGCAGGCACATTCCAGTCCACTCTCCTTGGCTGCCAGGTAACATCAATGTCGCGCAAATCGTTTTCGTTATATTAACTATGGCTGGATACTTTCCGGATAGACTTTGTATATTAGTATAGAAAATATATAGGATAAGCAAATGTTTGTAAACTGCTTAATAATAACAATATATTATAGAACCCCATAATCAGATCTCAGATCTTACATTAAGTACAGATAACAGATTAAATCATTGTTAGTTGAAATTGTGCTAGAAATGCTCACAGTCCAGGATTAGTAAATATACCTACGGTGATATTTTGGCTTGCATCTGAGAAGAACGGCAGATTTTTTTAACCCTATTCACTGAAATGCATGGTAATCTCTGATAGCTGTGCTGGAAGTCAACATTTTTATCAAATAAAATCATGTTAAAGCATTTTTTTTAAATACAATTTGGGTTTAAACATGTTTCTGAGTGGGTGAGCTGAATTTAGAAAGGGCTTATTATGGTTTAAAATCCTGTAGAGCAGGGGTGACCATACTTTTTAGCATCATGATCTACTTTTTTAATGAACAGCTAAACGAGATCTACCTACTAAAAAAAACACATTTTTTTTTTACAAATGAAATACATTAAATTCTTTATTGTGACTGCTGCATGTATCTTCGTATTGAATTAATTTAATAAAATAAAAAATTTAAAACCCCTGCTCTGACAATACAAAACCCCTGTCACCCCTCTACAAAACCCCTGCAACCTCATGGAACAAAACCCCTGTCCCACCTTCGTTAAACCCCTGTCACGACCTTGACAAAACCCCTGTCACTACTCTACAAAACCATTGTCACCCCTTCTACAAAGCCCCTGTCATTTCGGCCTCAATTCTCTACCGCCGTAGTGCTGCCCGCACCCAGAGCGGATTATTCCGCTATGAGGAATGACTGACGGAAAATGGAGCACGTCAATGTCGGTGTGGTGTTGTGCACCTTCCCACTCCTGCACAGGATAAAATAGTGCTTCCCGGCCTTGAGTCGCAGCACTTGCACCATGTCTAATTAAAAAGCAGGCAGCGAACTACCAGCATCACCTTTGCGATCAATGTATTGGGCACCCCTGCTGTAGTGCATGGACACTGATGTCAATAATGCAATTAATCCCTATAATGAATGATGAATAATGTATAGTTTACCTCCATGCAGTTCATGCATTCTAATCTTTGGCAGAACCAGTCTACGGTGAAGCAGTTGAAGCCTGCTGTCTGTGACTGCACTGCCCATTAATCTCAGGCAGCATGTGTATGACCAGTACTGCACCAACTGACCCTTTAAACCTTATACTAACCTAACAAACTACCCTTAGTTCTAACATTAAAATGAAATCCTAAACCTAGCCCTAACCATAAGCCCTTATTAGGTCTAGCCTAATAAAAGCTACATAAAAGTTAACCTATTAGGGGGAAATTATGCCATCTTGGGGTTGTAGAGGCGCTTATAAATTATGTTACCTTCTCAAAACCTATCTGTGGCAACAAGTTTCCAGATTACATTTTGCACCATTATGTATCAATATTTATTATTATCCTTCAGCAACATCAGATCAGTGTATACAATATATCAATATACATTCTGGGCAGTTTGATATAGAATCATAAGGACACTGGCCGTGCACTCCAAACCCCAGAGATTATATTAGAATTACTGATGGTGTAAGCTCATTTGAGCAGGGTCCTTATCAACCTATTGTTCCTGTAACATTTTTTAATTGTCTCATTTGCTGTGAAATTTCCTCCTTTAGAATATTGTAAAGCGCTGCCGTATATGTTGGCGCTATATAAATGCCAAAAGTAATATTAATAATAATAATACACTGACTGCTATTACATATCATTCCAAGGTTTGAAGCAGACTGCACACTTGCCTGAGGCAGCTTCTCTTGTCTGTTGATTCGAAGCTGGCTTTGCCTCCAATGTACAGTAGCTTGTTGTGTATACCTTCTTCTATGTCTGTATCTCTGGCTGTGATTGGTGCAGAGAAGCAGGCATTCTCTGACTGGCTGTGGGTATAATAATGAAAATGAATCATGGTGGAGAAGAGGCTATTTTTGCGGCATGAGCTGCAGTTTTGCTAGTGGCGCACATTCCTCATCTTCCGAATATCAACAAAAAATATACATGGCTCACATTGCTTTAAGTAAATGCATATCAGAGTACTAAAATATTACTACAAAACTGAAGTAAGACAATCTTATCAATTATCTGACATCTCACCTTGGGTAATGTACCAGCGTATTGATACATTTGTTGAAGAATTAATTAGAAATGTAATTCTCTCTATTTTTAATTGAATCCCTTTAAAGATCAATGCATTGATTGCATGCATTTATATGAGAATATGCTGATTGGCGCAGGGCTGCGATTTGCTGCACATGCGCAATAGCCGACCAATGCTTTCCTATCGGAAATTGTTGGAAGGGCTGAGATCATCAAGATCAATTATCTTAGCCATGGAGGCAGGGCTAGCGTGACGAGACCGGTGAGGGAGAAAAGGTGATTAAGGACAGAGAATACATTTCGTGTGAATTACCCAGAAAATGTTCCGGATATGTCACAGTATACTAGGCAATTAACAGAAACCCACAAGCAGCACGAAAAATAATGGCTGTATTTCTAATACAGAAATGAGTAAAGGTCGTAAATGAGAAATACAGTAATCTAAACAGTGACTTAATCTATTATTCAAAATAATTCAAGGATATAACTCAGTCTAAATACTGAGAATGTTTTTTTTTTCCATTGTACATGGTCTTTCACTAAATTTAGAATTTGTGCTAATTGCAACTGCATTTTGAAATGCAGGCACAAATAAGGCCTAGACATAATGCCTTTGCCATTAAAAAAAAAAAAAATGCCTTTGCATATTTAAACGTGTTTATGAATAAAACGTTGTTCGAAACAATGATGTGTCTCACACTTAATGTTGGAAACCTTTAGCACTTTTTATATACCCCTGTCCCACTGCACTTATATATGCAATGCGTACCTAAGCCTGCAAGAATGCGTGTATTTGCTCAAAGTCCATCCTCACACCTTCTCCTCCCAGGCAGCTAGAATTCAGCCATGAAGTCTGACCGACAAAGGTTGCTATACCATGTGTGGAGGATAGAGAGGGAACCTAATTACAACATTTCTGCATTGGTACAGATAGGCTAAAAGGAGCAGAGAAATGAGTGTCTGTGCAACGTAAAAAGTAGTGCATGAACAAAGGAGAAAGCATGTTTCTAGGTTAAACTGTGTTTTGGGTTAAATTGCAATGCATATTAAGTAAGCTCATGTATAAACAGCATTGGGAGAATGGATGATGTTAAGGTGTACCCAAGTATATGTCATGCATACCATCTTCAAAACAATTTAATTTGTAAGTGAATTTCACCTCTTCACTTAGCATAACACATCTCCTTTACTCTAACTTTACAGATACCCCTGTGTGATAGGTAACATTCATAGTATTAATAATACAATATTAAACTCTATTTGTATTCAGGCTGAAATGTAGCTTTCTCTAACAAACAAAACTGAAAGTTACACAGTTAATTTATCAAATTGGATCAGGCCTTTTGTATTCTAAATTGATTATTGATGTGACTAAGGCAAGGCTCAGAAGTTTTAAGTCCTACACTACACCATGAGCCTAAAACAGTTACTTGCCACCACAAGCCTAGAGGCTCCATGGCACACTCACATGGTATGAATTCACCAGGGATAAATATTCACTTGCCAACAGCTATTGGAAAATGTGGTCTTCAGGACCAGAATGAAATCGACTATATAGAATAAAACTGTTTTACTGTAAACACAAGTAAATTGTCAGTGTCAAACTCAACGTTTTAGTCTCCATTGCAATTCAGGCAGAAGATAATTGCTAAAACAATGGCATTTGTTTTCTTTATTTATTCTTAATTTCTATTCAGCATATGACCTTTAGCACCAATGCAAGGTTCATGTGTGCAAGCGTTAATGAATACATAGAAGAGGAGAGAACTAGAGAGAGAAATATATGTAAATGAGTAAGCTACTTTTAGCTGTTATTTCCATTTAAGATGTTCTAACATATCACGAATAAGGTGTAAGTTGCTTAATTAAGATAGACTAGCATTATGATGGTAAAGACAAAAATCAAGCTCACACTTTGATGTGGTTTTCTACTTAATTGGGATAAAACCACTGAGCTCAGCTATAACAACACTGGGAGGCATGGGACACATCATTCATAACAATTAGCTATGTGGAAGAATTATAAAATCTAATTTGAATCAATTAAAAACGGAAAAACAACCTCAGCGCCATATTTTTCATATCACCCCTCCAAATACCAGGGAACCTATTAAGGAAAATTAATTTTGAAGACTAATTTTGTATCTGGAAAACTCCAACTTCCTTATAGTCACTGCCTGTTTTCGTCTGAAATGTTTCATTCATCTTCTTGTAGTAAAATGTATAATTCTCATGAATTACTGGTCTAGTGAATAAAATGCCATTGTTCAGTAAAAAAATAAATAAATCTCTAAGCCAACAACATTCTAAAAAAGATTGTTACCATCATTCTAAAAATATATTGGAAAGTATATTACCTTTATGCGGGCAGTTATATCCTTTCACCATTGTCCTTTGATCTACCTTATGGGGAGCTGCAACATTTCACTTGAAGTTAATCTAAAAATTAAGGTCTGTTACTAAATACCAACCCGTAGGAGTGCATGATGAATATATCAGGGCAAAGTCACGCTTTCGGTATACAACCCCCATCTATGGCTTTTATCCATGGCATTCAAGGTGCCTTTGCACGACACACAAGGCTGCTAGGGACAAATAGGCTCTGGCCTATAAGGAGTCCAGTGGACCTCAGATATCTGCTAGTGCAAACCGAGCTGAGATTGCAGGTGTTTACGCAGCACTTAGAGGAAGTGATCTCACACATTCAGTCCTCACAAACACAACACCACTGACAATCCACATACACACCCACAACTAGCGTCTCACATGCAATAACCCAAGCAGCCCCACATATATACACACCACTAAAACGCAATGTGACATCATCCAGACAGACAATTCCCAAGCAGCCCCATACACAGCCCACATTCATAGTTATCATTCACAATATCACAAACTACTTAGAAACATATATAATATAACAGCCCACATAAGCACAAATATAACTCTACAAAGCAACTGTAGCACCCATAAATAACACAAGCAGAACACGGCAACACACACAGCTCAATTTAATAAAAATACAACCGGTATGCAAGGGGACTTCAAGATTTTGCTTTGGCACAGTACTACTAAAATGTTGCCTACCCTTGAACTAGAGGTTCGGGGAAATATGAGGCAGTCCTGTTGTCCCTTTAAATCAATTGTGCCTTTTGTACAATATAACTAGATGGCCTCAGATAGAATTTGACCACAATCTAACTCCAATTTATCCCAAGACCAGCATTATCAATAAAACGTATTTACGTAAGTGGTATTTGAAAGAAGTGCAATAAAATTATATATGCTGCACTTGATTGACAACTATTAATTACGTAGCAGTCTCACTTGGCAGCTTGCTTAGTAAAACACTTAGCATTTCTTCATGAATGTACAAGTGTCAAGTGTTTAAAATGTGTCTTAATCAGCCTGGTCTTCTCATCGGCATAACCACAAATTCAGACTGGGAATCAAACCATTAGTAGTCTTGGTTCAATATTATTGGCAAATGATAAGACACAACATCTTCTGTCTTTAGAATTATTTGCCGCAGAAAGCCGTTTCTGAGTGAGAATTTTTCAGTCATTAGGTCCTTTTATTATTGTAATTCCACAGATCTGGGCACATTTATCTATTTTTTTTTTTGTTTTTTTTTTTAAATATTACATTATGCCAAGGTAAAAACAAAAGAGAATGATTATTTTAATTTTACTATCAATGCATTATTAAAGGAACACTATAGCTTTCTAACTCTATAGTGTCTCCTCACTGTTTAGATTCAGGGCTCTTTTTTTTTCTTTAGGTTTGATAGGTGAATCTTCTTCACGTACCATACATTGCATTGCTTGTCAGTGTGTGACTGTGCTATATACCAATTAATGGGGGGCGGAGCTTAACCATGGAGCCGAATAGATGCCATTCTTCATGGCTCCACAGCACCAACAGATAATCCACCGTGCATCACAGGTACGGGGGACCATCGACCCGTGAGACCCACAGCCACAGCACCAGGGCTCACAGGGCTACCCACCGATGCCCTTTTTACATACATCATCGGGCAAAAAACGAGTCCGCAAATCTCGGGCCTACCTTGCCCTCCCGCCGGTATCACAATTACCCGCAGTGTCCCTCCTGGGCCTTGCAGACTGGTACCGACAGACGGCCGACCAACACCAACAACCCAACGACACAATGGGGAGGCGATCACAGAAGCCACAACAGGCTGCGCCCATGGACTCAGGATATAGGGGCCCTGCTACCTCGCACTGCAGGTCACAAAATGGCAGCCGACCACGACCAGGAGACTGGCTCCACAGGCAGAACAGCTGCCAAAAGGAAGCAGAGCAGATAGGCAATCAGAATCCCCCAGAAGCCTACGAGCAGAGGGGGATGAATAAGCTTGTTGCCTACTCTTCGTTCCTATCAATATTCATATGTAAAACGCATTGATCATTTCTGTACTGTGTTAATGACAATGCCTTTTACCAATTTGCCTAAGCTAATGAGGCAAAACAAGTATGTTTTGATACAAACTAAATGCACGGAAAATAAAGAATTTATATATATATACACCAATTAATTTTGATGAACTGTGCATTGTAGATTATTGTTAATTTAAAAAAAAATTATTTACAAAAATCTAATTATGAGAATGTATAGAAATACATTTTTCCTTGAATTTGCTCTTTATAATTTACTGAAATATTGGATGTTCTAAAATTCATACAGACTATAGACTACATGTTATTCCTTAATATGTTGTTCTTAGAAGTAGAAATACCATTTTACCACATACAGTAGGTATGAAATAAAAACTAAAAATGGTGAAAGGAACCTTGTGGAATGTATAGCTTGTTTGGGCAGGGACCTCTTAACTTCCATTACTATTACAACTTGTTCTTTGCTAAAGGGACACTGTAGGCACCCAGACCACTTCAACCCATTGAAGTGGTCTGGGTGCCAACTCCCATCAACCTTAACCCTGCAAGTGTAATTATTGCAGTTTTTATAAACTGCAATAATTACCTTGCAGGGTTAAGTCCTCCTCTAGTGGCTGCTTGTCAGCCACTAGAGGGTCTTCCGGGTTCCTAGAAAACTTTTGGCCGTCTAAACGACGCTGGACGTCCTCACGCTCTGCATGAGGACCTCCGGTGTCCCCAGAATCCCCATAGGAAAGTATTGAATAATGCTTTCCTATGGGGAGGTCTAATGCACGCTCGCGGCCATTACCGTGCAGGATCGTTAGGTCTCCCCTGCCGGCCGACGTTGGTGGGGAGGAGCATGGGCGGAGCCTGACCCAGCGCGAAGGGACATCGGCGCTGGATTCAGTTAAGTGGCTGAAGGGGTTTTAACCCCTTTAGCGACATGGGATGGGGGCAGGAGGGAGAGGGGCACTCCAGGATTCTACAGTGCCAGGGAAACAGGTTTGTTTTCCTGGAACTGGAGAATCCCTTTAATTCCTATAATAAAACTGTACAGCATTGCAAAATGTTTGTGCTACATATGTACTAGTGACAACAATAGTGATAATATGTCAGTGTTATCTGAATTAGTGACAGTATATAAGGATTCACTATGGTCACACCGTTTTTTTTATAAAGCATAGACTTATATCACTGTTTCATGTAAGTAGGCTGTGGATAGGACCTGCAGGCGAATTGATAGTGGCCGAAATTCTCTAAATATCTTGTACCTCCATCTCACTTCTCTGAGGAGTAATGCAAGAAAGCAGGAGCCTTATTCCTATTTATGTCTTATTTCTCTTCAAAAGGGAAACAATTTTCCATCTTTTTGAAGTCACGGCCTGCAAGTGCCTGTGGAAGATGATCCTTAAACTGGTCCTGGATTTAAAAAAAAAAAGCATGTGGTGAATTTTGCAATTACATTTTGATTTACAGATTTCAGTCATAATTTGCATATCTAATTTACATGTAGATAATGTCCCTTTACAGATGGCAAATTGTGAAACAACATTATGGTTTGGCCTTATTCCCTAGATGCCCCTCAGAATGAGAACCTGCCATACATCAGAGCATCTGGGCTTCCGTAATATATAGTGTGTGAATATACATAACCTAATTGGAGAGATATAATATATTTTTTCTGTGACTTAGAGTAGACACATACACAAATGAGATAGCAATCTTTCATTAATGGTGGTGACAGTCACACTAATGAGATCTTCTAATTTAATCCAGGTCAATAAATTAAACAAAACAGAGGAGGCAAAAAAATTACAGCATGTGCAACTGCTTTTCCATGGGGCAAAAGTTGGTCCCTATAAACCATGGCTAAGGATACAGGTAGCTCTACTGTGGAAGACAAAATCCCATGACCTTGAATGCCAGCAAACAATTAGAGTAGTTGTTCTATGGAAGCCACCAGTTTGTTACCCTTACTTAGAAGGAATGCAATACATTTGAATGAAACATTGTTATGGTTTCTCTTTCTCCAATAACTAAGTGAGAAACATTTATAATAATGATTTGCAGGAAGTGCTTCATTCCAAGACTGGTGAGTAGATATATGCACTTAATGTTATTTTTCAGAACTTACAAAGCCACATTTGCTAAATATAAGGGATACGTAGATTGTAAGCAGATTTGAGCAGGGTCCTCATCAACCTATTGTTCCTGTAATATTTTTCCCCCTATATAATATTGCAAAGTGCTGCGGAATAAGTTTGCACTATATAATTGATAATAATAATAATAATTATTATAATAGCATATGGGTACTATAGTCACTAGAAAAACAACAGCTTAATTGTCTTTTGTGACACACAATCTACAATCAGTCTCGCTGATCACTGGACAGACAGACTGTGTCACACAGTAGCACAACTGCTATATCAGCAAGCTCATGTGCTTGAACCCACTCCTTCTCTCTGCCAACATCTGACCTGCCAAATTTGGCAGGTTTGTAGAAAAGCTGAAAAATATATATATATATACTGCCAGTGACCAGATAAAAAGAAGGGACGCCTATACCTACTGGAAACAAAGGAAGCCTTAAAAATAATAGTTAAAACATCTTCCATCAAAACAGGGCTTGATGACAGAAGTAAATACTTCATGGTCTGGAACTGGGAAATTACTGAAAAGCGAATTAATCTGTATCAGGAGCAAAGGGATATTATAGGCACCAAAACAACTTTTGCTTAATGTGTTGATGTATAGACCATGCTCCTGCAGTCTCACTGCTCAATTCTCTGCCATTCAGCTGTTAAATCACTGTGTTTATACAGCCCAACCTACACCTCCCTGCATGTGATTTGCACAGCTTTTCAAAACACTTCCTAAAAAGCAACCAAGATAATTTAGGTTCCTTTAATGCACAGTCTAATCTAGAATCCTGCTTTGTCAATGGCTTTTTAGAGTCTGCCAGGCCTCTTGTGTGTGATTAAAGTGAAATTTACAAAGTAGGACATAAACCATCTAAAGCAAGTTAAAGATACACTATAGGCACCCTGACTACTTCATCTCATCGAAGTGGTCTGGGTGCAGTGTTCCCTTAGCCCTACAATGTAAAAAAGTAAAACTGCAAGAACTAAGACTGCCTCTGGTGACTATCTCCCAGACAGTCACTAGAGGTGCTTCCTGCAGTTTCACAGAGTGCATTACGTTTTCCCCCATTACCGACATCGATGGAGGCTGAGAAAGAATCCATGCCAAGGGAGCACGGTGCTGTAAAGATGTGAGTGTTTAAAAATTAATTTTTTAAACACTTTCAACACTGAGGGGCAAGCCATAACCTGCAGTTTTGGATTCCTAACGCTACAGTGTTCCTTTAACATCTGATTGAAAATTAAAAATTTTTTCCATGCAGGCTGTGTGAGTCAGAGCCTGGAGAGGTGTGGCTATATGTTTTCATAAACAGAAACAAAAGTGATTTAACTTCTAAATGGTACAGAATTAAGCTGTGAGACTACAGGAACATGATCTATACACCAAGACTGCTTCATTAAGCTAAAGTTGTTTTAATACCTATAGTAAGTTTGATTGAACTTTAACTGGAGGCAGAAGATTTACAACTATTTGCATGTATAAGAGCAGATGATTTGAATTGCATATTCGGAAGAAATAGGCACACTGGTAGAGTCTTCAACTTAACAACCACTTCCCCCTGTATGTGGAGCTCTTGGATTCTGTGACTAGTGGAATGCAAAGTGACTCTATAACTTTGTAGGTTTTGCTTTTAAATCAATCCCTTTTTATCCCTCCATTTCTCTCTCTTTTTATGTATTTTATTTAAATTCATAGTTATCATAAAAAAACTAAGGGGCTCCAATGTTTATGGGGAGCATGATCTTTGGAAATTTTGGCAGTGGGCAGAGTTTAAGCAAAGTTCCATTTAAGTTGCTGAGCTAATTTACCCAGTCAAAAGAATCCCAATGAACAGAAAACTGTAAACTACATAGACAGAGAAGATAAAAATGGAGGTGCTTAGGTATTGAGAACCGACACAAGGAAAAGAAGATAAAAAATATAAAGGCAAGTGGCAAAGAGGGGAGTATGGTCATTAAGATTTAAAAGTCATTAAGAAAAGAAAACTGAAAGATAAAAAGCAACAAAAAAAATAGCATGACAGAGCCGCTAAAACAGGAACCTACTATAACAAAAAGGTTAATTTATACAGGGCAGGTGAAAGAGGAAAAAGAGACATACACAACTGGCTGGGAGTAAGAGACACACAAAAGGGGCTTAGGTGAGAAAGAGATACACAAAAGGGGCCGGGGTAGAAAGTGGCAAAGGAAATACACAGAGGGGCTGTTTAAGCGGCTCTGTTAAGAAAGACACATAAAAGATGCTAGGGGAATGGAGACACACTGAGGGCCACTGAAAGGGAGAAAGAGACACACAAAAGGGACTGCGAAAGTGAGAAACAAAAAGGGGCCTGAGGGAAGAAAAATACATATGGAAGAGAGGGGACACACAGTGGGGATAGGGGAGAAAGACCCACTGAGGGGTTGTGGGAGAATGTAACAAACAGAGTTGCTAGGGGGAAGTGGAGACAGAGACACACAAAAGTGCCTCGGGGTTAGAGGCAAACAAAAAGGCAGAGGGGAGGAGACATACAAAGGTGCTGGAGGGAGAGACAAACAGAGAGGCGGGTGGGGAGACAGACAAGGGAGCTGGGGGGGGGGGTGAGTGAAACACTCACAAAGGACTGTGTGGAGAAAGAGACACACAGAGTGCCTTGGGAAGTAAGAGACACACAAGGGGGGATAAGAGACACACAAGGGGGTGTAGGACACACAAGTGGGTAATACGATACACTGAAGGTGGTAAGATAGTCCAAAGAGGGGATAAGAATAAAAAAATGGGGTTCAAAAGGGAATCAAAGTCACACACAGGTGAAGATAAATTATTTTTTAGGAGGGAGTGATGCATCTTTGCCTGTGTAGCCAAAAATTCTTGCACCTGCCCTGCTTGTAAAGCTACAGCGTGATTATGATATTCCATTATGAGTTTTGCATAAATTTGCATATGTATACATGACTACAACTAAAATACTTTTCTTAATGTCTTCCACCTCTGGAGTAAACAAAAATTTCAAAACAACAAAGTCGAATGAAAGCATTGTCTTTAGCAAAACAAAATTCTATGTTATACTTGCTATATATGATAAATTGTTTGAACACCCCCTAACAAACATGTTCATATTTTCTCCATACAACATATGATAATGCACTTGATTGCAGATTGCAGAAATTTAGCTTCCCTGTAAGTCAGTGGGATTTTGTGAGATATATTTATAATCCCAAAGTTATGTTGAAACCATATCTCCACCAACAAATTTAAACTGAAACTTCACAAATACTATTCAACTGTGCTATATATTTATAATTATACTACTTAACATATTTTCAGTCCTTACACACTTATATTGTTATTCACTAAATTGTGACTTGTTAGGCATGCAAGTGAATTTCAAATTTTAGGCTAGAACAGCCTAACCGAAAACATTACTGACATGAGGGATTTTTCCGATTCAGCAATGTGTGTGTGGCTATTTTTATATATAACTGAGCGTAGAGAAAACTATTCTTAAAGACACCTTAAATTAATCCACCAGAAAGCTCCACACGGAGAAGTTATGAATTTCAAGTTTTATGTAATAATCAATAATAATAAATTAGATTTTAATTAAACAATCTGTAAATTTGAAAATCTTGATAATGGGGATGGGCTCTAAAGTATTGCAACAAAACAGAGAATATCACCTACAGCTTGCTGACGAGGCCCAAAGAAGTCCGAAATGATCGCCTAGGTTTGGCATTTTGCCTCTGGGCTCTTTGTAATGGCACAAGTGAGCAAAAACTATTTTGAGACCTGAGTGGGGATTTACCAAAGGGCAAGCTATTTAGTTTCTCTAAGTTTTTGTCTGTTCTGTCTGCTTTTTTCCCTCTGTTTTTGTTGAAACACCTTTAAGATATTTAAAACTTACTGTACCTAAACATGAATCCAAAATTGAGCCCCTGGAAAATCATTAGCGGAATTGTGGCTCACACCATTGAATAAAGCATAACAAATCACCTGTAACTTGTGCTAATCCTTTTTTATGTAATGGTCCGTTATCTTTTAAATTTATATTACAGGACCACTATAGGCACCCAGACCACTTCAGCTCAATGAAGTGGTATGGGTGCCAAGCCCCCCTAGTTTTAACACTGCAGATAAAAACAAAGCAGTTTCAGAAAAAAAAGTAAAAAAGTTCCCCATAGGAAAGCATTACTCAATGCGCCTCTGGCCGCGAATACGCATTCGGCTCCACTCGAGAGCTGACGTCAGTGGAGGAGAAGAGGTCACCAGTACCGAGGGAGCCTTGCGCTGGATTAAGGCGAGCAAATAAATGGTTAATTAACCATTTATTCCCCGCGACAGGGGCCCTAGTCACCATTTAGATAACTAGAGCTCTATAGCAATAGGAATACATATTTGTATTCCTAATACTATAGTGTTCCTTTAAAGAAATGGCCTCACAATTCAGTTCAAAGCCAGGACAAATTTTGCAAATGGTATACAAATAGAAACATTGTTATTATAATGATTGACAGGGAGCTACGATTGAGGTACTTGCTGCACAGAAAATTATGGATTTCTACATATAATTTGATTTTTTACAGCTCATAAATACACATTTATGAAACACAGGGATAGATAAGCATATTACTAAAAGAAAATAATAAGTGACAGCTCCCCTTTAAAATCCTGAAGAATTCAGACTATTGGAATAGGTCACAATGTAGCAACTGTATACCAGGTAAGTGAATGGATGACTAGACATTTTCACAATAGGCTGCGATTCAGAGGGCATCGCTTTCATGCTGTTACACAATAAATACATGAATCTAACCCCAAGTGACAATTGTGTACACAGAGCTCTCATAAAACCAAGGCCTTCAGCAATAAAACTACAAAGAGACAACACAGTAGGGCTATGACTCACTAAATGCTTATTGTACAATACTTTACCCTATGTAACAGAATACATCTTTGCACCCATATCTTGAAAGCAAAATAATCCAGGTAGAGAATAGGAATAATAGAAAGACAATGGAAGCCAGCAGGTAGAGAATAGGAATACTAGAAAGACAATGGAATGTGATTTTTGCCTTTTAGCACTTTATTAAAGATCTTTCTCAATCCTTGTAAGCTAATTTTGGTTCCTAGTGAAATAACGTTTCCTTTTTCAAAAAAGTTAAAGAAGGGCTGAAATAGTTTATCAAAATTCAGGTAAACAAGTAAACTCCATATGCCAGGAATCACTGAAAAAAATGAGCAACTGTCTCTTTACTGTGTTGTATATAGCTAATTTTCCTGTTTGTCGGAGAGCAACACTGCCCTGACTTGAGTTTCACTAATTATTTTGTATTGTTCAGAGAAAGCGTCTCCTCTGAGCTATATGTAACAGTCAGGAACATGTAGGAAAACAGCATGGTAGCATTTAAATTAACAATACCTTCGAAGACAGAACCCCCACATCATACACGACAGCAGTAAATACTGAGAACACTGTTGCCATAGAAATAGAAATGTCCACTTGACTATGATGGCAGGAAATAACAACAGTGCTAACTTAGATGTGTGCCACTGTGCCACATACAAAACAGGCACATGCTCTTACGAGAAACAAAACATTATGACTGGATTTTAGCATTGATGTTTGAGAGGTTCATGAACTGATTCTGCATAAATGTACAAAACAAAACATTGAATAACGGTACTTGTGTATGTGTACACGTGTATTATTAATGTATACAAGACACACACACACACACACATATATATATATATATATATATATATATATATATATATATATATATATATATATATATATATATATATATATGTGTATACTTGGAACAGGACACTTTCTAGAGAACAGTCTCCTCAAGCAAAATTCCACAATGTGACCCCTAATATTAGTATGCCCCCCCATATCTCCCTTCTTCCACCTGTGTACCTCTCCTCATATTCCCTGTCTCTCTAATCTATCTCTATACCTCATATGTCTCTCAGTTACTCCCTCTTTCTTGTGTCTCTTTTAATTCTGTCCTTCTTGTCTACAATCCCCCATTCCCCATATATTTCTCCATCCCTTCTTATGTGCCATTTTCATTCTCATGAGGATTAACTGATCTCCTGTAACCATCAGAATCATGAAACTCTTCCAATTATGGGACTTTCACCACATGAAAAGCTCTAATTTTGTAAATTCAATGTAATTATCTGAAAATAAAATATAACAAAATCTTCATAAAGCAAAAATATAATATAGATGTATTTTATAATATATCAATAACACCACAAACAATTGGTGATGCGCTATTCAAACAATGCAAATACAGCACATGGCTGAAGATTCTGACACGGGTTTTTGTCACATACTAACAAATGAAATCTATTTTAATGGATTAACTATTTTTAATTCTTACATTAACCTAGCTTCTTACATCTTACCCATGTAGGTTGTGTTGACTTGAGAACCAAATTGCTATTTCCGTCAGTCAGCAGAATTACCGTATATATTGGGGTCAACAACAAATACAAATTAAGAAAGAGCCTACAAACATGTTCATAGCATTAAAGAAGATTATAAACTCACTAAACGCAGGACGAAATCCTATTTTAAATAGTTACTGGAATTAAATCGTATTTGCTTTCAAAAGCTACATTCGTATTCAGGATTACTTTATTTAGTATGAAAATATTTAGAAATATTACAGAATATCATGAACGAAATCATATGTAACTAGCTTAGAAAGATCTATGTTTTATTGCTGTCATAAAATGGACAGCTGATGTCTCAACTATACAAAATACTCGGAATAAACTGGTTTAAAAATTGGAGAAATGGTTTTAAAGGATTAGATCAGAAAGTCATTTTATGGTTTAAAACATCAAAATGGGAGAAATTAAACTTTTCAAATCAAATTATCCGGACAAAATTGCTACCATGACCAAGAAGACCACTGAAAATAATAAAATATTTTTACATATAACCCTAATGTAACTGAATAAAGACCGGAAGCGTGGGTGCAACTGCATATCCTACTTTGGGTGCATATGACTTCTCTAGTTAAATCATTCAAAAAGAGTATCCAAAAATATTTAATCAAAGCCTATATACAAAACTCTATATCAATAATATTCATGAAAACAAAGAAAACTTTTTATTGACAAAATTAAATGCTTTGTCATATTCAACTTTTTTTCATATGCTAGAAGCAAATAAGAATATAAAAGTTAAAATTATATAAAAAGTGGAAGGAAGTACAAATTTACCAAGAGAAACGAATACAAATAGCGGTTACAATAAATAAACTATACAGTGCTTGCTCTAATCAAGTTTGTAATGATGGCCACTAAAGTGAGAATCCAAATGGGAATTGATTTAACATTTAAGACCAAAATAGCCAAACTGGAAACATAGTTGATTGGGAGATTTGTTCCTGATCAGCTATTTTTGCCTTAGATTGGAAATTTACTTTGAATTCATCTTAAATATTCATGTTCCGAAAACATCCTAGCAACCACAACATTGTTTCTTATTATCGTTATTGTACTACTTAAGCCCGTACCAGCTGTTGTGGCGATACGAGCCTGTTTGTATTTTCTGAGCACTGCAAAAATAAAGAATACAAAAAAAAAAAAAAAAAAAAAAAAAATAAATATTCATGTTCGTGAGTAACCTGGCTGGTTTATTCTTGTATTGTTATCTTATTCATAATTCAAAAATAGAGATTGTTTAAAAACATTTATGTAGATGGAACTTGGTTTTAAACACTTGTAGTGACACAAACAGGCGTATTCAATAAATTCGGTATTGTCAGCAATTGAATAAGGATTCACAAATTTTAGACTAAACACAGATATTTCCTCAGATCAGGTATTTTGACCTAAAGCGTGCAAATCAGCAGTCAACACTAAGAACACTTTAGTTCTAGTGAAAAACCATGATAATATTTTTTGCTTTGTGGCAATTCACTTATCATCAACCTGTGTGGACTCCTAATTACATAGCAGAAGGGTTCTACTAGAAATCAAGACACAGACATCTCACAATGTAGGTTATTAAAATCGTTTTCTCGTAGTTTATGACATCTGTAGCATATCTAGGTTTTTATGTACATCTTGGCTTACTGTTTAACCCCTTAAGGACACATGACATGTCTGACATGTCATGATCCCCCTTTTATTCCAGAAGTTGTGTTCTTAAGGGGTTAAAGGAACTATCAACTCCCCAACCTTAAAAAAAAAAAAAAAAAAAAGGAGTTTTTCATAAAAATAAAAACTTTATGAAATATTTACATAGACTGTTGGCATTTCATTAACATTCCGATGCTGTCAAAAGAAACTAGGGACTACTTTGCTTAAGGTAAATCTTTTAAGTTGACAAAACTTGAAAAATGGCAGAGCTGCCACCAAGTCTTGGTATTTCCCCCAGCCGTCAATAGTGATGTCTGTGAGGAAAAAAAAACAATGTATATGAAGGTTCTAGCAGGATCCTCCATGAACATCAGTGTTGTACTCTCCTGCATGAGCAAGAGTACATGAGTTATTATGTCTCCTGGCAGATGACGATCCTGGCAGATCCACTGGACCACTGGATAGTCATGGCGTGTGGCTGCGAGGGACAGATTCAAGTAAGTAGAACTTCCCTT
Source organism: Pelobates fuscus (assembly GCF_036172605.1). NCBI lineage: Eukaryota > Metazoa > Chordata > Amphibia > Anura > Pelobatidae > Pelobates > Pelobates fuscus. The sequence goes on from NC_086322.1 coordinate 235,478,598, forward strand.
CCCTTGCACTCCTGGGCCATTGCACTGCAGGGGGTCTTTGCAAAATATGCAAAGATTCCAGAAAGTGACTGAGCAAATTTAAGGCTGCAATTAGACCGAATATTAGAGACAACAGTCACATACAAGGATATAGATATTCATTTAGTTAATTGTACATCCATAGAAGGATATTACATCAATGGAGATAATTTGCTCACTTGTAGTCATCCATAATAATGCATTTTATTCAAGATTTGGAAGTGCTGCATATTAAGGCTTTGCAATGGTTTCATTTAATCTCTTATTGAGATTTGGGCTCAGAATAATCCGGCCTTCATTAATTTTCTTGTTCATTACTTACTGTATACAATATCAGAAACTGAAAAAGATATCAGATACTCATTTGGACTGAGTCAATACATTCAAGATGCAAATTACCCATCCTATTTACTTATGTGTCTTTTACTGCAAAAGTTAAAGGACCACTCTAGGCACCCAGACCACTTCAGCTTAATGAAGTGGTATGGGTGCCAGATCCTTCTAGGGTTAACCCATTTTTTCATAAACATAGCAGTTTCAGAGAAACTGCTATGTTTGTGAATGGGTTAAGCCTTCCCCTATTTCCTCTAGTGGCTGTCTCATTGACGCAAGCGTCCATAGGAAAGCATTATGAATGCTTTCCTATGTGACCGGCTGAATGCGCGCGCAGCTCGTGCCGCGTGTGCGCATTCAGCCGACGGGGAGGAGAAGAGGAGGATCGGAGGAGGAGAGCTCTCCGCCCACCGCTGGAAAAAGGTAAGTTTTAAACACTTTCCCCTTTCCAGAGCCCGGCGGGAGGGGTCCCTGAGGGTGGGGGCACCCTCAGGGCACTCTAGTGCCAGGAAAACGAGTATGTTTTCCTGGCACTAGAGTGGTCCTTTAAGATTCATCAAAGAGAAAGTATTACATTATTAAAACTGATCATACTGAAGTGCTCCATGATAAGAATTTTTTTTTTTGCCATGCTTTGTTGGAAGCAAGGGTTGCCTTATAAGAAGCAAAGCACTCGTGAAATATGTGTTAACGCAAATGTTATCTTAAAGTAGATAACACAAATTCAACAAAAAAATAAGAAAAAACAAACAAAACTAAAAAACACACAAAATGCCAAAGTATATAACAAGAGTTAATTTCAATGAACATACTATTGACATTTTTTTTTTTTAAATTACTATTTTTGCTGTGCAGTGGCATAACAATAGAATATTGGGCACAATATCCCTGTATAGCAAAGAGATGACAAGTATTGCATTAATCGCAGAGCTATGTATTTGCACAATTTTTAAATAATAAATAATGTCATAATACATTCGTGTTTTGAACAGAATAATCCAACCAAAAGACTCCATTACATATAGTATGTAATTATCCAGAACAATAAAGGAATAAGAAACAATAAGAAACTGACAGAAAATTCAACAGATAAGGCAATAGTAAAAACAAAACCTAATAAACTGTTGCTATGGGGCAAGATTAGCCTATACCCTTCAAGGTCAGAACACAGTTCCACAGTATGAAGAAGGTCTTCAGTCCTAGAGGGCCCAAATATAACTAAATGCGTTATCCAAGCTCAGTAGTGGGAGGCAGCACCCCATGGCCATGATGTAACCATGGAGTCTCCAAGATGTGGACTAGGATCACCACCGAGTAAAAGGGCATTCGTTTGACACTGTAGAGGGGGTCAGCTTGAACTGGGCCTGGTGACTGGCATCCTCTCTCATCCACAACTCTCACTAGGCCTTTCTGTTGGTAGCGGAAGACTCCGTTTGTACAGGTGCAGATTGCTGCGAGAAGTAATCCAAGGCAGAATAGTCGGTTTAAGGAATAGGTAAGTCCCAGGAAATCTCAAAAATAACGCCATAAAAAAAAAATCTAAATTAGCTATGTTTAGAGATAAGCGAAGAGCTCTCCCAAATAGCTTCCAGCTGTCAAACCCTGCCCTCCCACTGACATATCTTTTAAAGTAATTATAGAAAATATAAGCAAGTACAGGCCTCCCAGGCATTGTATTCCTTACACTATATAATGCCTCTAAAGAATAAATCTAGTATATCTGTTGATTTGGTCAATCTAGATTGTGCTAAATGTCCCCTGATTTTATTGTAAATTGTCACTTTGCATTTTAATTATCATGTTAAATTCTGTTCTAATGTTACCTGTTACGCATTTTACATAAAAGGATCTATAAAATCTTCTTACACTGCAATCAAATATAATTAGTATAGACTTTATATCTTGCCAGCTTCTTTAACAGAGTAAATTAATGCAGATTGACTAATCTCTCTCTAAACACAACTGCTCCTTTTACTTACTTGTTGCTTGGTCAATTGCCCACCTCACTTTTGAAGTGTTTATCTAATATAATGACTATATGGTTGGGTGAAATATATAAAAAAAAAAAAAATGGAAAAAATTATACTGCAGTATCAAAAATTACCATAAGAAAAGGCTTAGACAATCAAAAGGAGAAAAAGTAACTTCTGTGCAGCTGGTTCATAAAACCACCATGGCTCCCTTAGTGGCATACATATAAATCACAATGTAAAAATTGCAACAAGCGCAGCCAGAATGTAGCAATGTGCTACATTTTAATGAAGGACAAACATTAACAAAAACATTTCGGATATACAAATCCTTTTTGCAATGTTTAACCCCTTAAGGACTGAGCCAAATGTACACGTTGTGATCAAAACAAAACGTAAACAAGAACTTGAATTTGCGCTATATGTCTGTTCAGGCGTAATTCGCCTCTTTCATATTATGTGCACCCACACTTATTATATGTCATTTACCATCAATAAACAATATTTAGGTATGAAACATAATTTAATTTGAATAAAATATTGAAAAGTGGGAGAAAATAAGAATTTAAAATAAATGTTTAGTTCTACGTGACATTCTAACTGTTAATGTCATAATACTGTTTGCTTTTACTGCAATAAAATACACATATTTGTATTCAGCAATGTCTCACGTGTAAAACAGTACCCCCTATGTACAGGTTTTATGGTGTTGTGGGAAGATACATGGTCAAATATAGCACGTTACATTTTTCAGTTTTTTTCACATTGAAATTTGCCAGATTGGTTACGTTGCCTTTGAGACCGTATGGTAGCCCAGGAATGAGAATTACCCCCATGATGGCATACCATTTGCAAAAGTAGACAACCCAAGGTATTGCAAATGGGGTTTATTCAGTCTTTTTTAGTAGCCACGTGGTCACAAACACTGGCCAAATGCAAACAAATAATTTGAACACCAATTTTGGCCAGTGTTTGTGACCAAGTGGCTACTAAAAAAGACTGGACATACCCCATTCTCAATGCTTTCCTATGGACGCTGGCGTCTTCTCATGGTGAAAATCACAGTTAGAAGCGCGGAAGCGCCTCTAGCGGCTGTCAATGAGACAGCCACTAGAGGCTGCTGGATTAACCGATATGTAAACATAGCAGTTTCTTTCTTCAAAACGCGTAGAATTTGACAACAGAGATTATTCACCACTTTAAAGGACCACTATAGGCACCCAGACCACTTCAGCTCAATGAAGTGGTCTGGATGCCAAGTCCATCTAGGATTAACCCTGCCTGCTGTAAACATAGCAGTTTCAAAGAATGCTATGTTTACAGCAGGCAGGGTTAATCCTAGATGGACTTGGCATCCAGACCACTTCATTGAGCTGAAGTGGTCTGGGTGCCTAAAGTGGTCCTTTAAAGTGGTGAGTAATCTCGGTTGTCAAATCCTACGCATTTTGTGAGCCTTGCGCTCACTTCCTCAGGGAATTATAAGGAGTACAGAGTGATGAACATAGATTTCTTTTATAGGTTTAGTTTCTGGTCCCAAATTTCACCTGTGGAATTATTTTATAAGCAATAGAGTGCTTGTGTTTGCATATTAAACATGATAATACATACTGGTAAAGGCAATTAGTCATACCAAATGCGTGGTTTATAAAAAACAATGTAATATTGTGCAGATTTTAGCAGCATGTTCGTTCCAGCATATTCAAAATTGTTATTCTATGTGTATGAATAGCAAGTCTTAGATACATTGATACTTTTATGTGAGAGAATAACAGTATATTTGCCCATTGGAATAAAATACATCTAAAGATGTTCCAGGGTAAGGGGGACTGTAATATCTCAACAGAGCTAGCTCCTGTGTGTGAGATGGAATACAAAAATAATAAGAGAAAATATATTTGAACAAATACAATATATGTGAATAAATATAATATAAACATAATTAATAACAGGAAAATAAATAAATAAATAAATACAAATAAAAATAAATAAATAATAAATACTGAATAATAAACAAAAAAGGAAAATGAATATTAAAATATTAAAACGTATGTATATACATGTAAACAGTGAAAAAACAAAAGGGTGTAGAAATAAAATATAAAAAATATATAAAAATATAACTTAATAAATATATCCTTACATAAATATATACACATATATCTACATACATACACATAAACAACAACCAAAACAGTTATGGTGGGGAAAGATATTGTGAATGAAAACTCCTTCCACCTAAAGTCTGTGGATAGTTAATACAATGTTAAACAAAAATCTGCCATAAGACACAGAAATCACAAATTTGCAGTGATGTTACTACAACAAAGGTACCCCCATGCCTCAAAGCTAACCAGTAACCAACCTCATGCTGATGATTTGCATTAACAATGCATGTCCATGAGTGCTTCACTGGCTTTGCATCTTTTCCTAAGTTGTGTTTCAAAGCTGTTGTATACAGCAAACAGGAGTGCAAGGGGGAGCTAGAGCAGGTACCCGGGTGGAGGATTTAATTATTCTCCATCCGGGTCTATGAAAAAAAAATAGCAAGGGGGGCGTGGCTTGGAGCTCGACCTGCATGGACGCACGCATGTGAAGCTCGCGCCGAACTGGGGATTTAGAGCACAAATAACCGGACTACAAAGCACCTAAACATCACCCTCTGACCCACAATGTCCAACAGGCAGAAGCAGAAGTCTACCAAAGAAGAGCAGGCGTCCTTCTTCCTGGCACGGTCCGCCGGGAAGAAACCTCAGGAAAACAACAGCCCCAACAAAGATGGCGGTGAGACCCACTCCCGCGAGGGATCTCTTTCACCCGCAGCCTCTCTCAGCTCTCTTTCAAAGGAACAGCCTCTCACCATCACCTTGATGAGGCACATGCTGGCAGACCTAGCGGACAACTTCCAGACCACCATGAAAAAACAGCTACAAGGTCTGGCAGCAGAACTGACGGGGTTTGTAAAAGGCAGACAAGGCCTAGACAACACGTGAAAGTTGACACTGCTTTTAGAGGGCCTACAGAAAGATAGGGGGGGGGGGGACGACTACTCCTCACATTAGACACAGAGAAGGCAGGGTGCACCCCCTTATATATGGTTTCACAGTAAAAAAATACCGAATACAAAATCAGCTCTTTCGCTGACGACATACTACTATACATAACACGACCCCTAAAAAACCCTCCCACACTTTATGCAGGTGATACAAGAGTATGGTCACTTGTCATATTACTCCTTAAACACTACAAAAACGCAGGCCATGGGGATAGGTTTCCCCTCCGCCCTGATACAGACGTTGAGCACTACATATAACTTTGAATAGAGGAGGGACCATATAACATACCTGGGACTTCTAATTACCAGACAAAACAAAGACTTAATATCAGGGAACTACATTAGAGTGTGGAACGAATGCAAAGTAACACTCAAATGCTGGAGATCCCTCTTTCTTACATGGACAGAAAGGATAATCGCATTGAAAATGTCCATACTCCCTAAGTTAAAATATGTCTTTAGGACCCTACCAATACACGTGCCCCACTCATATTTCAAAACAATCCAAAGCGACATTAACAAATTTATCTGGGCTGGAGGGAAACCCAGAGTTGCCCAGAAACTATTGAGAGCACCACTGAAAGTAGGCGGGCTAGCAGTCCCAGATGTATGCGCATACTATCAAGCCTCCATACTAGCATCGGCGCTATCGCATTTCCTAGACCAACCCCCCCCCCTCCACAGTGGGTGACCCTAGAAAAATGACTAACGGAACCGTATGAGGTCCCTCACATACTATGGCTGCCCAAACAACTTAGACCACCGCTTACCAACCCACCTACTCAAATGGCACTACTAAGTTTGGGATGCACACAGAACTAAGCTGAGTTCCAGTTCCCTAATATCACAGGCTACACCCATGTGGGCCCTCACATATTGTATACCCACGTTTCACGCGCAACCATGGCAAGAGAAAGACCTCACACACCTAACACATGTCTACACAGGGGACAAACTCACAGACTTCAACACACTACAAATAAAACAGGGCATCCCGGCCACCTCACATTTTTCATATAGACAACTGATATCCTTCCTCCACAAACACGAGCCTCTGGACCCACAGGGGAACAGCACAGGCCCACTCACTCTCACCACATGGAAAAAAATATGTATTAACAGAAGACTTCCTAGGTCCAACAGACCACTTTCTATGTGCTACAGGCTACTCTTAAACTACACACCATTGACCGAAGCTACTCTGGCGACACAATGGAAGGTAGAGCTTGGGGAAGACATTACACAACAACAGTGGTTTCCCCTAGAAAATTGGTTAAATCTGCGTCACTCATAGAACAACATATGAAAATGATTTACAGATGGTACCTAGTACCTGCAAGGTTACATAAACTCTATCCATCCAGCTCCTCGGAATGCTGGAGATGCACCACACAGGTGGGCACCGTTCTGCATGTTTGGTGGCAATGCCCACTGATCAAGCCATTTTGGAGGGCCTTACAACAGGTGATTCGGGAGATCACACACACAGAATTAACCTATGACCCAAGCACATACCTACTTATTTCGCTCCCCCCCAAGACACCTCCGCATATACGGAAACATACATACCAACTTCTACTCACAGCCCAACGCGTCATCGCAAGGGCATGGAAATCCAGCAATACTGGATGCCCGTCCACATGCGTGCGTCCATGCAATGCCCGTCCATAGAGACAGTCCTTGCGGAGGTGGATAACCAACAAATCTATGAGAAGTACTACCATAACATCTGCCCTCCTAATGAAACAACATGGGCTACCTGGGAAATATGGGAAATATGGAGACGAAGGCACCTCAAATAATAGTTTTCTACCCTGCCTCGTAATAGAGCTAGAGACACCTAAGGGACATATAATAGGCAGAGACAGGTCGATACACGCTGGATGAGAAATATTTCATATGTTAATGCATTTCCCTGTGGTAATAACGAACAGATGAACTAATGTTTTGCATATACCATTTGTGGCTTGTAAATACTTAGATGAAACTGATCCCACCCCCCTAACCCCCTTATTTTTCCCTCTGTACCCCCACCCCCCACCTGTTGTGGAATAATGTGAAAGAAAACAATAAAAATTGTTAAATTAAAAAAATAAAAAATAAATTAAAATTAGCAAGGTGGATGGGGCGGAGCTTACCAAGCGGCAGGGCAGGGCTTATTACGAGGTGGAGGCGGGACTAAAATTGCAGCAGAGACGGGGCTAATACCTACCAGCAGGGGCGGGCTGGGCCGGGGGGCAGGGAGGCAATTGCCCCCCGAAATTATTTTAGGACCGGCCCCGGCGGGCCGGCCCTTTAAATGCTGCAGCCGCCGAGCGCTCTGTAAAGAGCGCTCGGCGGCTGCAGCTGCTTTTCCCTCCCTCCCCTCCCCTGTAGGTGGCCGAGCTGCACTCCGGTCCGCGGTCCCGGCCGGAGTGATAGGAAGGTGCACACTGAGTGTGCACTTCCTGTCAGTCCGGCCGGGTACAGGAAACAGAAACTCCTGTTCCGCGCGGAACAGGAGTTTCTGTTTCCTGTACCCGGCCGGACTGACAGGAAGGTGCACACTGAGCACCTTCCTATCACTCCGGCCGGGACCGCGGACCGCGGACCGGAGTGCAGCTCGGCCACCTACAGAGGAGGGGGTAAGAAGAAGGGGGGGGGGGAGTAAAAAGAGGGGAGGGGGGAGAGTAAAAAGAGGGGAGGGGGGGAGAGTAATAAGAGGGGAGGGGGGAGTAAGAAGAGGGGAGGGGGGGAGAGTAAGAAGAGGGGAGGGGGGAGAATAAAAAGAGGGGAGGGGGGAGAGTAAGAAGAGGGGAGGGGGGAGAGTAAGAAGAGGGGAGGGGGGAGAGTAAGAAGAGGGGAGGGGGGAGAGTAAGAAGAGGGGAGGGGGGAGAGTAAGAAGAGGGGAGGGGGGAGAGTAAAAAGAGGGGGGGGGGGAGAGTAAAAAGAGGGGAGGGGGGAGAGTAAAAAGAGGGGAGGGGGGAGAGTAAAAAGAGGGGGGGACAGTAAGAAGAGGGGAGGGGGGGACAGTAAGAAGAGGGGAGGGGGGACAGTAAGAAGAGGGGAGGGGGGGACAGTAAGAAGAGGGGAGGGGGGGAGAGTAAGAAGAGGGGCGGGGGGAGAGTAAGAAGAGGGGAGGGGGGAGAGTAAGAAGAAGGGGGAAGTAAGAAGGAGGGGAGATAAGAAAAAGAGGGGGGTAAGAAGAAGAAGGGGGAGTAAGAACAAGAGTGGGGAGTAATTAGAAGAAGGGGTAAGAAGAAGAGGGGGTAAGAAGAAGAAGGGGGAGTAAGAAGAAGAAGGGGGAGTAAGAAGAAGAGGGGGGAGTAAGAAGAAGAATTGGGTAAGAAGAATGGGGTAAGAAGAAGGGGGTAAGAAGAAGAATGGGGTAAGAAGAAGAATGGGGTAAGAAGAAGAAGGAGAGGGTAAGAAGAAGAAGAGGGGGTAAGAAGAAGTAGGAGGGTTAAGAAGAAGGGGGGAGTAATAAGAAGAAGGGGGTAAGAAGAACAAGGTGGGGGAGTAAGAAGAACACAGGCAGGAGGGGGGTAAGAAGAACACAGGGGGGTGAGAACACACAGAGGGAGGAGTGAGAAGAACACAGGGAGGGTGGAGGGGGAATGAGAAGAGCACAGGGAGGGTGGGTGAGTGTGAGAAGAGACCGCTAGGGGAGGGTGGGGGAGAGGAGAGACCACTAAGGGGCAGGGGAGAGCTCTAGGGGACAGAAGGGATAGCTCTATAGGACAGGGGGCAAGACAGGGAGCTCTTTAACACTACGCGCACACACACACACACACACACACACACACAATGCATCCCTATACATACACAGAAACACACAATGCACCCCTATACATACACAGAAACACACAATGCATCCCTATACATACACAGAAACAGAACATGCTTCACTTACACACAGAGAAACACACAATGCATCCATTACACACACACACACAATGCAACCCTTACACACAAAGACAATGCATCATTTGCACACATACACAGAAACATACAATGCAAACCCTTACACACACATGCAAACACACACACTGTTTTTCTTACATACACACAGAAACACAATGCATCTCTTACACTCAATGCACACACATACAGACACACACCTTGCATCCCTTATGCATACAAACACAGATTCACACAATGCATCCCTCACACACAACCAGAAACACATAATACATCCCTTATACACAAATACACACTGCTTCCACTACACACAAACACACTGCATCACCTGCACAAACTGGTATCCCTATACACTACATACCATAAGCACACATATGAGATAACACATAACACATCCCCTACACACTCCACTCCCTGTGAGCGAGCTCATGGGTGGGTGGAACATATAAGTGGACTTATGAGTGGGCCTTATGGGCATACTCGCCGTCAGGCACTGGGGCCCAGACCTTGAGCTGTGTAAGAGGCCCCCCAAAAATGGAGCTGCTTCCAATTCTCCCAGAACGTTGAATTTTGTGACCACAGTTGCAAACAGCCTCCAGAGGTCCTGTTCTACACCAGACCAGTGGAGCCAAACTGCAGCCCATCATCATCCTCATCTAATTGTAAGTAGGCAATCTAGTATATTATTAGTGACACTAATCTATAATTTACCTCACATTAAAGGGACACTATAGCTTAATGAAGTGGTTCTGGTGTCTATAGCTGGTCCCTGCAGGCTTTTTAATGTAAACACACACTGTGTGCAGCACTGGCGTTAGCTCATATGGCAGATCATATGGGTGGGGCATTGTGATGTCACATGGGGGGGCGGCAAATTTATATTTTGTCTAGGGCGGCAAAAATCCTTGCACTGGCTCTGATCCTGGGCAGGTGCACCAGTCTACTGGTGACCCACAGGAGTGGAGTGCACTGATTGCACTGCACTCTCCTCCTGCCCAGACCCGTCTTGACCGCAGTGCAAGTGCCCTCTGCCCCTAATTTACAGTGGCTCACACTCACAACAAGCAGTGCCTAGAGCCCTTTGCAGAGACGGAAACAAAGAGGTTCTGCGGCAGCTGGCCGTCCTGCAAGCATTACATTAAACAGCTGTTCCCCATGCAGCCACAGGTGGCGTTGTGCTGGGAGACTGTGATTACTCTTCACTTCCTCCCAGCCTACAGAGCAGCGCATGGGGGAGAGAGGAGGAGGCATGATTTAATCTTGAATAAATCTTCTAAGCAAACCTTTATAAATTTGGGGGGATCAGCTCTGTTTCCACAGTTTATTGGTGTTTACTCTCATCTCTGTATTAATATTGAGGGATGTCTAAGTAGTAACATCAGTGTGTGTCAGCAGGGCCAGCCGTTAGGGTGGGCAAGCTGTGCGGTCACGCAGGGTGCCATGACAACAGAGGCGCCCGGCGGCCAACACAGCTCACAAGTTGGGTACACCAGCATATTTAATTTAAACGATTCGCTGGTGGTCCACTGGTGCGCACCAGCAGTAGGTGCAGTCAGATCAAATCCTCTCCCTCGTGGTTCCGGCGCTCAGTTAGTGAGTCAGAGCACAGGCTCAGAGATTCTCAGCCTGTGCTCTGACAACATTGAAAGTCAGAGCCGTGAAGGGTATGGCAAAGAGCTACTGATTAGCATAACATCAATATCCGTTATAAAACCAGAAAAAGGTGGGCATGGATGGTGAACTGATTTGGTGGCGCAATGGGCCACTTGACTGGTTTTGCCCCCCAGGCCTAAGGCTGCCAGCCCTCCCCTGCCTACCAGAAGCCCCTGGTAACTGCTGCACAGGAAAGGGGAAGCAGGAAGGAGTCCCTGCTTCCCCACCAACTTGACTACAGGAGCTGCACTGTCTCCACTCCCCCCTTCCATCATAACGGAAAGAGGTAATTGTCTGTCTGACTGTCTGTGTGCCTGCCTGTCTGTGTGTGTGCTCCTATTTGTCTGTCTGTGTGCCTGTCCGTTTGTCTGTCTGCCTGTCCTTCTGCCTGTCCATCTGTCTGCCTGTCTATCTGCCTGTCCATCTGTCTGCCTGCCTGCGTGCCTGCCTGTCCATCTGTCTGCCTGTCAGTTTGTCTGCCTGCCTGCCTATCTGTCTGCCTGTTGACCTTTGTGCCTGTCTGTTTGTCTGTCTATTTGTTTGTCTGTCTGTCTGCCTGTCAGTGTGCCTGCCTGTCTGTGTGCCTGTCTGTCTGTCTGTGTTCCTGCCTGTCCATCTGTGTGTGTGTGTGCCTGCCTGTCTGTGTGCCTCCCTGACTCTCTGTCTGACTGTCTGTCTGTCTGCCTGACTGTCTGTGTGCCTGCCTGTCTGTGTGCCTGCCTGCCTGCCTGTGTGCCTGCCTGCCTGTGTGCCTGCCTGTCTGTGTGCCTGCCTGTCTGTGTCTGTGTGCCTGCCTGTCTGTCTATGTCTGTGTACCTGCCTGTCTGTCTCTGTTCCTGTCTGTGTGCCTGCCTGTCTGTCTCTGTGCCTGTCTGCGTGCCTGCCTCTCTGTCTGTCTGTATGCCTGCCTGTCTTTGTGCCTTCCTGTCTGTCTGTGTGCCTGCCTGCCTGTGTCTGTGTGCCTGCCTGTCTGTCTGCCTGCCTGTGTGTGACTGTAACTGTGTGTGTGACTGTCTGCCTGTACCTGTGTGTAACTGTCTGCCTGTTACTGAGTGTGTGTGACTGTGTGCCTGTAACTGTGTGTGACTGTGTGCCTGTAACTTTGTGTGACTGTCTGCCTGTAACGGCATGTGTGTGTGTCACTTTGTGCCTGTAACTGTGTGTGAGGGGTGCAGGGATTTTGTAGAAGGGGATAGGGGTTTTGTTTTGGGACAGGGGTCTTCTATAAGGGGGGTTGAGCAGGGGATTTGTGGAAGGGGAATGCAGGGGTTTTGTAGAAGGGGGCACTACATGGGTTTGTAGGAAAGGGGCAGGACAGGGGTTATGTAGAAGGGGGCTTATTGGGGTTATGTAAAGGGGGCTGACTGGGGGTTTACAAAGTTTACAAATGTGTGCAATACATTTTTTTAAAAAAGAGAGAAAACATGTAAACAATTTGCAGGTGTTTTTTTTGGGGTGGGTGGGTGGGAGTGCCAAACACAGGATCCGCCCCAGGTGCCAAGTGCTCTAGGTATGCCCCTGCCGTGAGCCATTTATACAGAGCCTGGTACGGTTCTGAGTCTAGGGCTGTATTTGCCGCAAGGTGGCAATAGGATGGCAATTTCAGGGGGGCAGCAAAATACGCCGCTCTAAGTGCCCAGACAAATGCCGTCTTTGCCTCATCCTGGGGGGCCCACGAGGTGGCCGGCTGGTAACCTTAGGGCCCCCCAATGTGTTCAGACACTCAGCATGTGGCAGGCAGCGAGGGAGCGCAGTCCTCTGAGTTCTTCCTGATCACTCGCACGCCCTTCTATGATGCCGGGAGCCGGAATATGACGTCACTCCAAACCCGGCGGTGCGCGAGGGAGGAGAACAGGAAGCGCTCAGTTCCCTCGCCGCCTCCATTGAGTGTCTGCCTGTCCGCCCAGCCAGGAGCCTGCCAGCAGCCCAGCCAGGAGCCTGCCAGCAGCCCAGCCAGAAGGAGCCTGCCAGAAGCCTATATATTTTATTCCAATGTGCAAAGATACTGTTAGTCTCTCACATAAAAAGTATACATTTATCTAAGACTTGCTACTCATACACATAGAATAGCAATTTTGAATATGCTGGAATGAACATACTGCTAATATCTGCACAATATTACATTGTTTTTAATAAACAACGGGTCTGGAATTGCCTATACCAGTATGAATTATTATGTTTAATATTCAAATACAAGGACTCTCTATTGCTTATAAAATAATTCCACAGGTGAAACTTGGGACCAGAAACTAAGCCTATAATAGAAATCTATGATTATCACTCGGTACTCATTATTATTTCCTGAGGAAGTGAGTGCAAGGCTCCGGTATCCAGGGCGCACCTTACCGGAGAGACGCTGTGGTCGAGAGAAGATCACCCTCGGAGCTCGTGGACCTGTTACATTTTTACCATATTTATTCATTATGTCGATTTATATATTGGCACATTAGGATTTTGACTATACACACGTATAGCATCTCTACCTCCGAAGTTTGGCAGGATTTACTGGGAGCAAGCCTCATTCATCAAACCCAGGTCAGACTTTGCTCATTTACACATTTTTCCATCCTTGGTAGTAAAAGTGTGCACACTCCAGATTGAGAGCAACAGCGTGAATACCCCTCTTCTCTTTTTTAACTGGAATATTTTACTGTATACTGTTTATTGCATATTTTGTATTTGTATTTAAGGTTTACTTTATATAATTCTTAGTTTTTTATACATATATTTTGTTCTATACATATTTGTCATTTTAATAAAAGGTATCACCTACATTTAAAGATATAGTCATCTTGACTATCTGATCCAATGGCCAGCAGATCCAATGATCCAATGGCGCATGCAAGCGCATTCAGTCAGTCCATAGGAAAGCATTCTCAATGCTTTCCTATGGACGGTGGCGTCGTCTCACTGTGAAAATCACAGTGAGAAGCGCCTCTAGCGGCTGTCAATGAGACAGCCACTAGAGGCTGGATTAACCCATATGTAAACATAGCAGTTTCTCTGAAACTGCTATGTTTACAGCAGGCAGGGTTAAACCTAGATGGACCTGTCACCCAGACCACTTAGCTGAAGTGGTCTGGGTGCCTATAGTGGTCCTTTTATGTAATTCCAGTCATTGGATTACCAGTGACACAGAAAGGCACTTTGGCAATGCAGCATTGGTTGTCCTTATTAAACATACATTAAACTTAAGGGCCAAAGGACAATACAACACAGAGGGCAAGCAAGAGTCAAGAAGGGTCAAGCTAATTAGTCTTGATTCCTACCTTACCTCATTAGATGATCTGTACTCACTCTCCTGATAAATTCACCTTATAGGGAGTAAACAGATGTTGATGTCCCCTGCAACTTGCCAATGCTCCTTTCATGCCTGAATTTAATATAATGTGGGCGGAAATTCACCAACACTGGCTATAAAAAGATGTAAGAGGCATTAGACCATATCTACAGAGAAGATATATACATAACTGAATAATTTTTAAAGTGGAGAGGATACCGACTCTCATTTCTTTGCCGAATATATTTATATGTGTGACCTATTTTGCAATCTATTTTTAAAGCTCTGACAAAATTTGATCAATTGTGTAATGCCTATTTTAGTCTCCAAATACCTGCTAATTTATTTTGTATTTATGTAGGCAGTGTTAAAGATAGGAGCTAATAAATCACTTGTGTCACATCTGCTGATTTTACATTTCTGGTGCCCTTAACACTCAGGCAGTTCTCCTGGGGGGACATTTCGTCACAGGTAAAAATCCACCTACTGCACAACTATTCAGATTTAAAGATTTTCCTGTTAATTTAAATGGCTTAGTTCTGCGGAAATTTGCTACATTTGCTGACCATTGTGTTTTTTGTTTTTTTTATAGGACTGAAAAGCTAGAGTGAGACATTGGTATATTAATGAAGTTATGTTGTCCAATATGTTATGTTGTCCATGAATGAAAACATAGAAGTGTAATTTAAACCACCACAATTTGCAATAGAAAAGGATTGTTATTTGAATCTAGAAAAAAATTGGCACATACATGGTTTCAATTAAAAGAAAGCATAATGAAAAACACTATTGTGCCCTGGAGACTCTCTATATACTGGTAATTGTAGAAATTAGCCATTTTTTATTTTTCTAGACCCCATGTTCTGGGTCCCCCACACCTATTTACAATCTCAATTAAGTGTCTCAGTAAATCAAGTCCTTTGATCCTAATTTTCACAGCATCTATGTCCCAAGTCAATTAAGATAACTGTGTTGATATTTTAGCACCAACAGAGTCAGTAATGTGCTCAAGTAGATACACATGACAAATACAGAGAAGCATGCATATTATATAATGATTAAATATTGAGCTGTCACTTTAAATCAAACCTTTTGTTAAAGGGAACCTCCAGGCACCATAACAACCTAAGCAGATGAAGTTCTTAAAGGACCACTCTAGGCACCCAGACCACTTCAGCTTAATGAAGTGGTCTGGGTGCCAGGTCCAGCTAGGGTTAACTAATTTTTTTATAAACATAGCAGTTTCAGAGAAACTGCTATGTTTATCAATTAGTTAAGCCTTCCCCTATTTCCTCTAGTGGCTGTCTCACTGACAGCCGCTAGAGGCGCTTGCGTGATTCTCACTGTGAAAATCACAGTGAGAGCACGCAAGCGTCCATAGGAAAGCATTATGAATGCTTTCCTATGTGACCGGCTGAATGCGCGCGCAGCTCTTGCCGCGCGTGCGCATTCAGCCGACGGGGAGGAACGGAGGCGGAGAGGAGGAGGAGAGCTCCCCGCCCAGCGCTGGAAAAAGGTAAGTTTTAACCCTTTTCCCCTTTCCAGAGCCGGGCGGGAGGGGGTCCCTGAGGGTGGGGGCACCCTCAGGGCACTCTAGTGCCAGGAAAACGAGTATGCTTTCCTGGCACTAGAGTGGTCCTTTAAGGTTCCAGGAGGACTCTGGCGCCGGCTTACCTTACCATTTCTGTTTAGCTCTACCCCTGTTCTTTCACTGTTCACAAATTCTTCAAATAGGAAGCCTCGGACTGCCTTGGACAGGGGTGCCGCTGATTGGCTGAGAGCGTTAACTGATGCTGTAAGCCAATCAGTAGCGCCCTATTCACAAAACAGCTTGATAAACAAAACAGCTTGATAATGCTCTCAAAAAAGTGTTGTAAAGCAGACTTGGGGGTTAAATGATTTCACAAACGTCCAATAAGCTCCCAATGAAATGTTGACCAAAATCCATAATATATCATACTAGCATTAAAAAACTTAAAGTGTAAAAGTGATAAGAATATTACTCATAAATCCCTGCATTTCCCTGCAAATCCCTGCATATCTAACAGTACTACTAAGAAAAGGAATCGACCGATTATCGGTTTTGCCAATATTCCGATTTTTTTAAGTAACGATATCGTCCATTAATCACCGGCAATACTGATAATGAATGGGTGGGCCGGCGCATCTATAAGACTGCACAAGCAGCCGCCTTAGGTCATACCGGCCTGGGAGGCGCTAGATCGGAGTGCTGTGCGACCACCTCCTGCCAGGCACTCTGTGTAGCACTTCCTGTCAGTCCGGCCGGGTACAGGAGACTGAATCTCCTGTACTGCGGTGCACATTCCCCTGCTCGGCCACGCCACCAGGAGACACACCGGGGAGCGGGGACAAAGGAGGGGAGAGAGAGAGGGGCACTAGGGGACAGGACACTATGGGATGGGGGGGTGGTAAGGATCACTATGGTGGAGGGGGTGGTAAGGAACACTATGGGGGAGTGGGTGGTAGGGAACACTATGGGGGGCAGGGGGTGGTAGCGAACACTATGTAAGGGGTGGTGGTAAGGAACACTATGGGACAGGGGAGGGGGTGAAGAACACTATGGGACAGGGGAGGGGGTGAAGAACACTATGGGACAGGGGAGGGGGTGAAGAACACTATGGGACAGGGTGGGGGGGTGAAGAACACTATGGGACAGGGAAGGGGGGAATAATACTAGGGGTAGAGAGCAACATTAACGGAGGACACTAAGGTACAGGGGAGGGAAGGGAAAAGGAACACTGGGGTGGGGGGCACTAAAAAAGAAGGGGGAGGAACATTAAGGGTAATGGGGAGGGGCACTAAGACAGGTAAGGGGGGCACTAAGAGGCAGGTAAGGGGTGGGGGGGTGGAGTTCTTACCGCACATATTTACACACAAACACACTGCATCCACTACACAAACACTGAATCCACTACCCACACTGCATCCACTACATAAACAAATAAATTGCATCCACTACCCACACTGCATCCACTACACAAACGAATACATTGCACCCACTACCCACACTGCATCCACTACCCACACTGCATCCACTACACAAACAAATACATTACATCCACTACCCACACTGCATTGACTAACAAAACAAGCACATTGCATCCACTACACACACACATTGCATCCACTACACAAACACACATACACACACTGCATTTACTAATACTCTCACTGCATCCACTACACACACATATAAATATTCTTGAAAGCATAAAACTGGCATATGTATTTTGTGCATTTACCACTTAATAAAAAAAGATTCGCAAAAAATAAATAAAAATACGGTAAATGTACATAATATAGGTAAGCTATCGGCCCGAAAGTTCACAAATGATATGTATCGGTATTGGCTCTAAAATATCAATATCGGTCGATCCCTATAGCAATTAGTTAAAAAAAAAATTCTGGGGGCTGATTTTTTTTCTGCTCCAGGCAAAAATTCCAATAGACAGCAGGAATCAAAATTACATATTTTACAACACTTTGGTTTGTGCAGACAAGATTGATTGATAACCAATAAAGAAAATACAGAGTAAAAACAAAAAGAATGAGAGAATGGAGATAAACTTTATTACTCAGTATTATAAACAGATTTAACAAGATTGGAGGAACGAATGATAAATGCAGAGATATACTGCGAACGAATCCAACATTATATATCAATTTAATATAAAAAAAAAATGGCCACTCTATTGCACCTCTCGTACATGATGTAATTGGTTCTTTTGTTACTTCCAGCAGCTTTCCAAAAGGATTCTTGAAATACAGCTTCAAATATAGTTAATTAGATAAACGCAATAAGGGATAACGTGTCCAGATTCTTTCTCAAAGAGTACACAGGCCAACGCTTCTGCTGTCAGCATCAATGTCAATTCTTGATTATTTAATGTCCTTTGTTTCTCTTAGAGAAAATCTTTGCAAACCTAAAACAGTGAACTTGCTGAAATTCTTTGTGTGAAGAGCGAGGCCTCCTTTTTTTTTCTCTCCATTTTACAAAAGTTAAAATTTCGGTAGAAACTGGCACCTTTATAAATTAACCTTGTCAATTAAGAAAGTCTGGTCTGGAGAAGTAGAGGTGGTCTTGCAAAGGCTGAAAACAAGAGATCTGAAGCATTTGCAATTGTATAATTTTTTTTTTTGTATAAGTTTTAATTGGGGCATATCTACTAAATATTGATTTTTATATTTGTATTTATTTGGCCAGTGGCGTGTCCCTTTAAATGCCTACTGGTTTGTTTATATAGTATTTACATTGCTACTTAAGTCCACTTCTAGTGGCTATATCTCATGCGGCTACAAGAAGGGCTTTTTTCAGGGTTTGGTCCCACAAAGATTGGCAGACGAGTTCAGCGTCTCTACACTCTGAAGTTGTTTGGTGCCTCGAGTGTCCCTTTAAAATATAAATGCAATGCTAAATTTAGTCTTTGTAGTCAAATGAGGCCACATATGAAAGTGTTGCTTTCTATTAAACTCACAAATAATTTTCTTGTGGGAAGGAGTAGCCTGTGGTTTTAATAGCAAAATTAACCTGAAAACTCAATTTCAGTGAGCTCAACCAAATGTAAGAGGGTACAGCCACATAGAGAATCAAGGAAATTGGAATTTTAGATAAGCAGAGTGGCTACAGGGAACATTGACGATTTTAGCTTTTGCAATGATTTCTAAAAATACATGATCTTTCTTAAAGTAAGCATCCACTGTACCTTGAAAACAGGTGGGCATTTAATGTAATATGAACTCCATTAGCACCAATGGTATTCAACACTGTCATCACAATCTAGATACTAAAGACTCTAAGACAGGGTATTGATGTAGAATTATTAAAAATCTTTATTGCACTTGTATTGAATTATTGTACTAACTCCATTTTAATCTCATACCTGACTTCTTCATTCCTCCATTTTGTCCTCCTAACCTGACTCCTTCATTTTAAAACTACATTACATGACAGAATTTCCCAGCACATCTAACAATGGACAAAGACTGTATTTTCTATAAAGACATGACTAACTCAGGAACTGCTGACTTTCCCCTAACTCGCAACATAGTATAATTTGAAGGCCATGAGAACACAGTAGTAATGAAATGTTCTATTCATAAGAGTCCTTGCACCTGGCCACGAGATCTGAGATCACCGACCGTGTAAAATGACGCTCCAGACCCCCTTGTCCCCACCCGTGTCCAAAATAATACCACCTCTTGGTGGGTGGGCACGGGACTAACCACTTAGTTTTTGAGCCAATTAATTATACTGATAGGTGGACACTAATTCAGACACTTAACAATTAACCCAATTAATGATGTTTGTTCACTAATATATTGATAATCAATGATGACGTAAAATGCCTCTTAAAAGGGCCTGCGCGTCCGCTTTGCTGGACTTGCCAATAAATTTTCTCGAAGTTATTTTAACCTGAACTCCGTGTGTCAGACTTAATTACTTCAGCGTATATACGCAATTCAATTTTCTTAATTTGGACAGGAACAGATAGACATTTAAACATTTTGGTTTACTGCTAAAAAGTACCATAACAAACTTGGCGCCCAACGTGGGGCACCGGGCTATGTCTGGCCGGTGAGCCGTCCTAAGGAAGACGCTGTTGGACGGAGGAATCCAGGGGGAAGGAAAGGAGACTGATCACCTCCAGGTACACGGTAGAGACTTCTGCAGAGCCACCGGTATGTTCCGGCCCCTTTGATTGACCCGTCCACGTGTCTGTGACTGCTTCCCGGGAGGACATCAAAGACAGGTAAAATCTTGCCCGGTGTCTCGTTACTCACTTGTTTACCTGCATTTAGTCTATCTGTTGCCTGGGTGTGTTTGAACTGTTTGCCTGTTTCCCCTTTTTGAGATAAAGGGGGGTGAGCCTGCGGGGGTCTTGCCTGGGGTTCTCTGTTTCGCCTGTTTTTCCCCTTTTTGAGATAAAGGGGGGTGAGCCTGCGGGGGTCTTGCCTGGGGTTCTCTGTTTTGCCTGTTTTCCCCTTTTTGGGATAAAGGGGGGTGAGCCTGCGGGGGTCTTGCCTGGGGTTCTCTGTTTTGACTGTTTGCTTGCCTACCCCTTTTGGGTTAAAGGGGGGTGGACCCGGGGGATTTGCCTGGAGTCCTGTTTGCCTGTTTCACTCCTTTTAGGGGCCACGGGTCTGTGGCTGTAAGGAAAAAGGGGGGTTGACCTGTGGAAGTTTTCCTGGGGGTCTTCTTTGCCTGTTTACCTCTTTTAGGAGCCTCGTGGCTGTGGCTGTATGGAAAAAGAGGCTAGTTGGGTCTGTGGAGATTGTGTAGATTCATAGTTTCCTGGGGATCCTTCTTTGTGTCACCTTGATAGCCTAGCTAGCTTCATTGTGCACGTAACTCTGCTTGCAGAGAGGTGGTACCCTCCAGCTTTGAGCGCTAGGCTGGAGCCATTCCAATTTTTATTTGTGGTGTGTGGATTCGGGCAGGCATTGCTGTCTTCATCACCACGGGGTAGTGGGACTTATGAGTGGGTTTCATAGGGGCACTACGAGAGTGAGGATAGAAGTGGCCACTTTCAGTGGGCTGCTGTAACGAGGGAGGCTAACGGATCTCGGACCGGTGTCAGTTGTTTTCCGTGGCCTTTGGTAGTGAGACTTAAGGAAGTCGTTCTCCGAGCGGAGACACTACGGGGTTGAGGGAGGTGACTTTGGAGTAAGCACACGAGTAAAGGAAAGGTTTACTGTTGATTTTATTTGAACTGCGATGCATGCACTGTATTTCAATTGTATTATCGTTTTGTTTGTTTAATTAGGAGTCATTTAAACTCCTGTGTCTGTCTCTAAGGATTTTTCCTTGCCTTTTCCCTTTCCTATACTTCACTTTATTATTATTATTCTATCCACTCCTATTCCTCTTGACAGAGAAGTGATTGGTCACACACTTCTCACCTCGCTCCAATCCGTGTCTACCACCTCGGGTAGGCGGATTCAGTGACTAGTCTACGTTTTGGGAAGACGCACTTGAGGAGGGACCCACCCCTTTCCCCGAGTGGCAGTCGAGCATTGTAGACGCTCTTGTTCCTTTTCCCTTGTCTATCCCTATATCTAGGACGCTGGTATAGGGGGGAGGGGGAATATGGGGCAGGAATTGGGCAAGCCCGGTAGGGGCTGGCTCGCATGTGATTTAGTTGAAGACAGAGAGGGAGAGGAAATGGTTAAAGGTGTTGAAAGAATTGCTAAAGTGTGTAAAATTGCTGTGCCTTCGTGTGGTAGATTACAACCAGAAAGCTGGCGTAGATTACTGACAGAGAAGAAAGGCAAGCTCACAGATAATGATTTGTTAAAGACTGCTGAAGCGTGGTATAGAGTAGCGAAGGCTATTCAGCAGGAAGGTTGGGTTGAGGAAGAAATAAATCACAAAGGTGTGAAATTGTTTGTGTATCATAATAATTGTGTTGCTGGGGTATTCCCTCAGCCAGCGCCCCAAAATGGCGCCCAGGGGATGTCTATCCCCAAGGTTCAGTCAGCTATAGGTGATAAAAAATGGGTCGCAAGAGGGTCTGGGGTTGCTGTATCTCTCGTGCAGAGAGAACTTGCTGGCATTTCGGATCTGGACTACCCGTATGGGTGGGACCAGTCTGATATGCTTCAGATATGTTCTCTCTGTAATGGCACAAGATGAGCTAAAACCAGCTTGAGTTCTGAGCGGGGACCTACCGAAGGGCAGGCTATTTCAGTTGCTGTCCGTTCTCAGAATACTCTTGCGACCCGTTTTTTCTCTCCATAAGTTTAAAGGGTAATCCAGACGTGGACCCCTTGCTCACGGTGCCTAGAGAGATATTAGCTATGCCTCACTGATGATGCCTAACAAGGCTGAAACGATCGTCTGGGGTTGCTGTATCTCTCGTGCAGAGAGAACTTGCTGGCATTTCGGATCTGGACTACCCGTATGGGTGGGACCAGTCTGATATGCTTCAGATATGTTCTCTCTGTAATGGCACAAGATGAGCTAAAACCAGCTTGAGTTCTGAGCGGGGACCTACCGAAGGGCAGGCTATTTCAGTTGCTGTCCGTTCTCAGAATACTCTTGCGACCCGTTTTTTCTCTCCATAAGTTTAAAGGGTAATCCAGACGTGGACCCCTTGCTCACGGTGCCTAGAGAGATATTAGCTATGCCTCACTGATGATGCCTAACAAGGCTGAAACGATCGTCTGGGGTTGCTGTATCTCTCGTGCAGAGAGAACTTGCTGGCATTTCGGATCTGGACTACCCGTATGGGTGGGACCAGTCTGATATGCTTCAGATATGTTCTCTCTGTAATGGCACAAGATGAGCTAAAACCAGCTTGAGTTCTGAGCGGGGACCTACCGAAGGGCAGGCTATTTCAGTTGCTGTCCGTTCTCAGAATACTCTTGCGACCCGTTTTTTCTCTCCATAAGTTTAAAGGGTAATCCAGACGTGGACCCCTTGCTCACGGTGCCTAGAGAGATATTAGCTATGCCTCACTGATGATGCCTAACAAGGCTGAAACGATCGTCTGGGGTTGCTGTATCTCTTGTGCAGAGAGAACTTGCTGGCATTTCGGATCTGGACTACCCGTATGGGTGGGACCAGTCTGATATGCTTCAGATATGTTCTCTCTGTAATGGCACAAGATGAGCTAAAACCAGCTTGAGTTCTGAGCGGGGACCTACCGAAGGGCAGGCTATTTCAGTTGCTGTCTGTTCTCAGAATACTCTTGCGACCCGTTTTTTCTCTCCATAAGTTTAAAGGGTAATCCAGACGTGGACCCCTTGCTCACGGTGCCTAGAGAGATATTAGCTATGCCTCACTGATGATGCCTAACAAGGCTGAAACGATCGTCTGGGGTTGCTGTATCTCTCGTGCAGAGAGAACTTGCTGGCATTTCGGATCTGGACTACCCGTATGGGTGGGACCAGTCTGATATGCTTCAGATATGTTCTCTCTGTAATGGCACAAGATGAGCTAAAACCAGCTTGAGTTCTGAGCGGGGACCTACCGAAGGGCAGGTTATTTCAGTTGCTGTCCGTTCTCAGAATACTCTTGCGACCCGTTTTTTCTCTCCATAAGTTTAAAGGGTAATCCAGACGTGGACCCCTTGCTCACGGTGCCTAGAGAGATATTAGCTATGCCTCACTGATGATGCCTAACAAGGCTGAAACGATCGTCTGGGGTTGCTGTATCTCTCGTGCAGAGAGAACTTGCTGGCATTTCGGATCTGGACTACCCGTATGGGTGGGACCAGTCTGATATGCTTCAGATATGTTCTCTCTGTAATGGCACAAGATGAGCTAAAACCAGCTTGAGTTCTGAGCGGGGACCTACCGAAGGGCAGGCTATTTCAGTTGCTGTCCGTTCTCAGAATACTCTTGCGACCCGTTTTTTCTCTCCATAAGTTTAAAGGGTAATCCAGACGTGGACCCCTTGCTCACGGTGCCTAGAGAGATATTAGCTATGCCTCACTGATGATGCCTAACAAGGCTGAAACGATCGTCTGGGGTTGCTGTATCTCTCGTGCAGAGAGAACTTGCTGGCATTTCGGATCTGGACTACCCGTATGGGTGGGACCAGTCTGATATGCTTCAGATATGTTCTCTCTGTAATGGCACAAGATGAGCTAAAACCAGCTTGAGTTCTGAGCGGGGACCTACCGAAGGGCAGGCTATTTCAGTTGCTGTCCGTTCTCAGAATACTCTTGCGACCCGTTTTTTCTCTCCATAAGTTTAAAGGGTAATCCAGACGTGGACCCCTTGCTCACGGTGCCTAGAGAGATATTAGCTATGCCTCACTGATGATGCCTAACAAGGCTGAAACGATCGTCTGGGGTTGCTGTATCTCTCGTGCAGAGAGAACTTGCTGGCATTTCGGATCTGGACTACCTGTATGGGTGGGACCAGTCTGATATGCTTCAGATATGTTCTCTCTGTAATGGCACAAGATGAGCTAAAACCAGCTTGAGTTCTGAGCGGGGACCTACCGAAGGGCAGGCTATTTCAGTTGCTGTCCGTTCTCAGAATACTCTTGCGACCCGTTTTTTCTCTCCATAAGTTTAAAGGGTAATCCAGACGTGGACCCCTTGCTCACGGTGCCTAGAGAGATATTAGCTATGCCTCACTGATGATGCCTAACAAGGCTGAAACGATCGTCTGGGGTTGCTGTATCTCTCGTGCAGAGAGAACTTGCTGGCATTTCGGATCTGGACTACCCGTATGGGTGGGACCAGTCTGATATGCTTCAGATATGTTCTCTCTGTAATGGCACAAGATGAGCTAAAACCAGCTTGAGTTCTGAGCGGGGACCTACCGAAGGGCAGGCTATTTCAGTTGCTGTCCGTTCTCAGAATACTCTTGCGACCCGTTTTTTCTCTCCATAAGTTTAAAGGGTAATCCAGACGTGGACCCCTTGCTCACGGTGCCTAGAGAGATATTAGCTATGCCTCACTGATGATGCCTAACAAGGCTGAAACGATCGTCTGGGGTTGCTGTATCTCTCGTGCAGAGAGAACTTGCTGGCATTTCGGATCTGGACTACCCGTATGGGTGGGACCAGTCTGATATGCTTCAGATATGTTCTCTCTGTAATGGCACAAGATGAGCTAAAACCAGCTTGAGTTCTGAGCGGGGACCTACCGAAGGGCAGGCTATTTCAGTTGCTGTCCGTTCTCAGAATACTCTTGCGACCCGTTTTTTCTCTCCATAAGTTTAAAGGGTAATCCAGACGTGGACCCCTTGCTCACGGTGCCTAGAGAGATATTAGCTATGCCTCACTGATGATGCCTAACAAGGCTGAAACGATCGTCTGGGGTTGCTGTATCTCTCGTGCAGAGAGAACTTGCTGGCATTTCAGATCTGGACTACCCGTATGGGTGGGACCAGTCTGATATGCTTCAGATATGTTCTCTCTGTAATGGCACAAGATGAGCTAAAACCAGCTTGAGTTCTGAGCGGGGACCTACCGAAGGGCAGGCTATTTCAGTTGCTGTCCGTTCTCAGAATACTCTTGCGACCCGTTTTTTCTCTCCATAAGCTATAGGTGATAGCCAGCTGACTATGTTCCCCACTCCCAATCCTCCCGATGCCCATCCCATCACCTCCCCTGTCTGCCCGGTCCTGAATTCTGACGGATCTTTCTTTTCCCCTTTCCCACCTCTAACACTCCCATCATCCTCATCCATCCCTGCACTACCTTCTGCACCTAATCCTAACATTTCATCTGCCATTTCTTCTCTACACTCCCTCTCCGTTAACAACTCTACCCTCCCTTCTGCATCCGCCCAACTAACTACCTCCTCCTCCCTTGCTCCGGCTCCTCCTTCTACACCCACCCCTACCAATCCTTCTTCGTCCTCTCCCGTGCCCGCTTCCGCCCCGGCCCAATATCCCACCTCCTTCCCAAATCCCCACCCAGCTCTCCTGCCCTCCCCAGCCTGGCCATACCCCTTCCCGTATCCCATGGCCCTGCCCTATCCAAACTATCCATACCCCCTTCCCCAAGCCACTCCCCAGGTTCCGGTCATGCCCAGTACGGCAC
Organism: Pelobates fuscus; assembly: GCF_036172605.1. Taxonomy (NCBI): domain Eukaryota; kingdom Metazoa; phylum Chordata; class Amphibia; order Anura; family Pelobatidae; genus Pelobates; species Pelobates fuscus. Next base: position 235,504,328 of record NC_086322.1, read on the forward strand.
AGTCTGCCCCGGATGTGCCCACATCCAACATGGCCGCCGCTTCTCCCCTTAACCCCAACGCAGCTTCCTTTCACGCCCCCAATATGGCGGCCCCCAGTCATTCAGCCCTGATGCCGGTACTCCCCGGTGACTACTTATCCCACGACTACGACCCACAAGCCACCCCTGCATCTGGGACTCCCTCCCATCCCCCGGTTCTGACACCTCAAGCGGGCCCCTCACGTAGAAGGGCCCAGATCGTAGAAATAGAGGAGGAAGAGGATGACAGGGTATACCAGGATTTATTGGAGGCTGTGGGAGCCTCAGCCCAGCGTTCCATCGATGATCCTTTTGGACACAAGGGTCGGGGAGAACGGGCCCCTCCCAAATATGTTGCCTTTAACCCCACTCAAGCTAGTGCTTTAATGAAATCACTCCCTGACCCAGAAAAACAGCCTATGCCTTTTTACCGAGGGATAGTTCAGATTCAAAAGACTTATTCCGCCGCATGGCGTGATTTACTGAGTATTTGTGCTATTAAAGCAGGGGATGCATATTGGCCCAGCATGGCCCGTCACCTCAGTACAGATCTGCTCTCCAGTGATGTTGATTACCCCTCCGGAGTAACTTTTTGCAACCAATTAAGAGAATGGGCTAAGGACAAACTTGCTGATCAGGCTGCTGGCCTTACTGATGTTATACAAGATAAAGGAGAATCAGTGGAAAGGTTTCACGCAAGACTGTATCAAATGTTTACCGATTTAGGATTTGATCTTACTGATAAGATCCATTCACAAATGCTGTCCGGTGCTTTTGTCCAAGGTGTTAAAGATTTCATACGCAAAGGAATCATTGCTGCACGCCCTGAATATAAGGTTGTTCCTCTGGACACTTTACTCCTGGTTGCTAGAGGTTTAGAATCTGCCCAAACCCCCAGAAGACCCAGTTCTGCTCCGCTCATGGTGTCCCGCACCACCCCTATTCCCAAAGGCACCAAACCAGAAGATGGTTATTGTTTCAATTGCAGAGCAAAAGGACATTTTAAAAGTGATTGCCCAGAACCTAAAAGAGAGCCAAGAAAGCCTTCCAGGCCAGCACGGGCCCCTAAGGCCGAGACCACAGTTCCTCTGGTTGAGGAACCTGATGATTAGGAAATTGGCAAGCCTGTGTCATTAACCCCTGTCATGGCAGTGACTACAGGGGACAGGGGGGGGCCACTTGCTACAGTGACTTTACCCATTGAGGGCCAACCAACCACATTTCTTGTTGACACAGGTGCAGCCCGTAGTGTTCTGCGAGAACAAGACCTGCCAGACCCATCTTTTCTGTCCAATATTGATGTCTCTTGTGTTGGAGTGGATGGCCAGCCAAGACACAGCCCTTTAACAACTCCACTTGCCCAATTAACCTGTTAGGCGCTGATGTTCTCTCACGCCTGCAGGCATCTATCACCTTCACTCCAGATGGACAAGTAGAAATGTCTACACCTCTATCTGATTCGGATACCTCAGCCTTATGCTCCATACCTCTGATGCTGCAGTTAGCAGAACCCCATGGGCAAGCAGCAGAACAGAGGTCCAATTTCCCAGAAATATTAATGACCCAGGTGCCTGCTCACTTATGGTCCTCAGGTCCAGAGGACATAGGTCACCTAAATGTCCCACCTGTGGTGGTAAGGCTTATTCCAGGAGCTAAACTACCAAGAAAACCACAATATCCGTTAAAACCAGCTCAGGCTGAAGCCATTTCAATCCACATCAAGGCACTCTTGGAGAAGGGTGCTTTAGTGAAATGTAAATCAGAGTGTAATACTCCATTATTTCCTGTGAAGAAGAAAACTCCAAAAGGTGAGCCAGAGAAGTACAGGATGGTCCAGGATCTCCGTGCAGTCAATGAAGCAACTGTCCTGGATACCCCTCTTGTACCAAACCCGCATACTCTGCTCTCTGGAGTCCCACCGTCTGCAAAGTATTTCACAGTCATTGATCTGGCTAATGCCTTTTTCAGTGTTCCACTGGACCCATCCTGTCAATACCTGTTTGCTTTCACCCATGAAATGCAACAGTATACCTGGACTGTCATGCCCCAAGGGGCCCAAAATTCTCCAAGCCAATTTGCAAAAGCCATGTGTACCATCCTTGACCCATGGCAAGCTGAACACCCAGAAGTTGTTTTACTCCAGTATGTGGATGATTTACTGCTCTGTGGAGATGATATTCCCACTACTGAAAAGTGTTCACTTAGTCTCCTTTGCTATTTGGCAGAACAAGGATGCAAAGCTTCACTCCTCAAGCTGCAGTTCTGTCAACCTTCAGTAATTTTCCTTGGTCATTGCCTATCTCAAGGTACCAGACATCTCACTCGGGACCGGGTGAGAGCAGTACTGGATATTCCACCTCCAAGGACTGCAAAATCTCTTCATGCCTTCTTAGGCTTCATCTCCTATTGCAGAGCATGGATTCCAGAAGCCTCTCTGCTTATGCAACCCCTCTATGATGCACTCAAGTCAGATCCATTTGGCCTGACCAATGAAGCTCTGGACAATTTCCGCACCCTAAAACGTGCTATTGCATCTGCTCCTGCACTGGGCCTACCAGACTATTCCAAACCTTTCAAATTATTTGTCTCGGAAAGACAAGGCCATGCTACAGGAGTGCTTACCCAAACTAATGATTTAAGAGGCCGCCAAAGGCCTATTGGATATTTCTCATGTCAACTGGACATTGTGGCCAGAGGGACCCCTTCATGCCTTAGGGCTGTTTTTGCTGCAAGAGAACTCATTGAAAGAACCTCAGACCTGGTCCTTGGCCACCCTCTGGTTGTTTTGGCCCCTCATGACATCTCTGCCATTATCAACCAAGTCCAGCTCAAGCACGTGTCTCCTGCCAGACACCTGCGCCTGCAATGTCATCTTCTCCTGCCTGACAACATTTCCATACAAAGATGTCAAGTTCTTAATCCATCCACTCTTCTTCCACTCCCTGAGGGGGGTATCTACTATGGGTTTATCATGGATGAAACCTACATCTACCTTCTCTGTGGGTGCATCAAGAGAATGCATCCAAACCTAACATTTCATGAAGAAGATACACCTTTGTGTGAAGGCCCGGAGTACGCCTTCTGTACCACGTGGTACAAACCAAATATTACTCCTGAACCTTGCTATGAAGATGAGCTATACCACTGGACAAAGGTGAAGCTCACCGCTCAAGATTTCTATTGTGACTCTGAAGGCAATAGCATGGTTCTGATCCAACTACCTCAAGAACTTAACTACCTCTACCGCCATTGGGATACTGCTATCCCACATATTCCTGTTACCAAGTTGAAGACAAGGTCATGGAATGATCTTGGGCCCATGGCAAAGTTATGGGCCACCATGGATGAATCACAGCTACAGGAAAATGGTATTGTCAAATACCCAACAACTGACCTTCTGGAAGCATGGCCACGCCATTTCCTGGAAGAAGAATTTCAAGATCTGGTCATAGTGAATGATTATGATCCAGAAACACCCCATGACTGTTTTGAACAAATGAAGATGGAGACAGTGCACTTACCAACTGTGCATGAGAATCCATTGCCAGATCCAGATTTTACCCTGTTTGTGGACGGATCAAGGTATGCTGATGAAGAAGGAAGATACCATACAGGATATGCCGTAACCACAACAGATGAAGTTATCAAATCATCACCTTTGCCACCAGCATTGTCTGCGCAAGAAGCTGAATTACAAGCCCTAACTTCAGCATGCAAAATTGCCGAAGGAAAACGTGCCAACATCTATACAGATTCAAGATATGCTCTGGGCGTGACACATGACTTCGGCCTCATTTGGAAGACAAGAGGATTTCTTACCACTGCCGGTACACCAGTCAAACACAGCTCTGCAATCAAGGATCTAATGGATGCCCTCCTACTCCCTGAAGAGGTGGCCGTTCTGAAAGTGAAGGCACATGGGAAGTTGGATACAGATGAAGCAAAGGGCAACCATTTGGCTGATCAGGCTGCTAAGCAAGCAGCCAGAGATTTGCAGGAAGTGGATGAAGAAGTGTCCGGACAAGAAGAAGAAGTTCCTATTTTTGCATTGCAAACTCTTCCTACTGATTTAAGAATTCTGCGAGAACAGCAAGCTGCAATTACCCCTGAAGAAATCCAGAAATGGAAGAATAAAAGGAGCTGTCCTAAAGGATGGGGTATACTACAACAACTTCAAATTCTGCCTTCCAAAAAATTTATATCCAGCAGTTGTCCAATGGGCACATGGACCTGCACATTTGTCAAAAGACTTAATGGCCGCCCTCATACAGAAGTATTATGAAGCACCTGGAATCACAACATTGATCAACAGCTTCTGTAGGGCCTGTGTCATTTGTGCAAAATGCAATCCAGGAAAACCAATCAAGGTGCCTCCAAAACACCTGGCAAAACCCATGTACCCATTCCAGAGAATTCAAATTGACCATATACAAATGCCCAAGAGTGGGCCTCATGAATATGCACTAGTGATAGTGGACATGTTCTCAGGCTGGCCAGAAGCTTACCCAGTGGCCAATATCACTGCAAAAACAACAGCGAAACGTCTACTTACAGACATTGTATGTAGATTTGGACTTCCAGAAGTCATTGAAAGTGATCAGGGCCCAGCTTTTACAGCAACAGTGACTAAAGAAATTTGGACTGCTCTAGGGGTGACCCTAGCCTTTCACACCCCTTACCACCCACAAAGTAGTGGTAAAGTAGAGCGCATGAACGGCACTCTAAAAGCCAGAATGTTGAAAATGTCACAGGAAACAAAGATGCCCTGGCCAGAAAGCCTGTCAATAGCTTTATTTAGCGTTAGGCACACACCTAGAGGGAAGCACTCACTATCCCCATATGAGATTCTATTTGGAACAGCACCCAGACTAGGTTGTTATTATCCGCAGCAGTTACAGCTCCAATCAGATGTTTTAGTAGACTATGTAACTGAACTTGCAAGTGCCTTAAACAAAATACATGCCCAAGTTTTCTCTTCAATTCCAGATCCCGATTTGGATACAGGTACCCATAGCCTGCTTCTCGGAGATTGGGTTCTGGTTAAGAAATTTGTGCGGAAAAATACCCTGGAACCAAGATTTGACGGTCCATTCCAAGTTCTCCTGATCACAGCAACCTCCGTCAAAGTGGCCGGTAGGCCAAATTGGATCTACGCTTCCCACTGCAAGAAGTCTCCTGCCCCAGAGGAAGCAGATACCGCACAAGCATGTACCTCTGGTACATAATCTCCTTGATTAGTTCAATTAAGGCCCAGCAGGTAGCCATTACTAAGGATATTAGTGGGTACACCTTTTGGTATAATTCATCATGTACCCATGTGGCTACCTATACGTTTGATTATTGTGATATTGTAGAATGCCCGTTCCCTACATCACAAATTCAGAACATCTATAGAGATATTCCCCATTCAAAAGACCCATATGTTTGTGTAGTGGACAAACAATGGGGGCACAATTGTGACCATTGGGGGGCGGCGGGATGGAATGCCGGGCCTGCCTGGGGTTACAAGCCAAAAAGTGCCTTATCTAAAGTAGATGATCAGGGTAGATCCCTTCTCCAGAGAATGACTTTGAGGAAGCCTGGGGGAGGTACACCAATGAAATTAATTCTTAATATTGAGCATCCAAGTCCAACAGATGCAGACCAATATGTGATGGGAATGTATTGGAAAAAGGGTTCCTACCATAAGTTAGGGCATTTCTACCTTAAAGATATGTGCAACTCTTCTGAGTGGCAAGGGGCCACTCATATGGTCCCTAATCCATTAAAACCACACATCCAGACCTTTCAAGATATGATGGCCATTGCTAACCCCACCTTTGAAGATACCATGGCCGCAGAAACAGGTTTTAATGATGTAAATCTATGGTTAGAATGGATGAAATATAATGCTAATAAGCATAATAAGACTGCATGCTATGTGTGTGGCGGTGCCCGGCCTCACCTGGGCACTGTGCCTTTAATCCTGCCAGTAGATATAGAAGCATGTGTTTTGAGCCTTTTTGCCTATCACTATGATTTTAACAGGTCCATATGTAAAGCATGGACAAAAGAGTATCCTCTCCTAACCCAGGATGTCAAACCCCCAGATGGTATTACAGTATATAAAGGTAATTACACTTGTTATGCTAATTATGATGGAATTGGCAGGTTCTTAGGTAACTTCTCCAAGGGGTATTGTGCTACCTACAGAAATGTCTCCATGAACTTGTTGCAGTTTCACACTAGGTCATTGGGGGATATTTACTGGTTGTGTGGGGATTTACAGTTAAGATCCAGGATGGACAAGGAGTGGTGGGGGGAGTGTACTTTGGCTAAAGCCATTATGCCCATACACATCATTTCTGACACACACCTCATTACTCATGAGTCCAGACACACTAAGGTTAAGCGCGAAGCCCCAGTGAAGGGAAGTTTTGACCCTCATGTTTATATTGATGCCATTGGGGTGCCTAGGGGGGGTGCCCAATGAATTTAAAGCAAGAGATGAAGTTGCTGCAGGATTTGAATCACTTTTTGCCATAGTTACCACAAACAAGAATTTAAATTGGATAAATTACATTTATTATAATCAACAGCGTTTTGTTAATTATACCAGAGATGCCCTCCAGGGATTGGCCGAACAGTTGCAGGCCACATCCCAAATGGCCTTCCAGAATAGAATGGCCTTAGATATGATCTTAGCCGAAAAAGGAGGGGTATGTAAAATTTTGCCCGACACCATGACATGTTGTACCTACATCCCAGAAAACACAGGCCCTAATGGTAAAGTTACATTAGCCATAGAAAAATTAAATGACCTTTCTGAAGAGTTAAAAAGGAATTCTGGGATAAAAGATCCCTGGGAAAGATGGTTTGTTTGGATGACAGGATGGCAAAAAGCTTTAATACATATTGGTATGGCAATACTAATTTTTCTTTTTATCTTTGCTCTTCTCTTTTGTTGTGTCCTCCCTTGTCTGAGAAAATCCCTCATGAAGACTGTTGATCAAGCGGCACCCACTTTCACACATCTCGAAGTTGATGACCAAGATTTCCAAGATCTCAACTCACCCTGTTTACCGCTGCAAACTATCCCTTTTGTTGATAAAGTGCGAGAATTCTAGGAAGGGACCAGCTTAGGGACAGCATCTGTCAGTGAATGGTAAAGACCCCGTGTGGAGAAGTGGTGGGCAAGCCATCATGGGCCACCCATGGGAGTGAAGTGTTCGAGAGCCATGCTGACGATGAGTTAGCCTATTAGGGTCAGCTCTAGGGACAGACTTGCACTTTGCATTAACACCTAGCTAGCGGCCACGGGGTTTCTGTGCCTTTGGGTTAACACGTCTTCTGGTACTAACAAATAAAGTTTTATCTCTTAGAATCTAACATTTCATAGGGGGGACTGATGTAGAATTATTAAAAATCTTTATTGCACTTGTATTGAATTATTGTACTAACTCCATTTTAATCTCATACCTGACTTCTTCATTCCTCCATTTTGTCCTCCTAACCTGACTCCTTCATTTTAAAACTACATTACATGACAGAATTTCCCAGCACATCTAACAATGGACAAAGACTGTATTTTCTATAAAGACATGACTAACTCAGGAACTGCTGACTTTCCCCTAACTCGCAACATAGTATAATTTGAAGGCCATGAGAACACAGTAGTAATGAAATGTTCTATTCATAAGAGACCTTGCACCTGGCCACGAGATCTGAGATCACTGACCGTGTAAAATGACGCTCCAGACCCCCTTGTCCCCACCCGTGTCCAAAATAATACCACCTCTTGGTGGGTGGGCACGGGACTAACCACTTAGGTTTTGAGCCAATTAATTATACTGATAGGTGGACACTAATTCAGACACTTAACAATTAACCCAATTAATGATGTTTGTTCACTAATATATTGATAATCAATGATGACGTAAAATGCCTCTTAAAATGGCCTGCGCGCCCGCTTTGCTGGACTTGCCAATAAATTTTCTCGAAGTTATTTTAACCTGAACTCCGTGTGTCAGACTTAATTACTTCAGCGTATATACGCAATTCAATTTTCTTAATTTGGACAGGAACAGATAGACATTTAAACATTTTGGTTTACTGCTAAAAAGTACCATAACAGTATAATATCATGCAAATACTGAATAGCACTTTCAGCTGTAAAAAGATCTTTAACCCCCTTAAGGACCAAACCTCTGGAATAAAATGGAATAATGACATGTCACACATGTCATGTGTCCTTAAGGGGTTAAGGGCTGGTTTGCAAAGTGGTTTAGCCAGTGCCACAAATGCTGTGTGGTTTATATAGACTGCACTATAACAGTGTATCAGAGGGAGTTTAATCTAAATGAACAATTCTAGCTGTGTCCAAGCTGTGTTATTTAAAAAAAAAAAAAAAAACTCCCAATAACAACATTGATGTTTATTTTATATTTCCAAGTACCTCCTAAAATAAGTGGCTGTGTTTATTTCTGGAGTCTGTAAAACATTAAGCATCATTATTATTTATTGTTGGGCTGTCTAAATTTACGAAAGCAAAGCACAAGAGGCTACTTGATATTAAATAAAATATACAGAACATGTCTTAATAGCTTTGATTATAGACAAGGCTGAGCATCAATAAAGCATTTCCAATAAGCTTTCATACAAAGTGAAGATTAATAAACAGCAGGTGACATTCACATTTTATACAAACATTAAGCAGAACATCTAACGCAGGGCTCACGCTCAGGTGGCTGTTCAGCATTACAGCCATGTTCCATTCAAGCTGTTTTCAACATACCCTAGCCATTTATGGGTGTGCTAGCTAATGCAGCTAGGCTAAAAAGTCCATTCTGGAATTCAACAAGTTCCCAATATAACCAATATGGTGGTCAAAGTACTAGGATGTCAAAAAAACTAAATGATATGGCGTTTCGGTTTCAAAGTTACAATTCTACAGGAAACTCACAATGACACTCAGATACATACAATGACACTTACAAATACCTTGACACACAGATACACAGACTGCCATATATACACATCGACTGACATACACACATCGACTGACATACACACACTGACAAACAGACTGACATATACACACACTGACTGACATACATACATGTAATACATTTTATATTTGCAGTCACTCATCTGTTAACATGCTTTTTTGTCTGCAGGAGGGTGGTTTGCTTGGGGTCTTGCTGCTGGCTGATGGGTGTGAGTGGTTTGGAGCATCTCTATTTTTGCTTCTCTCGACCCCATGCTGCTTGTGCTGCTTCCTCCTGCATGAGAGGAAGTGACCAGCTCTCACTTTTCCCCAGCATTGCCGGCCCGAAAGGGGCCTGTTAAAGGGCCATTGCCCGTGTTCAGCAAAGCCCAGCTTGCGGGCACTGGTGCAGCCGATGAGGTTATTACATAAAACAGAGGATTTTACAGGCATCTAGCCACTGCCATCGCTTTAATTGGAAAAACATTTGAGAAACCAAAAGTAATTGTTACAGCAAATTGGGAATTAGTGAGACTTAAACATTTGGGAATGGTTTTACAAAAAAAACATGTAGAGATGCAATTCTGTCTGGAAATCTTTTCCCCTTGATACTATTTGGTAGAATATGCCTAGCAAGATCGTAACTTGCAACCAAATTTAACTATATATATTTCAATCTTCCTCTACTACTTTCTCACTTGGATGATAGGAAAAAAACAGCTTTACTCTCCTCCTTCTCGTGGAATGATAAACACTTCAGGATTGCTTTAAAACAAGACTCTAACAACCTAAGGGTTAATCTTAAAGGGACACTATAGGCACCCAGAACACTTCAGCTCATTGAAGTGGTCTGGGTCCCTACAGTGTCCCTATTGCACTTAGTGCTGCAATAGTTCCATAGAAACTGCAATGTGTCACTAGAGGCGCTTCCTGGATCCTCACAGACTTTTGGTCAGATAACTGGTGCTGGACGTCCTCACACTCTGCATTTCCCATAGGAAAGCATGATTCAATGCTTTCCTATGGGGAAACCTAATGCGAGTTTGTCACTCATTGCGTATTAGTGCCCGCTCATCAAGTGACGTCTGAAGATATTGAGCCGCATCCCAGCGCCGAGGGATATCTGCGCTGGGATTAAGTAAGTAAATAACAGGTTTTTAATCCTTTATTTACCATCGAGGGGTAGGGGTGCATGAGGGAGGGGAGAGGCATAGGGAGCTATAGTGCCAGGAATACAGCTTTGCATACCTGGTAGTATAGTATCCTTTTAATCTTCCTGATTTGATGAACTATAGTCTAGCAGCTCAATACCACGGCTATGTGGACTGGAAAACTGAGTAAGAAAGGTTAGTTAGTGCCAATTAGATCAATAATTCTCCCCAGGTTTTAATTTAGTGAAATAATTACATGTTTCTTTACACAGCGTTAACTCCCAGAGTTAGGGAAAATCCACTCTGTCATGATAAAATCGTGGAAATTGACCAGATCGCAGTTGGGCCTTCAATGGCAATTTTCAAGGTTTATGCTCTCTCTGGCCAATCCATTATTTCAGTATGGACCATAAGAAAAAGCTAATCCTTATGTACACTGTATAGGGGAGTACTCAACTTGACACAGATTCTACTACTCTTCTATCCCTGTCACCTTTCGAGGTAAATACCACAACTCCCTAGACCTTATTTTCAAACTCACAGTTTCTTTAATTCTATCAAATTTAATCCTACTACTCTGAATTGAAACAATCTGCTAGACATGATAACACTTCTGCCTCTAGACAAGAGATATTCATTATAGTGGCTCTGTCACCTCAAAATTGCCTTCAACTTATTGTTTCCTCTTCTCTTCCTCTTTCAAATTCTGCTGTTTTCTTTTTTCTTCATTTCAGACCTATTTCTCTTTAAAAAATATGATAAAGTAGGGACTACCGTATATACTCGAGTATAAGACGACCCGAATATAAGCCGAGGCCCCTAATTTTACCCAAAAAAACTGGGAAAACTTATTGACTCGAGTATAAGACTAAGGTGGAAAATGCAGCAGCTACTGGTAAATTTCTAAATAAAATTAGATCCTAAAAAAGTTATATTAACTGAATATTTATTTACAGTGTGTGTATATAATGAATGCAGTGTGTGTGTGTATGAATGCAGTGTGTATATGAATGCTGTGTGTGTATGCAGTGTGTGTATGAATGCAGTGTGTATATAATGAATGGAGTGCAGTGCGTGTATATGAGTGCAGTGCGTGTATATGAGTGCAGTGTGTGTATAATGAATGCAGTGCAGTGTGTGTATGAGTGCAGTGTGTATATAATGAATGCAGTGTGTATGTATGAATGCAGTGCAGTGTGTGTATATGAGTGCAGTGTGTGTGTATGAGTGCAGTGTGTGTGTATGAGTGCAGTGTGTATGCAGTGTGTATATAATGAGTGCAGTGTGTGTATATGAGTGCAGTGTGTATATAATGAATGCAGTGCAGTGTGTGTATGAGTGCAGTGTGTATGCAGTGTGTATGCAGTGTGTGTATGAATGCAGTGTGTGTATATGAGTGCAGTGTGTATATAATGAATTGAGTGCAGTGTGTGTATGAGTGCAGTGTGAATGCAGTGTGTGTATGTGTGTATGTATGCAGTGTGTATGAATGCAGTGCAGTGTGTGTGAGTGCAGTGTGTGTGTGTGTGTGTGTGTGTGTGAGTGCAGAGCATTGGTGGGGGTGGGCATTTTATTAATTATTATTGTAATATATATATATTTTTTAATGTTATTATTTATTTATTTTTTTTTATTATTATTTTTTTTTTCGTCCCCCCTCCCTGCTTGTTAGCTGGCCAGGGAGGGGGGCTCTCACTCCCTGGTGGTCCAGTGGATGGGCTGTAGGAGGGGGCTGTCAGGAAGCTGTAACTTACCTTCACCGCAGCTCCTGTCAGCTCCCTTCTCTCTCCTCCGTCCGTACAGCTCCCAGGTCAGCTTCCTCTGCAACTCTCGCGGCCGCGCGGAGCGTTGCCACGGTAACCCGTGGCAACGCTCTGACCCCGCGGCTCTCGCGAGATTTGCAGAGGGAGCTGACCTGGGAGCTGTACGGACGGAGGAGAGAGAAGGGAGCTGACAGGAGCTGCGGTGAAGGTAAGTTACAGCTTCCTGACAGCCCCCGGTCCTTGTCTGTATTATGGCAATGAAAATTGCCATAATACAGACAACTGACTCGAGTATAAGACGAGTGAGTGTTTTTCAGCACAAAAAATGTGCTGAAAAACTCGTCTTATACTCGAGTATATACGGTAGTTATTTTCCTACTCTTGACAATCTTTAAAAAAGATTGAGTTTAAGGCAAGCTGCCCTTAATTTTTTTTTTCTGTATGTTTAACCCAAAGAAAAACGAATACAAAATGTTTCAAACTTAAATTAGTAGTTCTTAAGTTAAAGGGAAACACTGTTGTTTTCCTGGCACTATAGCTCCCTTTAGTGCCCCCCCTCCCCCCCCATCACCCCTCCTCCCTGGTGGTGCAGAAAGGGTTAAAACCACATCTGTCTTTTACCTGCTTTGGGCTCAGTCTCCGCTCCTCCCCCGCTGACGTTAGCTGACGGGGGGAGAACTAATGCACATGCGTGGCAATGGTCACGCTCGCATTAGTATTGCCCCCATAGGAAAGCATGTGTAATGCTTTCCTAAGGGGTTTTACATGACGCTAGATGTCCTCATGCATAGACAGTAGACAGTCACTAGAGGTGGAGTTAACCGTCAATGGTAATTATTGCAGTTTACTAAAAACTGCAATAATTACCTTTGCAGGGTTAAGGGTCCTGGGAATATGCACCCAGACCACTTCAAGTGGTCTGGGTGCCTATGTGTCCCTTTAAGTTTAGATTGCAACTTTCTCTGGGTGGACATCCTGATATAAAGAGCTGCACACACCTTTTGGCACAGTTAGATAAGGAAATGCAGTACGGGAATAGGCAGTATCTGCAGTGTTGAGAATTAGCTTTGAACACAGTCTGCCTGGATGTCTTCAGTTTCTAATGCAGGATCACTGACTTTCAATAATTCAACTCAGGTATTGCTGTCAGTGGCTGAGCTGTGCATGTACACTGATCAGAAATTTATTTTTAGGATTGGGTGAGGCATAGAAAAGGAAAACAGATTTTGGTGCAGAATTCTAAACATTTCTTTTCAAAAACTGCAAAGATTTAAGCATGCAGAAAATGCAACATATTAAAAAAAAGCTAAAATGGCTCAAATGCATTAACGTTGCATTGGTCCCTGGAGGGTCCTTTACATGTTTTACAATATTTTATTTTCATTGTTACATTTTTTTTGACTCTTTTCCAAAATAAGAATACCAGGATTTGAGTTTTCTTAATACTTATTTTATATGTATGTGAAAAATCTGACCCGAGGAAAATAAGACAAATCAATTATTTCTTGCAGGCAAAAAACTAAGCATTCACATGATAAAAATAGAACCTTTACTACACTTCAATGTTGCAGATCAGTGGTCAATAATTATATAATGGTGTCTATTTGTGGTGGAGAAAAAAAAAAATTAAGGTGGTACTATAGTCCATTTGGTATTGGCTGAATACGCCCTCAACACTAAATCCCAGTCGTCCCCCCCCCCCCCCCCCTATATTAAAGGGATTCTCCTGTGCCAGGAAAACATATTTGTTTTCCTGGCACTGCAGGACCCTCTCGTGCCCCTCTTCCTCACACCGACCATCTCAAGTTGCTGAAGGGGTTAAAACCCCTTCAGTGACTTACCGGAGTCCAGCGCCGATGTCCCTCGGAGCTGGGTCAGGCTCTGCCTTCTCTCCTCCCCTGCCGACGTCAACCAGCAGGGGAGTCCTAATGCGCATGCGTGGCAGTGGCCACGTACGCGCATTAGACCTCAACTTGGGAAAGCATTGAATAATGCTTTCAATGCTTTCCTATGGAGATTTCCTCGACGCTGGAGGTCCTCGCATAGCGTGAGGATGTCCAGCGTCGTTTTAAAACACTTTTAGTGTTCTATGAACATGGAAGTGTCCTCTAGTGGCTGTCTAGTAGATTTATGAAAACTGCAATAGTTACAGTTGCAGGGTTAAGGGTAGTGGGAGTTGGCACACAGACTACTCCAATGGGCAGAAGTGGCACCCCCTCCCCCCCCTCTACTAAACCCCGGTCGCTGTTTAAAAAAAATAAAAAAATATTAGCCAACAAACAAACTCCCCTCACTTTGCCGCTGCCAGTATGCGACTCCAGAGTCCAGCTTCTGGTACAACCCCAATGACGCAGTCTGCACCCTGTGCCAAAGTAGATTCTCCGGCTACTACTTGAAACCCTGTGAAGGTGGAGCATGTTGAAGTCACGTAGGAATGTGACGTGGCGTTGCATACCTCTGTACACCTCCATGTCCTCCACTGTCCAGCCATGGCCATCGCAACACTGCCCAACACACACTCACTGACAGACAGACGCTCACTCACACACACACATAAACACTCACTCACTGACTGACACACACACACTGACAGACACAAACTCACTGACAGACACACACACTCACACACAAACACTGACAGATGCACACACTCACTGCCAGACAGACACACACACACTCACTGACAGACAACACACACTTACACATTCTTTCATACACTCAGAAATCATTTTATTTATTGCTCACTACCTTTTTGAGCTGGTGTGGGGCATCTCCCCGGGTCCAGTGGGGATTTTCACTCTGGAGATCTCCCTTCCTGCTCCTCACTGCTCCCTCACGCACACAGTTTAGTGATGCCGGGCAGGGAAGGGGCGCCCCCAGGAGCTCCGGCCCCCCTCATGCTGCAGCAGCCCAAGAGCTCTGCAGAGAGCCTCAGGTGGCTGCAGCTTTGCCCGGGCTGGTGCGTCCATGAGGGCGCACCGCCCGGGCGCAGCATGAGGAGAGGGACTAATAGGAGGGAAGCGCTCAGTGCTCCCTCCTCTCACTCCCTCACTGTATGGTCCGCTGGTACAGGGAGCATCTGTCTCCTGTACCTGGCCGGACTAAAAGGAAGTGCACACTGAGTGTGCACTTCCTTTTAGTCCGTCTGGGTACAGGAAACAAAAGTTCCCTGTACACGCGGATCATACAGAGCTCGGCCACGCTACAACACAGGTGGAGGGGCGTTAAATAGAAAGAAGGGGGGGGAGATAAATAGAAAGGGGTCGGATAAATAGAAAGAAGGGGGGGAGATAAATAGAAAGAAGGGGGGAGATAAATAGAAAAGGGGGGAGATAAATAGAAAGGGGGGAGAGATAAATATAAAGAAGGGGGGAGATAAATAGAAAGGGGGGGAGATAAATAGAAAGAAGGGGGGGGATAAATAGAAAGAAGGGGGGAGATAAATAGAAAGGGGGGAGATAAAAAGAAAGATGGGGGGGAGATAAATAGAAAGAAGGGGGAGATAAATAGAAAGGGGGGCATAAATAGAAAGGGGGAGATAAATAGAAACAAGGGGGGGAGATAAATAGAAAGGGGGGGATAAATTGAAAGGGGGGAGATAAATTGAAAGGGAGGGGGGAGATAAATTGAAAGGGGGGAGATAAATTGAAAGGGAGGGAGGGGAGATAAATTGAAATGAGGGAGATAAATTGAAAGGGAGGGGGGAGATGAATTGAAAGGGAGGGGGGGAGATAAATTGAAAGGGGGACATAAATTGAAAGGGGGGGAGATAAATTGAAAGGGGGGGGAGATAAATTGAAAGGGAGGGGGATAAATTGAAAGGGAAGGGAGGGGAATTGAAAGGGGGGGATAAATTGAAAGGGATGGGGGGATACATTAAAAGGGATGGGGGGAATAAATTGACAGGGAGGGTGGGGGGATAAATTGACAGGGAGGGTGGGGGGATAAATTGAAAGGGGGGGATAAATTGACAGGGGGGAAATAAATTGACAGGGAGGGGAGGAAGAAATTGACAGGGAGGGGGAATGAGAGTGGGGAGGGGAGAAGAGAGTGACAACAGGGGAGAAGAGAGTGACAACGGGGGAGAAGAGAGTGACAAGGGAGGGGGGAGAAGAGAGGGACAAGTGGGGAGAAGAGAGTGACAAGAGAGGGGGGAGAGAGGGACAAGGGGGGGAGAAGAGAGTGACAAACGAGGGGGGAGAAGAGAGTGACAAGGGAGTGGGGAGAGATTGACACCCATCACACACACACACACACACACACACAATGCACCCCTTACACACAGAAAAACACACAATGCATTACACAAACAGACACACACACAAGCAATGCAACCCTTACACACAATGCATCCCTTGCACACACAGAAACACACAATTCATTCTTTACACACACTCAATGCACCCCTTACAGATGCACACACTGCATCCCATGCATACACAGAAACATACCATGCAGCCCTTACACATACAAACACAGATTCACACAATGCATTCCTTACACACATATCAAGACATCCCCTACACATTCCACCCCCTGTGAACAAACTCATTGGTGAAACATGAAGGTGGACCCTGTGACCTAGACCTTGAGCTGTGTAAAGGGCCCCCAAAAAATGGAGCTGCTTCCCGTTCTCCCAGAACATTGATTTTTGTGACCACAGTTACAAACAGCCTCCAGAGAGCCTGTTCTACACCAGACCAGTGGAGCCAGACTGCAGCTAGAGCCCATCATCATCCTCATCTGGTTGTACGTTGGCAATCTAGTATATTATTCGTGGCACTAATCTCTAATTTACCTCACATTAAAGAAACACTATAGTCCCCAGAACCACTTCAGCTTAATGTAGTGGTTCTGGTGTCTATAGCCTGTCCCTGCAGGCCTATTAATGTAAGCATGGCGGCACTGCAGCACTGGCGTTAGTTAACATGGCAGATCATATGGATGGGGCATTGTGATGTCACATGGGGGGGGGGGCCGCAAACTTTACTTTTGCCTAGGACGGCAAAAATCCTTGCACCGGCCCTGCATGCGACCCATGGGCCGTGATTTTGACATGCATGCTGTAATGCCTTTTGGATATGTCCAGGGGTAGGCAACCTTCGGCACTTGAGATGTTTTGGACTATTGGACTAAATCTCCTATAATACTCTTACATCCACAATGCTGGCAAAGTATCAAGGGAAATGTAGTCATCACCATCTGGAGTGCCAAAGGTGGCCTACAACTGTTATAGAGTATCAAGTATTAGTTGTTATATATTGTCTCTTATTTCATGTAATAATTTGCATAAAAGCACAAGTGATGATTGAAGGAAGTATATTAGTTGCACTTTTATTGCAAGAAATCAAGTCCTATCTTTAGGGATGGTAAACAGCCAAACACCATCTGTAAATGTGGCACAGCTTCCAGTATACAATCAGGCATCTATGTATCTGGTTCTTGCAGTGAGTTCTCTCTTCCTGTTTTATTGTTTACTGATTTACTGACATATCATCACAGGGGAGTTGCTGATACATGCAGTCTATATATACAAGATAAAAAAGTTATTTTGATGAGTGTAACTGACCATCCAAACTTCTTTCTGCTGCAGTTTCACAGAGAGCACAAAGAACAACTAAACAACAGCAAATTAGGATGAGCAGCAATTGATCAGATAACAGTAGTGTCTGACCAAACATGATTACGCAACCAGATAAAAAGTAACATTTTCTCAAAAACCTTGATTTATACCATTTAATAAAATTTAAATAAGTTTCATTAAATTAATTAAAGGGTCACTCCAGACCTATAAACAACTTTAGCTTGCTGAAAAGCTTTATGTGTAAAGAGTGTGTCCTATTTTTTTATTTTGCAAAAAGTGCAGATCTCAATAGAAATTGACACTTTTATAAATTGACCTGGTTACACCCCCTTGGCTTTCAAGCAGACAACAGATAATGTTATTTCCTGTTTTTGTAAGCTCAATGCAGCTGACCTCAAGAGGCAGCAATTGCCCAGAGCACCTGACTTACAAAGACTTCTCATTGAGCTGCATTGGCAAGTCTGTGATTGGACAGCCACAGAATGTCTGGGTGGGGTTAGAAGGGGAGAGCTTGCAAATGCAGCAGACAAGAGAATTGCAGTTTTTGCAGGCTGATTTCAGATATAACAACAATGAAAACAAATACATAATTAAATGCATGCAAGTTTTTATTTGGAGTATTTCTACTAAACAGTGATTTTATTTATTTAGTATTCGGCAGTAGAGTGTCCCTTTAACCTTTGAAGAACAAGAAGTAAAAATTTGATGACAGTTGTCCTTTAAAGGAACACTATAGTGCCAGGAAAACAAACTCAGAGCCCCCTCCTGCTGGGCTGAAGGGGTTAAAAACCACATAAAGGACCCCAGGTAATTTGTGAACCCGCTCTTAAACGGTTATACTGCTTACTCTGTGAGGATGCCAGGGCATTGTTGGCATCATAATCACCATAGAGGGCTGTAGTAGTTATGTTGCTTGGAGTGACCCTTCATAGGGAATCCTGCACCTAAATAGGTAGGCTAACACTTTAATGTTAGGAATACATGTTTGAGTGATCCTTTAGCAAATCTCCTCTAGTCTATGGAATAAGTCTGTATTTATGTTATAAAAGAGGTAAGCTATATAAGGCTATCTAGGGTAACTCCTGCCTGTAAAATATTTAAGATCGGATTTAGATATTCTTTAGATAAGGTTTTTCAAAAATATTATAAAAACTATTTGAAAAGATATACCATTAATTTAAAATATAGGATTTATAATGAGATACAACTGGCTTTGAAATTTTTTGTTTTGAAATTATCAATCAGTCCTTTGGTGCGTGAAAACAAATGCCTATATTAAGAAATCACATAACTCAAATAATGTAATTGCGTAATAAAATCATCAGAAATGTATGAACAAATTCTACAGCCATCTAAAATTTCAAGATGATGAATGCCAGCTAATAAATAATGTACGTCTCCAATTTATTCCACAGGAACTGTACAATGCGAAGATATTAACTTGGCTCATAAATGATCTTCTAGCTTCTCAGAGCAGTTTATTTATAGAGATAATATTAAAAAAGAAAAAGAATTTAGGGGGAAATGAACCGCTAAATCCATAAAATTTAACAAATATAACAAAATAGTTATTGCTGTTTTTGTAAAGAATGCTTTCCTAAGTAATAGTGCACAAAACAGTGAAAACACAGTAAACCTAAAACAAATATAAAAAACAGGCATTATAGTGTAGTACAATTATAAACAGAAAGTGAGCGATAGCAAGTAAAAACAAAACTGTCAATGGATATTGCTTCGAAACGACTGCTCCTATATATCAGATTAGTTTTTTTGTTTCTTTTTTTATGCTGGATCACCATTCTCAGTATAATAAAAAAAATGCACAGAACTCAAATAATGTAATTGCTGGAAGATGGAGTGAGAAATAGGAATACAAATAGTGCAGGATGCTCTGGCTATGTCACATACATACTGCACTTAAATATATACATACCAAGAGTAAGCAAAAACAAAATCAACTAAAACAAAAACCTTAAAAAAAAAAAAAACAATTTTCGATCACATCCAATCCGTTTGTTTCCTGGTTCTATTCTCTTCAACCTGTCACACCAAATGGATTTATTTTTGCCAGAATTGCATAAACCACTCCGGGTACACAGATTTAACCCCTTAAGGACCAAACTTCTGGAATAAAAGGGAATCATGACATGTCACACATGTCATGTGTCCTTAAGGGGTTAAAGTGGTATCCATTCATTTACTGCTTTTTGTCAGCCTTTATAGATATTCGTGTACAAAAAATGTGCATAAGGTTCTTTGTCATCAAAACACCTATTTTATAAAAATATGGAATATTTGATAGTAAGACATCATTAAAATGGCAATGTTTGATACTCCCTTACTGTACGCTGTCATTTTAAGGGACACTCCGGGCACCAATACTATTTTAATAAAGTGAATAGGTTTTGGCCTCATTAATATGCTGTATTTTTTTTTTATCATTCTTTATTTATCTGTTTTGTATATATACCAATATTCAGGGGAAGGGATAACAGTGCCATCCGTTCAGATTTGTCCCATCGCAGGGTACGCTTTAGAATATTTTAGTACAATGGTACATGTTGGCAGTTGGACAATGGTTAGCAGTCAAGATTTGATACATTATCCCTTTGTCATTTGTGGATCTGTAGCTGTGTATACCTGTATTGCCTCATTGTGAGGATGCTTTTGGGATGGGGGGGGGAGTCTGTTCGGGTCATGTGTTCGACTAGGGTGAGAGTGTATTGACCCGTCGAAGTTGCTGCTGAGCTCCGGTCTATCGTTTCATTCTGGGCTGGTTGGCTTGTTCAGAGGTGTGTCTCCAGGTCGTGCCCGTTTGTTCACCAAGTTTGGTGGTATACTCTTAGGGTGTTGGGAATGGGTTCCGAGGGCAGTCCTGTTGTAGATCTTATTGTCGGGTCCGTCAATCTCCTGTCGGACGGGGAGAGCCTAAGGTGGTCTCTTTTGTGTTCTATCTATTGAACCCCAGTATTGGGCCCCCCGTTTTGGGTTCGTCATTGCCTGTGTTGGTTAAGTGGTCGTCTGTGTGTCTCCCTGGTTCATGGGTGTGCGTTGCATCTGATTGTGTTGTGGATGGCTGGGATGGTGGGGCTAGGCAGTTTGGCTGGTGTTAACGTAGGTAGCCTGACTTTGGGGGGTAGGTTAGGGTTACAGCCTGTGGACCGCCCGGGACGCGGTGCCCCCATGTTCGGACCGGGAGGGGGCCAAGGGTGTGTGGAGTTAAATGTGAGAGTTGTGGTGTGCCCATGCAAAAATCGTGTGTTAGCGGCTTTGGTATCTATCGTAGTGTCGGCTGATTCCCTGTCAGTGTGGGCAGGTTACCAGGGGATGGTCGTGTCTCCCTCTAACCATGGGTCCCAGACTTTGTGGAATTGTTTGGGGGTGTCTCGGAGTTGTGCTGTCGGTTTGTCCATCTGCGTGCTCTCTACTATTTTTCTTATCATTTCTTGTGATGGGATACGGGTCGTGGCCCAGAGTTCTGATATGGATCTGCAAGTAGCTAGTGCGATTCGGGCAATCAGCTTGTTTTCTGATCTTGTGAATGGGACTATGGGTTTGTATAGCAACAGTGCCCAAGGGTCCACCGTGCACGGTTTGTGTAGTAATTTAGTGATTAATTGGGTGGTGCTTTGCCACAGCGGTCGAAGTTTCGGGCACGTCCACCAGCAGTGTAGGAATGTCCCCGTCTCCCCGCATTGTTTCCAGCATGTGTTAGATGGTGTCTGGTGCATGGAGGCCAGGCTTTGTGGCATGAGGTACCACCGAAAAAGCATTTTATATGACTGCTCCGTGTGTTACGCATATGGAGACGGAGGCCGTTGCCTCCCAGATGTCAGACCAGTCCGTCGTTTCAGTTGGTGGGCCCAGGTCCTTCTCCCATGCTGATATGTATGGAAGGGAGCATTGTGTGGGGTGATTGGCGATGGCCATGTATAGGTCCGATATTTGGCCTTTTCTGTTTTGGGTGGATCGTGCATTCGCATTAAAATTTTGTGAGCGGGGCTGTCCCCGCTTGCTTGATACACAGGATTGCTGCAAAACTACGTAATTGGATATATCGAAAATGATCGAACGTCGTCAGGGAGGAGTCGTCGTTAATATCTGTGAATTGAATGGTTTCGTTGCCCTGATAGAGGTGTCCTATTCTAGAGATGTCTCTTTGTTCTAACTTGGCAAAGTGTTTGGGAGTGAGTCCTGGAGGGAACAGTTTGTTCCTCCAGATCGGGGTCATCGGGGAGAGGAAAGATGAGAGATCATATTTGTCTTTCGTCTTATCCCACAGGTCTAGTGCGTGATTGATCGCGGGTGCCGTCGGCGGTGGTAGGGTCCTATGTGGTCTGGGTGTCCACATGTATAGGGACGGGTGGTCCCATCCAAAGATCAGGTGTTCCAAATCTACCCATCTTTTCTTCCCAGGCGGTACATGCCAGTGCTGAATCTGTGCTAGGTGTGCTACTGTATAATGTAAGAAGTTCGGTAGGCCTAAGCCTGGTTTATGTCCGTTCCATATGAACGTGTCGATAGCCGATTGAAGGGCTTTGAAATCTGGAGCAACTAAATGACCTCCATTTGTCTAAATATACATAGGGATTAAGGAGAAAGCGCAGGTAACGTTTTTCTTTTCTTTGGTTTTTACTATATATTGGGGCTGATGTGTGTTGTAGTCCTTGCTGCTTAAGCGCAGGACTTCTCTTTTTGGCTTTGAAATCTGGTTTATGTAAAGGAATTGGGAGGGTTTGGAAGAGGTAGAGGAACCTAGGGAGGAGATTAATCTTAATAGAGGTCACGTGTCCTATCCACGATATTCCTAGGGGTTTCCATTTGATCAGGTCCTCATGTGCTTTGAGTAGTATGGGGTGTAGTTCTTGGCGTATGGGGATGAAACATCCGCTGGCAATTGAATCCCAAGGTAAGAAATTGCCAAGCGGCAAATCCTGAGTGGGAATGTTTGGCGTATCCTTTCTAGGCTCACGGAGTCTATTTGTATAGGGAGTAGTTCAGATTTATTTAAGTTGAGCTTATAGCCCGAGATTTCGGAGTATTCTCGTACAATGGTTAGGAAGGGCCCTAGTGAGTGTTCCGGGTTGGTCAGAGTCAGTAGGATATCATCGGCCTATGCCGAGACCTTAAATTTTTCTCCCCTTACCGTGATCCCCTACACCTCCGCGCTGGCGCGCACCGCCCGGAGCAGGGGTTCCAGGGAGAGGGCAAACAGCAGGGGTGACAAAGGGCACCCCTGACGCGTGCCATTAGTGATGGGGAAGCGCGGGGGTGGAATGTTGGGTAGTAGGAGTGCTCCTTGAGGGGCATGGTACACCGCCATTAAGAATGAGATGAATTCTGGCGGTAGTCCTATGTGTGTTTGGTGTAGGAACGGCCATGTTAGGCGATCAAAAGCCTTTTTGGCGTCGAGTGATATAACTGCAGTTGGAATTCGTCTTTGGTTGGCTATCCATATGAGGTCTATGGCTCGTCGAGTGTTATCTGCGGCGAGTGATCCTAGGTGCGGATTCAGTCTATTCACCATGACCTTAGTCATGAGTTTAAGGTCGACGTTAAGTAGGGAGATCGGCCTGTAGTGAGAGGGTTCTAGATGGTCTTTTCCGGGTTTGGATAGGAGGCAGATATGTGCTCCAGTCATGTCAGGTGGGAGGGTTTCCCCCCTTAGCGTGGCGTTGAATACCTTGCATAGGTGGGGGAGTGGAGAGGGCTAAATTCCTTATAGTAGAAGGCTGAGTAGCCATCAGGGCCTGGACTCTTGTTGAGTTTGAAGGATCCGAGAGTCAGTGCCATCTCTTCCACCGTGATCTCTTGTCCCTTTGCGGCTTTAGCCTCCTAGGTCATAGAGGGTAGGGTCGCATTTTGTAGGAATTTGTCTATGCGGGTGTGTAGGGACTCTACATCGTTTCGGGAGTGTCGGGTATGGTTGTATAGGTCGGTGTAGTAATATTGAAAAATGCTACCTATGCGTGTTGGGCAATCGCTAATGTCGCCTTCTGTGGTGTGTATAGCTGAGATCCATTTGGCTTCGATTCGTTGCTTGAGGCGAATATGCTGTATTTTTTTGCATTCTCAAATTTTTATTTTGCTTTTGCATAAAATAAATAAATGGTTTGCCGACTTCTGCACGATATGCCTGCCTTTTTAGCCAATAATCTGAAATAGAAGTAAAGGACACCTAGATAGGCATATAGTATACCTGTTTATATTTTTTCTGACTGTCTGTAGCCAGGTTGTGAATAAAAGCTGCTCACTCAGTGCTTCTTGGAGCTGAGACTGTGTGACTTTCTGGCATGGCATGGCATGGCATGGCTAAGGAGACAGTCTTATAATGCCGAATCCTGTGAAAAGCCAGGAAGCACCTCTAGCGGCTGTCTGATATACTAAGTGGGACGGGGACACTGCGCCCACAACACTGCAATGAGATGAAGTAGTCTTCATCTGAAGTAGTCTTCATCATATGGGTGCCTATAGTGTCCCTTTAATATATACATTCAAATTGCTACAAATGAAAATGAACTACAGTCCTTGATGTTACCCTTTATTGAGAAAATTATCACACAAAGACAAGCACATTGATACAGGACTCAGTTGATAAAACAAGCACTTTGGTAAAGTTTAGCCTTGTTTTTACTCTTTATTTACATTTAGCCACCTACATTCCATATTATTGTTCACATTTTGTCAGCCCTATTCATACACAGTTTTCACCTTCTAATTCCACATCACCTTCTATTCCCTGGGCTGTTCCTACTCTACAGAAGAAACTGGGGTTGTTCCTTAACTTCTCACCCCGTCCCCTCCCCCAAAGCTTCCAGTCACACTCTTCTCAATAAACCACTCCACTCTGCTTTTCCATAGGTTATTTAATCACAATAGGTTCTATTTTTTAAGCAGATGGACTATGGCAGTTTTAGCATTTATATCACACAGTAATTTTATCATATATGTAAAGAAATTTCATTTTTTTGTTTTGTAGAAAACATTCATCATATGTCAGGCAATTTGTTCAGTGCACTGTGCAGAATGGTGAAATGTAAACCAATATGAAGTTATGCAAATTAACAGCATCTGAACCACGGTGACAGCCTTTCATATGAACCTTAAATGGACACTGTAGTCACCACAATATCTTTAGTTTAATGAAGCAGCTTTGTGTATAGGACATTCTCTTGCAGTCTAATTGCTAAATTCTCTGCCATTTAGGAGTTAAATCACTTTTGTTTATGCACCCCTAGTCACATCTCCCTGCAAGTAATGTCCACGGCCTTCCTAAACACTTACGGAAAGTGAGATCTAATGTTTATACTTTCTTTATTGCACAATCTGTTTAATTTAGAATTTCATATCTCCTGCATTGTCAATAACAGTTTTAATTGCTAGACCTTGCAGGAGCCTCCTGTATGTAATTAAAGTTAAATTTACAAAGCAGGAGATTAAAAGTCCTAAAGTAGGTTAACATCTGATTGAAAATGAAATAAAAAAATTTCATGCAGGCTGTATCAGACCCAGCCAGGGGAGGTGTGGCTAGGGCTGTGTAAACAGAAAGAAAAAAAGTGATTTATCTTCTAAATGGCAGTGAGACTTCAGAGGCATAATCTATACAGCCAAACTGCTTCATTAAGCTAAAGTTGTTCTTTTAGTGTTCTTTTAAAAGAACTCGGCTATATTTTTTTATTGTTATTTAAAATGAAAGTTTGAATGTATTTTAGGCATTGTGTGTTATATTGTAACATATATATGAGATGTGCTTCTCCTTGCCTGCTGCCATATATGCCTCTTAAAGGGACACTACAGTCACCCAGACCACTTCAGCTCAATGAAGTGGTCTGGGTGCCAGGTCTCTCAGGTTTTAACCCTTCAGATGCTAACATAGCAGTTTGCTATGTTTACATTTGGGGTTAATCCAGCCTCTAATGGCTGTCTTCCAGACAGCCACTAGAGGCGCATCTGCGACGCTGGAGGCGAATTTCGCCTCCGTTGTGCAGAGCGTCCATAGGAAAGCATTGAGAAATGCTTTCCTATGGACACTTTGAATGCGTGCGTGGCACTTGCCGCGCATGTGCATTCGGCTCCAGTGACGTTGGACGGCGGAGCTGACGTAGGACGGGGAGGAGAGGTCATCAGCGCAGAGGGAGCCCGGCGCTGGATTAAGGTAAGCTGCAGGGCACTATAGTGTCAGGAAAACCACTTGGTTTTCCTGACACTATAGTGATCCTTTAATCCTCCCAAATATGTGGACAGTCTTGCTGTCACCAGGAAAACTGTCCCCAACAAGCACAGCATGATAACATGTGCTGATGCTACGTACAAAGTACTAGGACACTGCAGGGAGTACTGAAACAGTGTTCCCTGCAGGAACTGCCCTCAGTGTGGTAACCTAACATTATAATAGGCAGTCTGGTGTGCATTTGTATCAGGCAGACTTTCCAGTAAAAGGGGTAAATCGCCCACTTTTCAGGCACGTTTGCCTCATTTGGAGTGGAGCCTGTGATGCAATTGTCTACCTGCATCCCTGTTCTATGGGACAGCCATTTATAATTTTCGGAGGTACTAAAAATGTAGGAGTTGGGTCAAAGGTATTGTGTACCAACTCCACAGTCTTCACAGAGAGAGTCCCAAAAATGTATTCTTGCCTGGTTTCATTAATTCAATGTGTGCATAATCTTGGCAGACATATTTGAGAGCTGTATGAGCCAACCACAGTGGCCCAAGACAGAACTGTTATACATTACAAAAAGAAAACAATTAAAAGTCAGAATGTTCCAGTTTTCAGGTAAACTAATTATACATTGATTTGATGAACAATGGCTAGAACTGTTATTTTTGAAAAATACCAAATTATATATTGACCAGAATTACAGGTAATCAATATTGGCATTCAAAGGGGAGAATTTCTTCCAAAGTCTGACACTTTCGGAGCACTGACAAAGAAAATAAAAACAATGAGAAAAGTCAATTTCTATAACCACAAGGCATTTAAATGTAGATTGATGCACACAAAAGAAACACATAATTTGTATGAACAAACAGAGGAGATCGTGGCATTACTGCTAAAGTTTTGCTCTTTGTTTCTCACATCAATAAGATATTGGACTAACCGACAATTCCACAAACTGATAATCTCATTCCATTTCTCGTGCCTTGAATTGCTCAGATTTTAATTACGGCTCAGTCATTGGAGATGCATTCAAATCTAACCTTTGGTTACTCGTCTGCTAAATATCATTAATTTGGTTCTCAGATAACTTTGTTCATTTTACTTTTAAATTTTTTTCCTGAAGCTTCCATAATTTTTCTGGTTTTATATCTTGTCTCTAAATTTATATCAACTCTTATTTTATTTACTTTAACTATAAACGTTTGCATTCTATTTGCAGCCAGCTATCATTCGTTTTCCATTACGTAGCATGAGTCATGTTTAAAACAATGTTAAATTCGATCTAATAAAAATAATGTTTTAGTTGTACTCTAATAAGATGCATCAACCTGACATATAACAGCAATGGCTAATATTGACAAAGCAAAACTACATTTCCCATGATGCATAAAGGCTGGATAGGCATTATCAGAAACAGATATGGTTTTCTATAGTGAGTAATTCTAGGGCAGGGGTAGGCAACCTTCGGCTCTACAGATGTTGTGGACTACATCTCCCTTGATGCTTTGCCAGCAATATGGCTGTAAAAGCATTATGGGAGATGTAGTCCAAAACATCTGTAGAGCCGAAGGTTGCCTACCCCTGTTCTAGGGCAAAGTTCTAAAGACTGAACAATAAGCAGAAATATTCCATTGACTTCTTTGGCGACTGCTTCAGTTTGGGAGCTTTTCACCATAATCGCTCTTTTATACAAAAATCTCAATAATTCATAAAAATGGTACGGGGTCATAAACTGTGTAGACTGTGTATGGTGAGACAGCACTGTAATACGACACTATCCTATCTTATTGTAAAATGATAATAAATATTATTTACTTTAAACATCTTTATGTATTGCACTTTTTGAAGACTAGTTCCTTCCTGGAACTAGACTGTGTCTGTTCCACTTTTCTATCTTCTCTTGTCTAGAAGTGCACAGTGAGGGCATGAGGAATTTACCCTCAGAAAAAATGCAATTAATGTTTGTTGTTCTTTTTTAAGAAAACACAGTATGATTGCTCTAAATTATTTCCTCAACTACATAAATTGGTCATGGTGAAACCGAAACGTTTTCGGTAATGCTACACATTTAAACACACTGCCTAAACCAGAAGTACCTCCCTCTCACTATTTCGGTTATTGAGAGCTATGTAAGTATGGTATGTTTTCAACACTGCATTAATCCACTCTATTGGCTTACAGGGATTTACACAAAACTAGATGTTGTTGGGATTTGGCACTCAATTGTACCAGCTGCAATAAACCTCATTAAATAATAAACCCGAATTAGGTTATCTGTGTCTGGCTTAGATTCACTGATTATTTCTATGGAGACAGCAATCTGTCACAGGCCAGGTCTAAATTACAACTGTCACATCCCCCTGATTGTTTTTTTAGCATGCGAGTTGTATTATCATGAATAACTTTCAGGAGAAGAGAGAGGGAAAAGTATCTGGGGAACCTGAACACGAGATATCCCAATTGATCACCATGTGAACAGAAATATGTGTTGTAATCTTACTGTGTCAGTGTAAGGTATGGAGATGTTATTTTTTATATTTCTAACACAAAATTAAGCCGTGCGCTCAAACTCCCACTACTTCTAGGCGGCAGCAATAACTATAGTACACTTTAGTCTCAATAAATAAAACAAAAGCAAAAAGAAAAGTTCCCTGTGCACTATCCCAAATCTCTATGCACATTTAAATAATGGGAGGATTTTAGTATCACTGAAAGCTGCCAAGTTATTTGTTAGTGTATAGGCTCATATCATTTGAGTGATACTAAAAATGTCATGTTATTTAAATGTACGTATGGACTGGGATACACCTTTATTTATATTTATTGTTAACAAAATGCAATGTAGTTTAGTTGGAGAATACTTGACAGTACAATGATTATGGTAGAAAACTTAGTCCACTTTCTTGTCTATGGCGAATGTGAGTCTGCTTTTCGTGAATATTCGTAACATATTTTTTTTTTATTGATAATCATTAACTATTTGTTAAACAAAATAATGTGTAAATAATGTTAAACATTTCAAGTATAGAATACTGAACATGGTATATTTCTCATTAGTTGCATCATTTCATGTTAATTATTTTGGTGGCATCTTATTACATCAAAAAGTCCACTGTCACCTGCAATTCTTCTTAAAGGAATACTATAGTCACCCAGACCACTTCATCTGAATTAAGTAGTGTGGATGAAGTGTTCCTGTCCCCTTAACACTGCAATGTAAAACATTACAGATTTGAGAAATGTTTACATTGCAGGGTTAACTACTCCCTTAGTGGCTTTTATACCGACAGCCACTAGAGGTGCATATGCAGCATAGACCGAGTAAAATTTGGTCACGTGACGCTGAAGCCCTATAGGAAAGCATTGACTCAATGTTTTCCTATGAGGAATTTTAAATATGCTCGGTGCACAAGTGCATTAGGTCGCCAATATTTTTCTATGAAGAGCACAGGATTGGACCATCCAGAGACTCCTCTGTGATGCCCTCTGGGGAGGAGATGTCAGCAACGTCAAGAGAGCTTTGGAGTTGGAGCAAGGTAATTAAAGATCAAGGGGTTTTATAATGTTGTATTCAAAACGTCATAATGTTCCTTTAACTTACTAAGCCATTCATAAGATCAGGAAGCAGCTCTAGAAGGGCTGCATACCTTTATCACCATCACACACTTATTTTAAGAGGCTGATGGTGGAGTTCTCTGCTCGCTCTATCTACTCAGAATTCATATACTACAACCATTTAGTTACCTCTTTTTTTGCCTCTATTGATCTATTAACAATATCCATATATTATATCCAGTCCATCTATCCAAATATTTATCAACCAGTATGTCATTTATACCAATTTTCTATCAAATAATCAACATATAAAATATATTTGATGTATAGCTCCATTTTAAGCTGCATTTATTGTCTGACTTGCAAATGTGAAAAATGCAATTGGATTAGCTATAATAGATTTACCATTTACCATTAATTAAAATATAAATGAGTTTACAGAAAACTGATTAAATCAAATACTACACACTCTTCCTTCTAAGTCTTGATAGTCTATTCACAAACAGATAGTTTTTACAAGAATTAATAAACAATTAAAATATTTTGTGATAGTAAATAATTATATTCGTTTTATCAATTGTATAAAGCGTTGTAATAAGATGCCACCAAAATAATTAACATGAAATGATGCAACTAATGAGAAATATACCATGTTCAGTATTCTATACTTGAAATGTTTAACATTATTTACACATTATTTTGTTTAACAAAGAGTTAATGATTATCAATAAAAAAATATGTTGTTGAGAAGTCAATATAAAATGTAATTTTGTGCCAATAAGATTTGATCTGCACTCAATGTAATTTACTGCATAGTACACTGCAACATTTCAAGTGGTTTTATCTAATCATCTAATCAATGTAGTTCTGCAATGAGTCCCAAGTCTGATTGTCAATATATTTTACAAGGGATAGATAAGCATAAAAATTAAAACAATTTTGCATACTGTTTTCATTGTTGCAATAATAGACCGCAACTTATCATCAATAGATTTATCCACAGAAAACATTTATTTGAAAATATGGTTTAAAAAAAAACGCTAAAGAATACAAACATGTATTTGTAATGCTATAGTGTTCTAGTGACTATCATGGTAATATTAACCTGCCAAGTGCTTCCCCAGAAGGAATCATTGGAAGGATAGAGTGCATGCATGATGGGTGCAGGGACTGGTGGGGACATGGGCGTCCGCAGGAATTTTTCCAGGGGGGGGAGGGGGGGAGGGGGCATAATTGTAATGACATCTATGCTTGACCCCTTTTTGACAGTGTCATGAAGGGGATGAGCATAGTCATTATTACATAAAGCCAGGGTGAATAGCATTTTCACAACTATGGTGTCAGGAATTCATGTTTGTATTCCTGACACTATAGTGTTCCTTTAAGCAAATTAAAGGAACATTCTGGTCACCATAACAACTTCATCTAAATGAAAATGCTATGATGCCAGGAAGCCCCTGGGTGCTCTTTCCTTTAAGGGGTTAAACTGCTCTCAAATGGTTTAACCCCAAAGTCTTCCTCCAGCTCCAGGTCGCTCAGTGGTATTCGACATCTGAAACGGAGTGTCAGGAAGTGCAGATTGACGTCAGGCATGGGTGCCGCTGATTGGCTAGAGTTGACAGTTGACGCTCTAAGCCAATCGCTAGTTCCCGGTTCATAAAAGTTTTTTTTAACTTTTTTTATGAATGGGGAGCTAGTGATTGGCTTAGAGTGCCAGCTGACCGCTCTTGCCAATCAGCGACACCCCTACCCAGCGGCACTCTGTGCTTCCTGACACTCAGTAAATAAAAGTGAACACATTACCACTGATATTTTTTTTACCTGGGGAGATGAGAAGGTCCAAAGTTTTGCTGCCAGGCCCAGGTACCAAAGCCTTATGATGTGGTGTCCAGAATAAAGTGGAGGGTTCACTTAAAGGGACACTCCAGGCACCCAGACCACTTCAGCTCATTGGAGTGGTCTGGGTGCCAACTCCCACTACCCTTAACCCTGCAAGTGTAATTATTGCAGTTTTTTTAAAACTGCAATATTTACCTTGCAGGGTTAAGTCCTCCCCTAGTGGCTGTCTATTAGACAGCCATTAGAGGACACTTCCTGCTTCATAGCACAGGTTTTCTGTGCTAGAGCGTCGCTGGACGTCCTCACGCTGTGTGAGGACCTCCAGCGTCGCTCTATTCCCCATAGGGAAGCATTGCAATTCATTTTCAATGCTTTCCTATGGGGTGCGCTAATGCGCATGCGCGGCATTGCCGCGCATGCGCATTAGGTCTCCTCGGCCGGCGGGCGAGATCAGTCTCGCCCACCGGCCGACGTAACCAGAAGGAGGAGCGGCGGGGGAGGAGGAAGCAGCGACGTGGGACCTGTCGCTGCCCCTGGTAAGTGACTGAAGGGGTTTTCACCCCTTCAGCAACTGGGGATTGGGGGGTGGGAGGGAGAGGGACCCTCCAGTGCCAGGAAAACGGATTGTTTTCCTGGCACTGGAGTTTCCCTTTAATTTGTCCTTCCTGCTCCAATCTCCTTTTCTTCTCCTTCATTTGAGAGTCTTCTTTTTCTTCTGACACTGTCTTCTATATTTGGCTCCTTCACCTTTCTGCTCCTTTCTGCTTATGTTGCGCCCTTCTGATTCCTTTCAGCTCCTTGCAGACCCTTTCTGCTCCTTCTCCTACTTTAGCTTTGTGCTCCTTGCTGTCCCTTTCTGCTCCTTGCTCCTTCATTTAGGCTGCACCCACACCCCTCACGCCTCACTTCCCTAATCTATAAGCTGCCCCCCCCATGCCTCACCTATAAGCTGTCCCCCCCCCATGCCTCACATGCCTCACCTATAGGCTGCCCCCACATGCCTCACCTATAAGATGCCACCCCCCCACATGCCTCACCTATAAGCTGCCCCCCCACCTGCCTCACCTATAGGCTGCCCCCACATGCCTCACCTAAAGGCTGCCCCCCACATGCCTCACCTATAGGCTGCCCCCCCACATGCCTCGCCTATAAACTGCCCCCCACATGCCTCACCTATAAACTGCCCCCCCACATGCCTCACCTATAGGCTGCCCCCCCACATGCCTCACCTATAGGCTACCCCCCCACATGCCTCACCTATAGGCTGCCCCCACATGCCTCACCTATAGGCTGCCCCCCCACCACTTGCCTCACCTATAAGTTGCCCCCACATGCCTCACCTATAAGCTGCCCCCACATGCCTCACCTATAAGCTGCCCCCCCACATGCTTCACCTATAAGATGCCCCCCCCACATGCCTCACCTATAAGCTGCCCCCCCACATGCCTCACCTATAGGCTGCCCCCACATGCCTCACCTATAAGCTGCCCCCCCACATGCCTCACCTATAAGATGCCCCCCCACATGCCTCACCTATAGGCTGCCCCCCCCCACATGCCTCACCTATAGGCTGCCCCCCCACATGCCTCACCTATAGGCTGCCCCCACATGCCTCACCTATAAGCTGCCCCCTCACATGCCTCACCTATAGGCTGACCCCCCCACATGCCTCACCTATAGGCTGCCCCCCACATGCCTCACCTATAGGCTGCCCTCCCCACATGCCTCACCTATAGGCTGCCCCCACATGCCTCACCTATAGGCTGCCCCCCCACATGCCTCACCTATAGGCTGCCCCCCACATGCCTCACCTATAGGCTGCCCCCCCACATGCCTCGCCTATAGGCTGCCCCTCCACATGCCTCACCTATAGGCTGCCCCCCACATGCCTCACCTATAGGCTGCCCCCCACATGCCTCACCTATAGGCTGCACCCCACATGCCTCACCTATAGGCTGCCCCCCATGCCTCACCTATAGGCTGCCCCCCCACATGCCTCACCTATAGGCTGCCCCCCACATATAGGCTGCCCCCCCACATGCCTCACCCAGGGGCGTATTTGCCGCGAGGCAAACAAGGCATTTGCCTTGGGCGGCATTTTCCAGGGGGCGGCAAAAAAAGCCGCCCCCAAACGCCCAGGGCAAATGCCTTGTTAGCCTTGCGGCTAACAGACATCCTGGGCTGGTGGCTGCTGGGCTGGTTGCTGGGCGAGCGGGCGGCTGGCGAGGGAGCTCTTCCTCTGAGCTGTCTGCTCAGCTCCCTCGCGCGCCGCAGAGTGAGGCTGGGAGCCGGAATATGACGTCATATTCCGGCTCCGCCTCCCAGCCTCACTCTGCGGCGCGCGAGGGAGCTGAGCAGACAGCTCAGAGGAAGAGCTCCCTCGCCAGCCGCCCGCCCGCCCAGCAACCAGCCCAGCAGCCCGACCGGCAGCCCCACTAGACCCCAGGGATAGGGAGAACCCCCCCAGCATTCCCAAAGGTAAGGAGGCTGGGGGGGTAAATTAAAAAAAAAAATGAGTTAATGTGAGTGAGTGTGTCTGTTAGTGTGTGTGTGTGTGTCTGTTAGTGTGTGTGTGTGTGTCTGTTAGTGTGTGTGAGTGTGTCTGACTGTGTGTGTCTGTTAGTGTGTGTGAGTGTGTCTGTTAGTGTGTGTGTGTGTGTGTCTGTTAGTGAGTGTGAGAGTGTGTGTGAGTGTGTCTGACTGTGTGTGTCTGTTAGTGTGTGTGAGTGTGTCTGTTAGTGTGTGTGAGTGTGTCTGTTAGTGTGTGTCTGTTAGTGAGTGTGAGTGTGTCTGTTAGAGTGTGTGTGTGTGAGAGTGTGTCTGTTAGAGTGTGTGTGTGTGTCTGACTGTGTGTGTCTGTTAGTGTGTGTCTGTTAGTGTGTGTATGTCAGTGTGTGTGAGTGTGTCTGTTAGTGAGTGTGTGAGTGTGTCTGTTAGCAGCTAACAGACACACTCACACACTCACTAACAGACACTCACACACACTGACATACACACACTAACAGACACACTCATTAACAGACACACTCACTAACAGACACACTCACACTCACTAACAGACACACTCACACACAGACACACTCATACACTCACACACACACACTGACAGATACGCATCCATTAACTAACAGTTAGCTAATGGATGCGTATCTGTCAGTGTGTGTGTATTTAGAAGGCGGGGGAAGGGTTGGGTGGGGGTGGCGGGGGGGGGGGGGGGGGGTGGGGGTGAGGGGGGCGCCTGAGTTTTGTCCTGCCTAGGGCAGCACAAAACCAGGATACACCCCTGGCCTCACCTATAGGTTATCTCTCCCCCCATCCCTCACTCCCCTAATCTATAGGCTATCTCAAACCCTCCCCATCCCTCACTTACCTGATCTGTAGGCTGTCTCTGGCTGCATGTATTGCTCCCCTGCGGTTTCAATCAGCAGAGAGAAGCTGGGATAGATGCAGCTTCCTATCCCTGTCTCTCTCCATACACACCTACTGGCAGGCGCCGGTATTGCAGTTCATTTTAAATCTCACACGAAAAATAGCAGCACAAGCTGAAAAATCCAGGGGGGGGGCAAGTGCCCCCCCTTGCCCCCTCCTGCGGACGCCTATGGGTGGAGATACAGTGGGGAATAAATATATCCTCAAAAATCTGGTGTAGCTTTTAAAATCATATGTGGGGCTCCTTTTTTTTAAGATGTCACCCCCCCCAGATATGCTTTGGTTCCTACGCTTATGGTATGCACAGGAAATTGCATGACATCTCCGTATAGAGCTAGATTGAGTCAGGTGGCTTAGGACTTTAGCTCAAATTTAAACTGTAAGTAAACAGTTCAATAGTGCACTCCAGCCATCATAACCACTTAATACCATTGCTTCTTTAAAGGGACACTCCAGGCGCCCATTGGCCCATTTCATAAACTGCAATAATTACCTTGCAGGGTTAACTCCTCCTCTAGTGGCTGTCTACTAGGCAGCCACTAGAGGGCACTTCCATGTTTTTAGCACATGAAAAGTGTGCTATAACGTCGCTGGACGTCCTCACGCTATGTGAGGACCTCCAGCGTCGCTGAAATCCCCATAGAAAAGCATTGAAAGCATTTTTCAATGCTTTCCTATGGGGAGGTCTAATTCGCGTGCACGGCTTCGGTCTCCCCCACCGGGGCCGCGCATGCTCAAAAGGTCTCCCCCGCCCGGTGACATAAGGCGGGGGAGGAGCTTGGGCAGACCCTGACCCAGCACTGAGCGAGCAGAGTGGACACTTCATACAGTGACATTACTACCAAGATAGTAAGTAACTTGAAGTGTAGCTTTTGAGTGAATTATATATATGTACCCAGAATTACATATTGTTTGCATGAGAATGATACAAGTAATATTAGTTTGTGTAGGTCCAGGTATTTTTTCTTTTTTTTTTTGTGGCCCACATAAACTTGAGCCTTTGTGTTTGACATGCTTGCTTTAAGGTATCTATTTATCTATCTATCTAAGCGCTCCCCTCCTGCCTGTCACAGAATGCAGCGTGGCCGAGCAGTGGACCTCGGTAGAGGAGCTTCTGTTCCTACACCTAGTCTATCACTGTTCTGTGCTCTCACTGAGAGCACTGAACTGCTTCCTATCAGACCGGTGAGAGGGAGCAGAAGCTCCTCCATCGCGGTCTGCGGCTCAGCCATGCTACAAGATGGTAGAGCGGGCACAAAATTAGACACATTGAGTGGCTGGGTGGTGGAAAATGATACATGTTAAGGGGCTGTGGGGGATGAAAAACAAGGAGAGATGGGGGGGAGGAATGAGACACAAGGAGAGGCTGGGTGGGCTCATGAGCTCATGGAGGGGTTGGGGGAAATATTATACACATTAAGGGGCTGGGGGGATGAGACACAAGGTGGCAAACCTAAGAGTAGTGTGTAAAAAAAAATTTAAAAAAAATTAAATGGGCCTATTCCATGGGCCTGGGCCTGGAGCTGCAGCTCCATCAGCCCCTATGTTAATCCGGCCCTGCCTAAAGGTGTTTCTTAGTCTAGTGCTGCACAGTGTGCAGCACATGTGCTAAGTGTCTACACAGTCTGCATGAAGGCACAGTATGCTCCCCATAGAGATGCATTGATGCATTTATTGCTTCTCTATAAGGAGATGCTGACTGGCACAGCACGTCATGTTGCCACGCATACACAATAGCATCCAAATGCTTTCCTATAGGAACACATTAGACTGGCTGAGATAATAAGTTTGATGATCTCAGCCAAAGTGAAGTGCACACT
Source organism: Pelobates fuscus (assembly GCF_036172605.1). Taxonomy (NCBI): domain Eukaryota; kingdom Metazoa; phylum Chordata; class Amphibia; order Anura; family Pelobatidae; genus Pelobates; species Pelobates fuscus. The sequence continues at coordinate 235,540,613 of NC_086322.1, forward strand.
CATAGGTCTTCAATATAAACAAGATAATGTTATATGTTTACAGCTATGCAACAGCATACATTTTGTTTATTTTGAAAATTTCATTGCATTCTACGAAGAAGTAAGTAGTAGTACAGATTAGGGATCGACCGATATTGATTTTTTAGAGCCGATACCGATACCGATATTCTGTGAACTTTCAGGCCGATAGCCGATATAATTTGCCGATATTCTGTACATTTACCATTTTGGAAAATAAAAACTATTTCTAAAGGTAAATGCACAAAATATACATGCCACGTGTAGTGGATGCAGTGTGTTTAGACAGGGTAGCTGTGTATGTTTGTGTAGTGTGTGTGTAGGGGATGCAGTGTTTGTTTAGTGTGTGTGTGTAGTGGATGCAGTGTGTGTTTGTGTTGTGGATGCAGTGTGTGTTTGTGTTGTGGATGCATTGTGTGTTTGTGTAGTGGATGCATTGTGTGTTTGTGTAGTGGATGCAGTGTGTATTTGTCTAGTGTGTTTGTGTAGTGTGTGGGTAGTGTGCGTAAAGTGAATGCAGTGTGTGTGTAAAGTGAATGCTGTATATACTAAATGCAAAGTGTGTGTGTTTGTGTAGTGTGTGTGTATTTGTGTAGTGTGTGTATAGTGAATGTAGTGTGTTTATATAATGCAGAGTGTGTGTGTGTTTGTATAGTGTATGTATATAATGCAGAGTGTGTGTGTAGTGTGCATTATATAAACACACTACACAAACACACACTGAATTATATAAACACACTACACAAACACACTGTGTATATAATGCAGTGTTTATATAATGTAGTGTTTATATAATGCAGTGTGTTTGTATAGTGTGTGTATAATGCGGTGTGTTTGTATAGTGTGTGTGTATAATGCAGTGTGTTTGTATAGTGTGTGTGTGTATATATAATGCAGTGTGTTTGTATAGTGTGTGTGTGTATATAATGCAGTGTGTGTTTGTATAGTGTGTGTATATAATGCAGTGTGTGTTTGTATAGTGTGTGTCTATACAAACACACTGCATTATATACACACACACAATACAAACACACTGCATTATACACACACACACACACTATACAAACACACACTGCATTATAAACACACACACTGCATTATTATACACACACACTGCATTATATACACACGCACTATACAAACACACACTGCATTATTATACACACACACACACACACACACACACACTGCATTATATACACACACACTATTCAAACACACTGAATTATATACACACACACTATTCAAACACACTGCATTATATACACACACACTATTCAAACACACTGCATTATATACACACACACTATTTAAACACACTGAATTATATACACAGTGTGTTTGTGTAGTGTATGTGTATAATAATAGAGTGTATGTGTGTGAGGGGGGCATTTTTTTTATATTAAATTAATATTTTTTTTTATATGTTTAATTATTATAATTTTTTTGTTGTTGTCCCCCCTCCCTGTTTTTTGCCTTGCCAGGGAGGGGGGGGGGCAGTCAGTGGCATTGGCTTAGACTGCTGGGGGGGGGGGGGGGTGAGCGGGCAGCAAGCGTTAACTCACCTCCCAGCAGCTCCTCCAGCTCCCCAGTGTAAATCTTGTAATGAGCCTGGCGGTCCTGGGAGGTATTATCGGCAATATCGGTATCCCTATTGGCCGATACCGATATTGCCGAAAATACCGAATATCGGCCGATTATATCGGTAAAACCGATAATCGGTCGATCCCTAGTACAGATCAGGGTGTTGCAGTGGATGTGATCTATTTGGATTTTGCCAAGGCATTTGATACAGTTCCACACAATAGATTAGTGTTCAAACTCAAAGAAATTGGTTTAGATGAAAATTCTTATTCTTGGGTAGAACATTGGCTTAAAATACAGCACAAAGAGTTGTCATTAATGGTAAATTTTCAATCTGGACAGAGGTGGCAAGTGGTGTCCCCCTTCTATTTAATATGTTTTTAAATGATCTTGAAAAAAGTTTCAGTGTTTGCGGATGACACAAAACTCTGTAAAGTAATACAATGGAAGCAAATTAGGGATGACAACACACGAGAAGGACTTAGGAATTATTATAGACAAAAAACTATGCAACAATGTGCAATGTCAATCAACAGTGGCCAAGGCCAGTAAGGTATTGTCATACATGAAAAAGGGCATTAATTCTTGGGATGAGAATATTATTTTGCCTAGTTATAAATCAATGGTAAGACCACATTTTCAATATGCTGTGCAATTTTGGGCACCTGTTCTAAAAAAGGATATTATGGCACTAGAAAGAGAGCAGATGTGGGCTACAAAATTAATAAAAGGAATGGAACATTTTAGCTATGAAGAAAGGTTAACAAATTTAAACCTCTTTAGTTTAGAAAAATATCACCAGGGAATATGATAACATTATACAAATATATCCAGGGCCAGTACAAACCATTGTGTAGAAATCTATTTACAAATAGAACTTTACATAGGACACAAGGTCATGTGTTTGGAAAGTAGATTTAGTCTAAGGCAAAGGAATTTTTTTTTACCGTAAAAACAATATATGGAATTCTCTGCCCGAAGAAGTGGTTTTATCAGAGTCTGTACAGATGTTTAAACAACTAGATGCATACTTGCAAAAACAGAATATTCAAGGATATAATTTTTCAATGTAGGGTAATAGCTTATTGATCCAAGGACTCCTCCATTCTGGGTTCAAGAGGGAATTTTTTTCCTAGTTTGTTGCAAAAATTGGAAGTGCTTCAAACTGAGTTTTTTTTTGCCTTCTTTCGGATCAACAGCAAAAAACATATGTGAGGAAGGCTGAACTTGAAGGTTAAAGCCTATTTAACTATGTTACTATGTAACACATTATTTTGCTGGTATATAATTTTTTCCAGGGCTGTTTTTCTTTATTAGTCTGGCCACACCACATTTTCTGAAAATATACTTCTGATCCAATGTGTCAGGTCAAGCAGCCTTTTACCACTGATCAGTCAATAAATCATCATTCTAATTCACAAGGTTTTTCAGTTCATATACTGTGCATTTTGCACCCACCATCCAGTCCATTAATTCAATTGAAGAATCAGCTTTGAAATAAGCTAAAACTGCAGGAGATATATGTATCATAATTACACTACACTACACTACATGTGATTTGAGACCATATTGTGAATCTAGAAATTATTTAAATTAAATATTAAATTAGATGTCTTAATCCCTATGTAAAATCATAAGATTAAATATTAATTAGAAAAATATAAACTCTACAATAAAGAAATTAACACAGTGGGTTTGATTTATCCATCTATTTGTATCATTTTGTAATTGTCTTATTTATTGCGAACATTTCCCCCTTTTTATAATATTGGTAAGCGCTGCAGAATAAGTTGGCGCTATATAAATACCAATAATAAAAATAATAATAATTTGTTTCGTACTCCAGAATTCTCCCCTAAACATTCTGAACCCGCATTCACTGCTTCATATGACATTCTCCAATAGCCATCAACAGTTTGCTAAGCCATTACATGATGAAAAGGTTATTTGGCATTGATATCCAACCATAGCCTTATTTCTCCTGTGCTCCCAGTGGAATAACTTCAGAACAATGAACAACTTCAGAACAATTAAATATTGTCATAACTTTAACATCTCCATTCAGTAGCGTACGTACCGCCAGGGCCGCATGTTAAGGGGTCCATCGGGTGGCCCATGCTGTCAGGGCCACCCGATGGACATGGATTTTAAGGGGGCCCGGTCTGCGCTGGGCGCTTTAAGTGCGCGACCTGCGTGACATCATCACTGCTGGGAGGAAGTGACCGCACGTCACTCCTCCCAGCATACTGAGAGCCCGCACGGGAGGAAACAGAAACGAGGAGGGAGTCAGAGTGGGAACTCTGACTCCCATCAGGCTGAGCCACCACTGGACCCCAGGGAAGTCACACATGGTAGGAAACATTTTGTGTCTCTGTATGTATGTATGTGTGTCTATGTCTCTGTGTGTGTGTGTGTGTGTGTGTATGTATGTGTCTCTGTATGTGTGTATGTATGTGTCTGTGTCTCTGTATGTGTGTCTGTCTCTCTCTGTGTGTGTGTATCCGTATGTATGTCTGTGTGTGTGTGTGTATCCGTATGTATGTCTGTGTCTCTGTGTGTGTGTATGTGTGTCTGTGTCTCTGTATGTGTGTCTGTCTCTGTGTGTGTGTGTGTATCCGTATGTATGTCTGTGACTCTGTGTGTGTATGTATGTCTGTGTCTTTGTCTCTGTATGTGTGTATGATTGTATGTCTGTGTCTCTGTATGTGTGTATGTATGTGTCTCTGTATGTGTGTATGTGTGTGTATGTCTCTGTCTCTGTATGTGTGTATCTGTATGTATGGCTGTGTATGTATGTGTGTGTCTGTGTCTCTGTATGTATGTGTCTGCATGTGTGTATGTATGTGTCTGTTGGGGGTGTGCGTATGTGTTTGTGTCTGTATGTATGTGTCGGGGGGGGAGGGACCCACAGTCAGGGGGGAGTGGGTCAGGGTAGGGCCCACGGATAAGATTCGCACCGGGGCCCCATGGAGTGTGTGTACGCCACTGTCTCCATTTTAAGGTTATGTCTAACAATAGAAAACAAACAAACTGTAGATACTTTATTAACAATACATTCACAGGATAGTCGTGGCTTGGGACATACAATTACACAATTGCCTTGTGTTCTTCTTGTGTCCTGCACACATATTTTCTGCAAAGGCTCTGAATAGACACAGATTGGCCACTTGCTGGTAAAACACAGAAACAACTGCTCTGTAAATGATCAACATAGCATTACCTTGACATTAAAAAAGGCTCACACTGAGCATGTCTACTTTACCCTGTGATTGTGAACTGATGACATAAAAGACAAAATGCAGTGTTTACATGAAAATGTCCACAGTCACATACTTTATTCAACAGAACAACTACATTACGCTGTAGCTGTTCTGGTGATACAGTGTCCCTTTAAAGAAACTTACACACACCAATGTAAATTTGGAACACAAGTTAATAATCCATACTAATTCTTCTTGACCTCTCTGCTGCCTTTGACACTATTGATCATGGCCTCCTTCTCCTAACTCTTCAATCTCTTGGTCTCTGTGACACAGCCCACTCATGGTTCTCCTCCTATCTCTCAACACTCCTTCAGTGTCTCTTTTTCCAACAACACCTCCTTTCCTTGTCCTGTCTCAATCGGAGTCCCTCAAGGTTCAGTTCTTGGTCCCCTTTTGTTCTCTCTCTATACTGTCTGTCTTGGCAAACTCATTAATTCATTTGGATTCCACTACCACTTGTACGCTGAGGACACCCAGATATACCTCTCCTCCCCTGACCTCTCCCCTGCTGTCCTACAACGTGTCACCAATTGCCTTTCTTCTATCTCTGATTGGATGTCCTCCTGCTTTCTGAAACTCAATCTCTCTAAAACTGAGTTTCTTATTTTTCCTTCTCATAACACTGATCCTCCTCCTCCTTCACTCTCCCTGCAGGTTGACGGTACCTGCATCACCCCATCCTTTCAAGCTCGCTGTCTCAGTGTAATTTTTGATCCTGGCCTCACCTTTGCGCCTCATGTTCTGTCTGTTACTAAAACCTGTTGATTTCCAACTTAAAAACATTGCCCGCCTGCGCCCCTTTCTTACGCAAGATGCTACCAAGGAGCTTGTTCATGTTCTAGTAATCTCTCACATGGATTACTGTATTTCTCTCTTAATTGGTCTCCCAGAAGCGGTACTTCCCCCCTACAATCTGTGATGAATGCTGCTGCCAGGCTGATCTTTCTCTCCTGTAGCTCACTTCTCTCCCCCCTCTGTCTATCCTTACACTGGCTTCCTGTACCCTACAGGTGTCAATTTAAAATACTAGCCCTTACCTATAAATCTCTAACCAACTCTAGCCCCTCTTGCATTTTTTCACTGATTCATAGGTATGCCCCTTCTCGGTCTCTCCGCTCTACTGGTGACCTTCTCCTTTCTGCTGCTCGCACCCTTACTGCAAATTTATGCCTGCAAGACTTCTCACGGGTGGCTCCTTTCCTTTGGAACAGCCTGCCTACCCCTGTCAGACTCCCCCCTAGTCTTCAAACCTTTTAAGAAGTCTCTCAAAACCCATCTTTTCAGGAATGATTATGGCCTCCAGGAATAACTTCTCTCTCTCAAACTTTCATCTTGCCCTCTCCTAAAGGGCCACACTCCACTCTCACCTCCAGTTCTGCTACTTTCCCACTGTCTATTTGCTGTCTCCCTCAATACCCTTCCTATTGTGTTTTTATACCCCACCTCCTCTAGACTGTAAGCTTGTTTGAGCAGGGTCCTCAAACTACCTATTGTTCCTGTAACATTTTGTTATTGTCTCATTTGGTAAATCCCCCTCTTATTGTAAAGCACTGTAGAATTGTAGCGGTACTTACCCTCTCCAGGGGCCGGCCGGGGTCCTCCCTTCTCGCCGCGCGCGGTCCTGCTCCTGCACGAGCCGCGCGCGGCTCAGCCAACGATGGGATCAGTCAGGCGGGCAGTGACCGCGAGAAGCGGTCACATGTCCCGCCCGACACTAAGAGCGCGCCGCGCGTCTCGGGCGCGCTCTTAAAGGGACAGTGGGAGACTAAATTAGAATCAGTCTCCCATTGGCCCCTGTCAGGCCACATTCCCCATACACTCACGTTTTGGGGGCGTGGATATGACAGGGGCCAATCAAAGTGAACCTTAAGGGTATTTATACTCACCTGTTTCCCTTGCTCTTTGCCCTATCGTGGTTTCTGTCCAGTTCCCTTTAGTGCTTGTATCGTTCAGTTGGTTTTTTGGTGCTTGACCTTGGCTTTGTTCCTGACTTCGCTCTCTCCTTATCCTTGCTTGCTTATCCGCTGTTTTGTCCTCTGTGTACCAGTCCTCGGCTTGTTCTACGTTACACTGTCTCTCAGTTCCCTTGACCTCGGCTTGTTCTGACTCTGTCTTTCTCTCGTCCTAGTCCGGCCATTCTAAGGTCCGGTAAGACGAACACTGTTTCTTGTCTCTTGACTGTGAACTATTCCTGCGTGTTGGGGTATATTACCGTGACATTACGATAGGGCCATGGACCCCGCAGGTTTAGGTCAACAGATGGCCACTCATGAGGCTAGATTCGCAGAACAGGATCACCGTATGGATCAAATGGCTCAAGCCATCCAGACACTGTTATCCAGATCTGTCCCGGTACCTGTACCTACGCCTCCTGTAAACCCTATACCGGACACAGCTAATATGTCTAATGCTTCTGCACATCTAACCCCGCCACCTAGGTATGGAGGGGACGCTAAGACATGTAGGGGATTCCTTAATCAAGTGGAATTCCACTTCGAAATGTACCCACGTTCTTTTCCCACTGACAGATCTAAGGTGGGTTTTCTTATGCACCAGCTTACGGATAAGGCACTAGAATGGGCAAATCCTATTTGGGAGGCTAATGGGCCTATGGTACACGACTTCAATAGCTTCCTCACAGCGTTCCGTAGAACATTTGACACGACTAAAAGGTCAAAAAATGCCGCCAGGGCATTAATGAGAATAAAGCAAAGATCTAAATCTGTAGCCGATTATGCTATTCAGTTCCGGACCCTTGCCTCACAGGTAGATTGGACTAATAATGGCCTTACTACTGCCTTTATGGAAGGTCTGTCTGATACTATCTTAGATGAGGTAGCAGCTAAGGACCTCCCTGTACCCCTGGAGGACCTGATTGACTATCTTATCGATATAGATAACAGGATCCGTGACAGGTTATATACCAGGTCCAGAAATAGACATTTTGTTCCCTTTAACTCCCCTAGAGCTGAGACTCCCGAGGGATCTAAAGGTTCTGAGGAGGAACCTATGCAGTTAGGGGTTGCTAAACTTACCGACGCTGAAAAGCTTTATAGGAGAAAGGAGGGACTTTGTCTTTATTGTGGTAGGAGGGGTCATATGAGACAAGAATGTCCCGTGCGTCCGGGAAACTATCGCACCTAAGACCGTATAGAGGACTGGCCTTGGGTGTGACATCACAGTCCTCACAATTGCCTCTTAATAAGTTACTTCTTCCTGTTTCCCTGCACCTTGATAGTGACTGCATAGCAGGGAATATACTAGCCCTGGTTGATTCCGGAGCGGCCGAAAACTTTATTGATTCCAGTTTTGTCAAGGAGAATAACATACCCACCAGAGAGAAGGAGACACCCTTGGCCGTTGAGGCCATAGATGGTAGACCATTATGCTCTCCAATTATCACACATGAGACTGTTCCCCTACATATGTCTACAGGGGTGTTACACTCTGAGACCATTCGGTTTCAGATCATTACTTCTCCTTCCTCTCACCTCGTGTTAGGGTATCCTTGGTTACGTACTCATAATCCCACCATTGATTGGGAGTCAGGACAAATAGTTTCTTGGAGTGATTCTTGCCAAGAGTCTTGTGTTGTTAAAGTCACCCCTTTGAATTCTACTCATATTCCTCCCGTGCCTACGGTCATACCCTCTCAGTACCTGTCTCTTAAATCTGTTTTTGATAAAAGGGAGGCTGAAAGATTGCCACCTCACAGGCCTTACGATTGTGCAATTAATTTATTACCTGGTACGATGCCTCCCAAAGGGAGAATATATCCTTTATCTCCTCAGGAGAATCTGGTTATGGAGGAATATATCAAGGAATCTCTAGAGAAGGGATTTACAAGAAGATCCTCTTCCCCGGCAGGGGCTGGGTTCTTCTTTGTGTCTAAGAAAGATGGCGAATTAAGGCCTTGTATTGACTATAGGGGCCTTAATAAAATCACCGTCAAAAATGCGTACCCCATACCTTTGATCACAGAACTTTTTGATAGGCTTAAACAGGCCACAGTTTTTACTAAATTGGACCTTAGGGGTGCTTACAACCTCATACGTATCAAAAAGGATCACGAGTGGAAGACTGCTTTCAATACCAGGAGTGGCCACTACGAGTACACTGTGATGCCCTTTGGTCTTTGTAACGCCCCAGCAGTTTTTCAAGAATTTATTAATGATGTCCTACGTCAATTTATACATACATTCGTTATAGTATACTTGGACGACATATTAATTTATTCTAATGATTTACAGACTCATCACATGCATGTTAAATTAGTGTTGAGAACTCTTCTGGTTAACGGTCTCTATTGCAAACTCGAAAAATGTTCATTTGATCAATCTGAAGTCCAATTCTTGGGTTATATAATCTCTGCCAAGGGTTTTCGTATGGATCCCAAGAAACTGTCTGCCATTATGGAATGGCCTCTGCCCCAGGGTTTGAAAGCCATTCAGCGTTTTCTGGGGTTCTCTAATTATTATAGGCGTTTTATTAAAGGATTTTCTGCCATTGTAGCGCCTATAACCAGAATGACCAAGAAGGATGGTAATACTCATGTCTGGAAACCAGAAGCACTCGAGGCCTTTGAATTCTTGAAAGCTACATTTGCCTCTGCTCCTGTTTTACAGCATCCTGTCCCTTCACTGCCCTTTATTCTTGAGGTTGATGCTTCTGAGATAGGGGTAGGTGCTATCTTGTCTCAAAGAGATTCACCTGAAAAGCCGTTACACCCTTGTGGCTTCTTTTCCAGACAGATGTCCAAAGCAGAGAGGAATTATGATGTAGGCAATCGTGAACTCCTTGCTATCATTTTGGCGCTCAAGGAATGGAGACATCTGCTAGAGGGTACCAGGGATCCTATCCTCATTTTAACGGATCACAAAAACCTCTCATACCTTAGTGAAGCAAAAAGATTGTCTTCTAGGCAGGCCAGGTGGTCTCTCTTTTTGTCTCGTTTTAATTACATAATCACTTACAGACCGGGTGATCGTAATACTAAAGCTGACGCTCTGTCCAGACAATTCGAGACTACTGACAAACTCGAGGTCGATGTTACCCCTGTCATTCCGCCTGACAGAATAATAGCGACTACTGTTCTTTCTATTTCGTCTTCTCTCTTACAAACTATTCAGGCTAAACAAAACTTGGCTCCTGAGGAGAGGCCTGCTGATAAGCTATTCGTTGATATACCAGAGAGACGAGACATCTTGTCATTATATCATGACACTAGAACTGCTGGACACCCTGGTATTTCTAAGACAGTCTCAGCAGTTTCTAGATATTTCTGGTGGGCTTCCTTGTGCAAGGACGTCACCGATTACGTTAATGCCTGTAGCACTTGTGCCAGTATGAAGTCCTCCCACAGAGTTCCTTGTGGGTTGTTGCATCCGTTGCCCATACCCGAGAGGCCATGGTCCAATATATCCATGGATTTTATTGTTGAATTACCTCCCTCTAATGGTAAAACTGTCATCCTGATGATTGTGGATCGTTTTTCTAAGATGGCTCATTTTGTGTCTCTTCTCAAATTGCCATCATCCAAGGAACTTGCCTCTATCTTTGCCAGGGAGGTGTTTCGGTTGCATGGTATTCCCACTTCGATCGTGTCCGATAGGGGTAGCCAGTTTATTTCCAGATTCTGGAGAGCGTTTTGTGCAGAGATGGGTATCTCCCTCTCGTTTTCTTCAGCCTACCACCCCCAGTCTAATGGAGCTGCTGAACGTGCCAACCAATCTCTGGAGCAGTATCTTCGCTGTTTCGTGTCCCACCATCAGAACAATTGGGCTGACCTGCTTCCTTGGGCTGAGTTTGCTCGTAATAATGCTGCTCATGAATCCTCCGGTAACAGCCCTTTTTACGTTGTTTATGGCCGGCATCCCGTGGTTCTTCCAGCTGCATTCTCCTTACAGGGCATGCCAGCTCTGGACGAACATTTGGCTAGTCTACGTAATACTTGGGAGCAGGTTCAGTGTTCTTTGGTGGCCTCAGCTGCTCGCCAGAAGGTTCACGCTGACAAGCATCGCAGGGCGGCTCCATCCTATGCTGTGGGAGACCGGGTTTGGCTTTCTACTCGCAATATTCGTCTTCGTGTGCCTTCTATGAAGTTGGCCCCTCGTTTTATTGGTCCTTTTCGTATCTTGCATGTGGTTAATCCTGTCTCGTATGCATTGGATCTTCCAAAAAATTTACGCATTCCTAACGTGTTTCATACCTCCTTGTTAAAACCCCTCCTGTGCAACCGTTTTACTCGGCATGTCCCCCCTCCTCCTCCGGTTTCGGTGGAGGGCCATGAGGAGTTTGAAGTGGCGGCTGTAATTGACTCTCGCTTGCTTCGGGGTCGCCTCCAATATCTGGTACATTGGAAGGGCTATGGGCCTGAGGAACGCAGTTGGATTTCCGCTGACGCTGTTCACGCTCCTCGCCTTGTGCGTTCTTTCCATGCTCGTTTTCCTGCCAGGCCTGCTCCTCCCCGCCCGGTGGGCGTGTCTTCAGGGGGGGGTACTGTAGCGGTACTTACCCTCTCCAGGGGCCGGCCGGGGTCCTCCCTTCTCGCCGCGCGCGGTCCTGCTCCTGCACGAGCCGCGCGCGGCTCAGCCAACGATGGGATTAGTCAGGCGGGCAGTGACCGCGAGAAGCGGTCACATGTCCCGCCCGACACTAAGAGCGCGCCGCGCGTCTCGGGCGCGCTCTTAAAGGGACAGTGGGAGACTAAATTAGAATCAGTCTCCCATTGGCCCCTGTCAGGCCACATTCCCCATACACTCACGTTTTGGGGGCGTGGATATGACAGGGGCCAATCAAAGTGAACCTTAAGGGTATTTATACTCACCTGTTTCCCTTGCTCTTTGCCCTATCGTGGTTTCTGTCCAGTTCCCTTTAGTGCTTGTATCGTTCAGTTGGTTTTTTGGTGCTTGACCTTGGCTTTGTTCCTGACTTCGCTCTCTCCTTATCCTTGCTTGCTTATCCGCTGTTTTGTCCTCTGTGTACCAGTCCTCGGCTTGTTCTACGTTACGCTGTCTCTCAGTTCCCTTGACCTCGGCTTGTTCTGACTCTGTCTTTCTCTCGTCCTAGTCCGGCCATTCTAAGGTCCGGTAAGACGAACACTGTTTCTTGTCTCTTGACTGTGAACTATTCCTGCGTGTTGGGGTATATTACCGTGACAAGAATAAGCTGGCGCTATATAAATACCAATAATAATAATAATAACACAAATTGGTAAGAACAAAAATATGAGAATGATGGCCTACTGTATGGCTTGATAAAAAGCATATGTTTATTTCAAATCCATAGTCATAATTAACTGCTACGGCTACAACATTACCATGCAAAAATGTGCGTATTTGCTCTTAAAAGCCCTTACCACACCCTGACACCAAGGTTAATGTCACACATAATAACATAGCAACATAGTAATCTAGGTTGAAAAAAAGACCATCAACTTCAACCATCCACATATTTGATTCTGCTTTTGATCCGAAAAAGATGAGAAACACTAAAGTATCACCAATTATCATCCCCACAACTTCAATATAAAAGGGGTCAAAAAGACAGGTCAGATCATTCCACGTTTGATAAGTCTAATTTGTTGTTAATACTTGGATCTAGCACTATCCTTCTCAAGATCATGTAATTAAAAATGACAACTAAAGTTAAAAGATTATCCACAAATATAAAATTAAGGCATTAGTCGGCATTACCAGCGGAAAAGGCAGTTACGTTTTTACATTGCAATTGCACTGAAAATGCTTATGTGATTGATAAACCTGAACAATGTCTTCAAATGGATACAGATGCTGAATTGCAATTTATCCCATAGTGTCAAGTTGAGACTGGCCAACAGGACCATAGGCCATTTCTTATTTTCGCCAACAGGACCATAGATGATTTCATCTATCCATGGAAACTACTGTTATTGAAAAAAATGCGGCAGAGGCATAATCTACACTATATTCAGCAGCAACTATGATAGGAATTAAGTTTACAAGATTTTATATCTGCAATTAAAATCTAAGCTTTTGCCAGCAAAATAACACATTTCAACTAGAAAATCCTTCAAGCAGATGGAATATTGTTCTCTAGCCTTGCTCTAGGGAGTCAATGCTTTATTGTGTTACGCCTGCTGGATCTGACAGTCCTGTAAACGCATTTTATCTTTTGCAGTAAAATTAGTTTTTTAGAACATCAAGGTTCCTGGACCACTGGTTTGCAATTTTAGGAATGGCTTATCCACACTGGGATCAGGTATGTTTGTGTACACTCAAACACTGATATTTTCATTTTAGGGTGACAGCTTAGACGCATGAATAATAACCTAATAACCTCATAACCTAATGATAAATATTAATGTAATTTACTAACAAAATACAAATAAATATTTTAGTTTAAGTATTTAATTTATAAACACATTCACTGCTATTTAAACACACATTGCTTCATTAAGCTCATATATAACAAACATTAAGGGGTGTTAGCCCCCTCCAAAAAAAAAAAAAAAAACATCAGGTTAATGAGAGACATGGATATTTTGGGCCAAAATGAGTGCTATCCCTCTGTAGCAGAGGAACAGTAGGGTTGGATATAAAAGGACATTGTAGGCACCAAATCAACTTTAGCTTAATGAATCAGATTTGGTGTATAGATCATACTGCTGCAGCCCCTGCTCAATTCGCTGCCACTTAGGAGTTACATCACTTTGTTTATGCAACCCTAGTTACACCTCCAAGCAAGTAACTAGCACAGCTTTTTTAACACTCCCTGTAAAGAGAGCTATAATGTTTAAACTTCCTTTATTGCACAGTCTGTTAAATTTAGAATTTCTTATCCCCTGCTCTGTTAAAGGAACACTCTGGTCACCATAACAACTTCATCTAAATTATGTAGTTATGGTGCCAGGAGGCTCCTAGGTGCACTCTTACCTCTAAGGGGTTAAACTATTCTTGAATGGTTTAATCCTAAAGGTTGCCTCCAGCAACAATCTACATGTCTCCCAGGTAGCAACCAGCTTCAGTATCTGAGTTACAGGAAACGCGAAGTGCAGTCGTTGATTGGCTAGAGTGAGCAGTCAGCTAATGCTCTATGCCAATCAGTAGCTACCCATTCATAAAAAAGGTACCTTTTTATGAATGGGAAGCTACTTATTGGTAAGAGTGTGCCAAGGGGCCTCCTGGCATCATCACAACTTCATTTAGATATAAAAACGTCTAAAATAAGTTAACATCTGATTGAAAATAAAAACATTTTTTTCATGCAGGCTGTGTCCGTCACAGCCAGGGAGGTGTGACTAAGGCTGCATAAACAGAACCAAAAGTGATTTCACTCCTAAATGGCAGATAATCGAGCAGTGAAACTGCAGTGGCTTAATCTATACACTAAAACTGCTTTATTAAGTCGTGTTAGTGCCTATAGTATCCCTTTAACAATGACAATGTAGAAATATGTTGCTACATTTTGTTCAGAGGAAAAATCCAATTTTCTAACAACTAAATGTCACTTTTTGTAGGACAATCTTCCAGGTGACAAATATCTTTAAAATCTTCCTTCTATGCTCAATTAACAAGCATCGGCAACAAACATCGGCAATGCAGAAAGAGTCCGGATAAGTTCCATTTTGCAGGTTATGGCATTCTTCTTACCGTTGTTAAAGAAACTATTTTCATAAAAATTTAATTAATTTTCAAATATTACATAGCGAAATGTGCTTATTGATTATAATTGCACTCAGATTAAAAATCAACTGAAATCTTTTATGTCATAAATTTTGGCAATTTTTGTCTGACGTTTTCAAGTCTTTTGTCAACTAACGACATTTTACTAATTTCCTAAAAGACCTTCAAGTTGATTAAGTTGTTCAGAAGAAGGTTCACTACTTTATCTGACTGATAAAAAATTCTAAACAGTGTGACCAGATCTTTTCCAAGAAAAACTGCATATTAATGTGATCTCTCTCAAGTGTTGAATCATTTCACTTTATTTATAGTAACAGCCTATGCTTGGGATGAATGAGATTTATATTTCACAGAGCTTCCTGACCAATTTTAAAATTCACAAGTTGATTTTCTCTCCTGACTGGAGACTGACCAACAACAATATGACAAAAACAACAACAACATGACAAAAACAACATTATGATCATTACATTTATGACATAATGCACGTGCAGACTTGCCAGCAACTCAGCAATAATTTACTGATTATCTAATAACTGGTCGTTTATTATCGGTTTATTATCAATCTTTGTATAAAATATAGTCATTTCATTTTATCTTTTTTGTAGAATACCATAAAACTTTTCAAGTCAACATTCAAGGTCAAAATAAAATCTTAATGAGACAACTAACAGAATACGGAGTAGAAACAGGATATCATACAATTTACTTATGACGATTTAGTTCTTTTTGTTCCTTAATACGTACTTACAGAATTGCATAACTCTTGTTTTACAATAAACAGTGGTGAATTGGAATTCCACATTTACGTGATATGTACAAATTGATCTCATAGGAAATTCTTTATAGTGATCTCCACCCTTATATATAAGGATGTCTATCTTCAGGGTGGATCAATAATTCATGTGTCTATATATCCTCTCCATGAAGTTAATAACCATAAATGACTTTTGCACTCTTGCAAGTCATGTTCTGAAATAACCTTGAATATAGTTATTGAGAGAAAAGTCAATGGCGATGAAGACATTTGTGCACTAGTCTCACAC
This sequence comes from Pelobates fuscus, assembly GCF_036172605.1. Classification (NCBI taxonomy): domain Eukaryota; kingdom Metazoa; phylum Chordata; class Amphibia; order Anura; family Pelobatidae; genus Pelobates; species Pelobates fuscus. The sequence continues at coordinate 235,556,186 of NC_086322.1, forward strand.
ATAAATACGTGCAGAAAATAGCTATTTTGTATTTGTATTTGTATTTTGTGCCTTGTATTGCATAGAATATTGACTGATGAATGGGGTTGTGAGGTCAAGAGAATTAACCGATAATACAACTTCATTCAATTTTGATTTTAGAGGTATACTTTGCACGACCTCTGGCTCAAACCATGAGGATCAAACCAGATCATTTGCTGAAAAGTTCCACAAGAAATGATTATGTAATTACTCAAGTATACAACTAACCAGTCACAAAAGACGCAAGTCCATTGAGATTCCTTATTTCTGTAAATTTGAGTTATATTGCAATTCTATTCATGTGGACTATTGACAAATGAGTAGAAAGTCGGGAAATATATCAGAATATTTTCTGTGTGACAATTTGGTCTAAAACTTGCAAAGGAACCAAAATGGAACCTACTTTTTTGGTGTGTCTGGAGGTATGACCAAGGAATTGGGTTATAGGAACCATTTTAGGTGACTTGATAACCTGCGGACAACTATTTTTGTGACTGAAAAACTTAATAGAAAGCAAAGCTGGGGTATCTTATTTACGCTGAGTTCTTTTCAGACACATATTTTGTGTTTTAAACAAACATTTATTATCTCAATGAGTTTCTGTTATACATATCCACAATTAGGAAGATTGCACTTGAAAACAAAAATAAGGACAAGTCGAAAAAAATGTCCATCATGGAGGACCTTTGGAAGGTATAAATATCCATATATTTATATTTACATTTCCCCACCCTCGTTTTAGATTTAAATACATCATAACCATGCTATAGTGTTACAAACTATCTAATTATTAATTTATTCCTCTTGTTATTTACACGGCCGCCATCTGCGGCCAAGAAAACTACATTTCCCATGCGGCATTGCGGCTAAACTTCAGAAACATGGAAGTGCCGAAAGTCACGTGACTATTTTTAATCGTCTAAATTTACACCTTCCCACCCTCGTTTTAGATTTAAACACATCAGAATTATGTTATAGTATTACAAACTATCTATTTATTGAACTATTTATGTATTTTAATCTGACAAATATGTTTTTTATTCTGATTGGATGGACCAATTTTGGCACCAATATTTCAATTAGTTCAATTAGTACCTATGAGCCAGGTATTACATATTATTCCATTTGATAGTCTTTTTTGACGATACGCGTTATGGAAATTTAAATATTGTGTTTTTCTTATATATATTAAAGTATTTTGGTCATTTGTTTGTGCCAATTACCTTTTTTATAGACACATAACCTTTTTTACCCTGGCTTTTTATTATTATTTTATTTATCTTTTATCTAAATTGGTTTTATAAAAACCCTGGAAAATACCCCTGGAAGTTTCCTGTACTTGAAGAAATCCTAGGTGGGGATTAACCCACCCAAGCTGTCATCACAGAGCAGTCGGTCTTCTCTTTATTTGTAAGTACATTCTTTTATTATTTTAATAATATTGCTATACAGTGAGCACTATCGGCTGTCTCTTTTATCCAGAGAATTGGACACCAGGGACGGAAAGGGACCCATTATATATCCCATAAGCGGGGAGTAAACCGCTGTATGCGCTTCATTCTAGAGCTGGATATAAGCTCTGGCAAATGTGAGTTTTATACCACTACTTCTTTTACGTCCACATTTGAATTTTACATACTGCACCATTGGTTGTCCCTCTCTCTTTTTTATCTTCTATATAAAGTGGAACCACTACAGTATTAGAAGACCTCACCATTGCATCAAAGACCATTTGTAAGGATATAAGAATTATAGTAGTGATTGAAATATATTTAATGTAGGATTTCATCTTTGCAATATCATTTGTGATTAGGTGAAATTAATTTAATTTCAAACCACTTTCAGACAAGGAATTTCGTATTACATAGTTGCATAGTTACATAGCTGAAAAGAGACTTGCGTCCATCAAGTTCAGCCTTGCTCACATTTGTTTTTTGCTGTTGATCCAAAAGAAGGCAAAAAAAACAGTTTGAAGCACTTCCAATTTTGCAACAGACTAGGAAAAAAAATCCTTCTTGACGCCAGAATGGCAGTCAGATTTATCCTTGGATCAAGCAGCTATTACCCTACCATGGGAAATTATATCCTTGAATATTCTGTTTTTGCAAGTATGCATCTAGTTGCTGTTTAAACATCTGTATGGACTCTGATAAAACCACTTCTTCAGGCAGAGAATTCCACATCCTTATTGCTCTTACAGTAAAAAAAAACCCTTTCCTTTGCCTTAGACAAAATCTTCTTTCTTCCAGTCTAAACGTATGACCTCTTGTCCTATGTAAAGTCGGGTTCGTGAATGGATTTCCACACAATAGTTTGTATTGGCCCCGAATATATTTGTATAATATATATTTTAAAGTATCAGGCAAACCTAATGTGTACGCCCCTTAGAAACGGAATTTAGACATATACAATCTTTTGCAGCTACCAATACGCTTAACATCAAAGATGGATACTATCTTGAAGAGCTTTTACACATTGCTCTGTATTGGTCCAGATGTGTGCATTGACGTATGCTATTTCGGATGTTATGTATGTTTGAATAAATATATATTTTTGGCTGCAAGACACTCTGATTTGATTATTAGAACACTGGTGTGTGACAAACAAACATCTCAAGAAAAGCTAATTTCCTACAGTGATGTGTATGTGTTTGTGGCAATCTTTGAGGTGTGAGTGAGTAAACTCCAAAATCCCATTGTAAAGAAAGGAGATACTGTCTGATGAGTGATATATGAGTCTAATTTCTCTCCACTGAATATCCATGTTATGTGAAGCTGTGTTACAAGATGATAAATTGACCCCCCTTCATTAACATATATATCACTTTAGAAATAAATTATGCCTATATATCACTGCAATAATGTTGTTTGTACACTTAACCATGTAAGCAGGGCCGATCCTGGGTGGGTGCACAGGGGGCCTAGGAAGGGGGTGGGGGGGGGGGCAGGGAGGAGGCAGCCGGCGGCAAGGGAGGCTGATCTTGCAGTTCCTCACTCTGTGTGTCAGTGAGTGTGTCTATCAGTATGTGTGTTTCAGTGAGTGTGTGTGTGTGTCTGTCAGTGTGTGTCAGTGAGTGTTTGTGTCTCTCCGTGTGTCTACCTGTGAGTGTGTTTCTGTTAGTGAGTGTATCTGTCTGTCAAGGAGTGTATGTCTGTCATGAACAATGTGTGTGTCGGTCAGTAACAGCATGTGTCTATCAGTGAGTGTGCTTCAAATCAGTGATATTGTGTGTCTGTCATTGAGAGGGTCTGTCTGTCATTGCATAACCTAAATAAGAACTATATTGTAAAATAACTAGATATATTTTCAATATAGATTTGGCTTTGATTTTTAATAGTTCATCTAATTGCTTTATTTTGTAAATGTTACCTAGATATTCTTTATTCGTGGAAAATATACATGTGATAGTGATGTGCAAACTGAAATGGAAAAAAAAGCAAGACATTAACCTTCAAATATTGTAAACTGTGAAGTTTTATTTCATGATAAGATGCTACCAAGTTTATTAAGGTGATGTTATATTTCAGGAAACAATCAAACGTGGACATAATGGTCTATTTCTAAAAAAAAAAAGACAGTATGTGTCTGTCACTGTGTGCGTCTGTCAGTGAATGTTTTTCAAGTCAGTGAGATTGTGTGTCTGTCAGTGTGCTTCAAACCAGTAAAATGGCGTGTTGGTCATTGATAGTGTGATCTGTCACTGAAGGTAGGTCTATGTCAATGTATCTGTCGGTTAGTGTTTGCGTCTGTCAGTGAGTGTGTTTCAAATCAGTGAGATTGTATGTCTGTCACTGAGAGTGTGTGTCTGCCAGTGTGCATATTTCAGTGTGTATCTCTAAGTGAGAGTGTGTGACTGTCAGTGAGTGTGTGTCTGATTAGAAAAATGAGTGGAGCTTATAGATAGAGAGGTAAAATCGTTGTCATAGAAACATGCATGTCTGGACATTTGGAAAGGGAGTTAGTAAGATGACGACGCTCACATGGGGTGTCAAATTAATTTCTGAATATAAGAAACACATGACGGTCTATGCCAGTGGTCCTCAAACTCTGCCCCCCCAGATGTTGCTGAACTACAACTCCCATGATTCTCTGGCTATCTATGTAATTCAAAGAATCACGGGAGTTGTAGTTCAGCAAAACCTGGGGGGCCGGCGTTTGAGGACCCATGGTCTAAGCCGTCATGCAGTGCAGAGTTTTATTGCCCGTTGATGGTATAAATCAGCAGGGTTACCTGAGAGTTCCATCACTCTACTGGTGACCCCAGACTGACAGATGAGATATGTGCAGCATTCCAAATTAGTGCTGGTCATAGCCCTTTATATCCAATGAAATATGATCATGCTCAGCTATGGTATTTCTTAGTGTGCCCTTAGCCTGGCAACTGCTAAAATCAGAGAACCCCAGGTATCGTAACATGCCTGAGGGTCCCCTCTGTCAAAGTGGGCCACAATTAGTGTATTCTAAGTGAGTGTGGCACATAGCAGTTTAAATTAATTAGCATACCGCAGCTGAACGCAAGTAATTTTAAACTGCCCCCAGTATCAGGGAAAAGTCCATGCATCCCCCTTGCTCAGTGGTCGTAGCTGGGCTTAAGTTGCATGTGTGTACAAATTCTTGCATGTAAAACTGAAACTACATTTACAAAAAAACATAACATTTTATTACTATTTAATATGGTGTTATGGACACATTTAGGGTTACCAAAAAAGTATACATAATATGTGTGAGTGATCTTAAACCGTAAAGGTGAACATTGTGCAAAAATGTGCTCCGTGTCAAAAAGGCCTTGGTCACAACAGGATGGCATCACGAAATAGCTTTGGTCCTTAAAAAGATAAACACTGTTTGAAAACCACCATTCTATATTACATTATTACATAGATCAGTAGTATTTAGTGTATCAACATCTTTTGTAATATCCATCTGATAAATGCATGTCAAAAGCTTGAATTTATAATTGTTTTTATTTGGTGGCAAAATTGTTGCATCTTTTTATAATACAGAGAAGTGGATGTCCAAAACTATTCAATCTGACTAGACATATATGCTACTCTACTCTGTCATAGACATTTGCCTGTTCATAGCCTTAGTTCATAGTGTTTTTTTATTTTATTTTTATTTAATTATAAAGTAATTATAAAGTAATAAAATACTCACGTATTCATGATTTGGATGCTCATGTACTTTTATTATTAAAATGTTATTTTTTTATGAGTTATTTTTTCTGAGCACACGCACAGCACAGACATTTAAGTATAAGAACAACATTATGCAGTGATATAGAGATGGAATTTCTCTCTAAAGTGAAATATATGTTAATGTAGGGGGATCAATTTATCATCTTCTAACACAGCTTCACATAACATGGATCTTCAGTGGAGAGAGATCAGACTCGTATATCATTCCATAAACAGTCTCTCCTTCCTTTACACTGAGATTTGGGATTTTTTTCACTAAACAGTCCTTTAACATTTATGTGAAATATCCAAGCTAAAAAAATACTTATTTATCCAAATAAGACATTTATTTTTCTTTCTAACTTGGCAATTGTGGCAGAAATGACCCTGTTGTTTTTAACCTCATACAATATACTGTGTACTTAAAGGGGTACTGTAGAGCCAGGAATACAAAGCTGTATTCCGGGCACTACCGATGCCTCTGCCTCCCCCCTCCCTTGCGCCACCTCCTACCCAGTAAATAAAAGGTTAAAAACCCTTTATTTACTCACCTTATCCCAGCGCCATTGTCCCTCAGCACTAGGTCGAAGCCCCACCCCCTCCTCCATCCTGCGACAAGTGGGGTCTAAGTCGCCTGTGCGGCAAATACCGCACGCGCATAAGACCTCCCCATAGGAAAGCATTGGCTCATCAGTGAAGCATGGTGGTGGTAGTGTCATGGCGTGGGCATGTATAGCTGCCAATGGAACTGGTTCTCTTGTATTTATTGATGATGTGACTGCTGACAAAAGCAGCAGGATGAATTCTGAAGTGTTTCGGGCAATATTATCTGCTCATATTCAGCCATATGCTTCAGAACTCATTGGACGGCGCTTCACAGTGCAGATGGACAATGACCCGAAGCATACTGCAAAAGCAACCAAAGAGTTTTTTAAGGGAAAGAGGTGGAATGTTATGCAATGGCCAAGTTAATCACCTGACCTGAATCCGATTGAGCATGCATTTCACTTGATGAAGACAAAACTGAAGGGAAAATGCCCCAAGAACAAGCAGGAACTGAAGACAGTTGCAGTAGAAGCCTGGCAGAGCATCACCAGGGATGAAACCCAGCGTCTGGTGATGTCTATGCATTCCAGACCTCAGGCTGTAATTGACTGCAAAGGATTTGCAACCAAGTATTAAAAAGTGAAAGTTTTATTCATGACTGTTATTCTGTCCCATTACTTTTGGTCCCTTAAAAAGTGGGAGGCACATATACAAACTGTTGTAATTCCTACACCGTTCACCTGATTTGGATGTAAATACCCTCAAATTAAAGCTGAAAATCTGCAGTTATCACATCTTGTTTGTTTCATTTCAAACCCATTGTGTTGGTTTATAGAGCCAAAAAGATTAAAATTGTGTCGATGTCCCAATATTTATGGACCTGACTGTATATATATCCTTATGTACCAGGTTAATGTTTCTATTACCATTTGATGAAGCCCTGTTGTGTGCCATATACCTTTCTTTTCTTTCTTTTTTATTATTTTAACCTGTTCACCAAGAATTCTGAAGATCTACTCGCTAAAGAATCCCAGGTGGCGATTATACCACCTACACCTAGAATAGTGAGCAGTATTTCCTGCTCACACAAATGTGAGTATAAGACATTTAAATTGTATATTTTAAACAAATTACAGAGCACACTATTAAAAAATACAGAGAGCACTATTTCTGCCCTGTTTTTTTTTCCTTGCTGGGACATCTTTACCTTGAGAAACCTACCGAAAATACCATCACCTATATCCTACCAGTGGGGGATCAACGCCACTGAATGCAAGTTACTCCTGAGCTTGTACCAGCTCTAGAATAGGTGAGTAGGACCACTACGGATTATACATTTCCGATCACGTGCCTGTGACATACTGTTCCCTTTTAGTTTTTTCTTTTACCTTATGTTTTAACCAGATCAAGAGAAACCGCTATCCCAAGACTTCCACAAATATACATCTACACATCATCATCCCTGTACCTCAAAATTGGTACTTTCTACTAATTTCTGTATCTTATATTTCTGACTGTAACTTTTCTGATTGGCTTTTTACTGCAAGTACATTTTTAAACAATACCTTTAAAAACAACTGTGGTGCAACCTAATAATTGTTCTTTTATTTCAAATGTAAAACTGCAATTTATGCAATTTATGCAAACATAATTATTTAAATTGTGAATAAGGTACAGATTGTATAAGACTGTGTAACTAAAATTGCTTTATATAGATGCTCATTGGCTATTTTAAAATGTGTTGAATAAGCCCTGTATATGCCAAAATATCATCTCTGTGAAATCAATGCTTTTGGCAACAACTGACAAGTATTTATTTTTTCTTTAGCTGTGACTCATCCTATCAGGTAGTTCTCATTGATAAACCAGAATCTATGTGTGCATTACTCACATAACCAATGCACTATCCCAGTCACATCATTTAATGCATTTGTAATGAGCATATCAGTATTGAATGCATTAGGTGCATATGTATTGTGTTTTTTTGCATGTGATGTCAAGAAAAGGTTTAGTTTATCAGCGTATGGAAAATATGTTCCAGATATTTGCTGATCAAGGGACCCTTCAATGCCACAAGCATCAAATATCCGCCTGTAGAACTCTGACCATGAACTTCAAGGAAGGATAGACCATGGAAAACATACTTAAAGAGATTCTATAGGCATCAAAACAACTTTAGCTTAACAAAGCAGTTTGGGTATATAGATCATGCAACTGCAATCTCACTGTTTCAATTCACTGCCATTTAGTAGTTAAATACCTTGTGTTCCTATTTATGCAGCCCCAGCCACACCTCCTCTGAGTGTGACTCATGAAAAAGTGGTTTCATTTTCAATCAGATGTTGACTTGTTTTATAAGTTTTTATTTCCTGATCTGTAAATTCACACACAGAAGGCTAAGAGAAAATCTAGAAATCGATTAACAAAGCAGGAGAAAATAAATTGTAAATTAAACAGAATGTACAATAAAGAAAGTTTAAGAATTAGACCTCTCTATACAGGAAGTGTTGTGCAAGTCACATACATGGAGGTTCCATAAACAAATTGAATGGCAAAGAATTGAGCAGTGAGCCAGTCTGGGCAACATGTATAGACCAAAACTGCTTCATTAACCCCTTAAGGACAGAGCTTCGGAAGCTTGTCTTTCACTTTATGACAACGGCATTTTTTGCATTTTTTGCTGTTTGCGTTCAACTGCAATTTGCATTTATTGCACCAACGCATATTATATACCGTTTTTTAAAGGACAGAAAGGGCTTTCATTTGATGTAACATATATATATATATATACATGCTTATTTATTATAAAAAAATACAGAAAAATGCAAAAAAAATGAAAAATTTTGATTTTTTTTACAGTTTTTGCAATAATAATGTGTGCCTAATTAGTGCAGGTTAAGGAAAGTAATTAAAAATAAATTCATTTAGTTGTTCTGATTTACAGAATATATAATGTGTCTGGGATTTTAAGTTTTTTTTGGTAGTTACAGGTCACAAAGCACAAGGAGTAAAATAAACTTTTAATGTGGAGCGATTTTAGAATTTGGTATGTTTGTCTTGTAAGCTTAATAGCCATAAAAGAAAACAAAATTGCCACACAAAAGTATATATTTATATAAAGTAGACACCACAGGCTATTTACCTAAGGTTGTTTTGACACTTTCTACGTAGCCATTTTACCGCCAACCTCTGCTAAATATTGGAGTAAAATTGTGTTTTTGGGGGGTTTTTGCACACAAACTTAAAACAAAGAACTTCTCATGTGTATTTTGTAAAGTTGGTGTGTGCTATTCCTGTACAAAGTTTTATTATGTGTTCAGTTACTTCTGCTGAGTACAACGGTACCCCCATTGTATGTCTTTGGCACTATTTCGTGAAGCTACAGTGCCATACAGGAGACCTGTCCTTTTCAGTATTCACAGTAGAATTTTGAGAGACGGATTTAATGAGCCTATGTTTCCATTTGGGGTATTATAACAGTTTGACTGTTCAAAAACACCCCACAAAGGCCTACCATTTGTAAAAGTAGACACTCCAGGGTATCTCATAAGGTGCATATTGTGCCTTAACATGCCCCCATTTTTTTACCATTACATGCCAAAGTATGTGGTAAAAAATAATTGTGTGCATTTTTTACATACGGATTGCATTTTTGCTGGGCATTTTGTATATTTCATGTGTGCCACTAAGTTCCATCCCCCCAAATTATGCTCAGCTAAGTCTTCTGAGTAAAAGGACACCCCCATTGTATGTCTATGGCACTATTTTGTGAAGCTACAGTGCCATATAGGAGACCAAGCCATATCAGTTTTTACCGAACTTTGAATTTTGACACCGGGCCTATGTGCAATTTTTAAGCATCTTCGCAGGTTTTAAATTCAAACTACCCCACAAAGGCCTACCATTTCTTAAAGTAGACACCGCAGGGTGTTTCAAAAGGCATATTTTGAACCTTAGCGTGGGATCATTTTTCCGCTAGCGTGTACCAGGTGTAGTGGTAATAAGCGTTTTTTTCTGCCTTTTTGACACACAAAGTGAGTTTGCACAGTATATTTTGCAAACCATATGTGTACTACCACTGTATAATACTTCATATGTTGCTCAGCTATGTCTGCTGAGTACAAAAATACCCCGTATGTACCTTTGCCAGGTATATGTGGACATCGGAGGGGCACATTTGGGACACAGCCATTCCATTTTTTTTTCAAACTTTACATTTTTACGCTGTGCCCATGTCCCATTTTAGAGTATTTTACCAGGCTATATAATCCAAATACCCCATAAAGCCATACCATTTCTTAAAGAAGACATCCCAGGATATTTTAAAAGGCATATTTTGAACCTTAGCGTGGGATCATTTTTCCGCTAGCTTGTACCAGGTGTAGTGGTAATAAGCGTTTTTTCTGCCTTTTTGACACACAAAGTGAGTTTGCACAGTATATTTTGCAAACCATATGTGTACTACCACTGTAAAATACTTCATATGTTGCTCAGCTATGTCTGCTGAGTACAAAAATACCCCCGTATGTACCTTTGCCAGGTATATGTGGACATCGGAGGGGCACATTTGGGACACAGCCATTCCATTTTTTTTTCAAACTTTACATTTTTACGCTGTGCCCATGTCCCATTTTAGAGTATGTTACCAGGCTATATAAACCAAATACCCCATAAAGCCATACCATTTCTTAAAGAAGACATCCCAGGGTATTTCAAAAGGCATATTTTGAACCTTAGCGTGGGATCATTTTTCCGCTAGCTTGTACCAGGTGTAGTGGTAATGAGCGTTATTAAATGTATTTTTTTACTTTCTAAAACTTTTTTTACTTTTTAAAACTATTTTTTAAACTTTTGTTTTGCTTATTAATTTTTTTAAAGTTTCCTAAACTTTCGTAAAACTTATTTTTTTACAGATGTAACATTTTTCTAAGCTTTTTTTTTACGTTAACCCCTAACTAGCAGTAAGCAGCACTAACCGTAAATTCCCCATTTTCCCATAACTCCCACCCACCCCAGTTAGCAAAATATTTAATTATACAATATTTAAATTAGTTAATTAAATAAATTTAACCCCTGAGGGTTAAAAAATAAATAAAAGTTAATCGTCAGGGGTTAAAAAAAAATTAGATCACAGTATAATACTGTGATCTGTATTTTGATCACTGTAGGCAGTGATCGACTGGCAGGGAAGGGGTTAATTTTTATTTGGACTGGGTAAAGGGTTTATTTTTTTAAATTTTTTACTTAAACGTTATTAAAACATTGTTTTAACTTAATTTTTTAACTTTTTAAAGCTTATTTTTAAACTTTTTTTAACGTTAACCCCTAGTTAGCCTAATACTAAATCCCTCAATTCCCCACTAACTTCCACCCTCCCCAGCTAGCTAAATTTATAATTTTAAAATATTTAAATTAATTAATAAAATAAATTTAACCCCTGAGGGTTAAAAAAAATAATAATTAACCCTCAGGGGTTAAAAAAAAAAATCAGATCATAGTAAAATGTAATCCCTGCCAATTGATCACTGTAGTCAGTGATCAATTGGCAGGGAATGGGGTTAATTTTTTATTAAAATGGGTAAAGGGGGGGTAAAGGGGGGTGGGATTTTAATTTTACTATGTTTTTTTTCCCACCAGGGGGCAGGATCACTGAAGATCCGTCTCCCTGCACTTCACACAGAACCAGGAAGTGCAGGGAGGCGGAGGTGAGTATAGAGAGCACATGTGCCTGCTCAGACATGCTGTCAGAGCGGGCACATGTACTGGGGCAGCCGGATCCGGTGCTCCCGGTCTGCCTCTAATGCAGAGGCAGACCGGAGCACCATTAACCCCACGATCGCAGCGATTGCGGCGATCTGGGGTTAATTTTAACGGGTGACGGACGAGGTCCGTCACTCGTCATTAACGCATTCCCCTGAGTGACGGACCTCGTCCGTCACTCGTCGTTAAGGGGTTAAGCTAAAGTTGTTTTGGTGTATGCAGTATCCTTTTAAGACCACAGAAGTATAAACAAATCATGCTCCTTGGGCCCAGGAGGGGACCAAGGCTGATGACAACCAATGTGCACCTATAATTTCTTAGATCAAAGTCCCATTTGTGTGGCCCTGAGCAAGTGGGCTAATGAGTTGGACCAGCACTGAATGAGGAAATTATTTGCCGGTAACAGCCGTTGAGAAAGTAGCTGCCATTTCTGGACTTCCCATCAGGGCATGATCTTAGGTCAGAAAAGAGCCAGGAGTAACAGGGACATTTTGTGCAGTCAGAGTGCTGGTGCAGTGAATTTTCCCTGGAAATGAAAATAATGGATTGGACAAATTGATATCCCATCATCTTAAATCCTCTTCAGCTGCCAGTGAATAGGATAAAATCTCAGCCTCCACTAATAGGAAGAGATAAAAAGGAGACTAAAAGGGTTCACAATAAGCACAGTTTTGCTAGAACCCTCTACCTACTTTGCTGAATCAATATTATGTTTACGCTGTTCAGAAGTGTGGTTACTGATTTACAAGTTGCATCCCAAATATTGTTCCTCTTCAGCACACAACGCTGATTGTGACAAAGAAATGCTTACATGTTGAGGTTGAAGAAGATTTTAGAATTCTGCTTGTCCCAATTTTGGGAAAACAATAATTATAGCATTTCAAGTAATTCCAATAGTTTTTGTATATTGACAATCAATATCAAACTGCTGCAAGTTACTGGTTTTATGGCGTTGTTATCATAGTAAATAAAATAACTTACTTTCCTTCGGATCCATAGCTGTTCATACTGTCCTCTATTGATTCATGGCTTGCTTGTCGAACAGTTCGACTTGGCATCTCAACAGCTAATCCAGTTTCTGTACTGCGCTGTATAGCACCCTTGAGCTTACGTCCGTCTTCTGAAAGTAACAAAGAAAATAATATTTTACTACAATAAATTACAAGCAGACATGGTGTAGTCAATAATTTTGACTGTTAACTTTAAGCTACCTATGGCTACTTTAAACTTAAAAAGTTAATGTCAGCTTTTGTCAAGCCCAACTTTGACAAAGCAGATTTGATTTTTCTAAATTACTAAGTGACAGAACAGCTTTAAGTTAAGCATAATTCATATGACCTATACCTATTATACACTCTCATACATAAATATTAATTATGGTAATAAAAATGAAAATAATAATAGTAAAGTGCCCTATTTCTGTATTATAAGTCTACAGTGAACATGTTTATTTAAAACAAAATATGCTACTGAGGTCCCTTTTACGGCCTACTTCTAAAACATTTCAATTACCTAACAGTATGTTCACCAGACAGAGTACAAAACACATATTTTAATAGAAGTGCATGTGCTACTTGGGGATTTAAAGTAAATGGAAGCACAAAAATCAATATACTGAATTAGAAGTTAGAACCATTATAGATTTATCAAAAGGAGCTCAACAAGACAAAAAAGCAAATAGAAAAGGAAAGTTGACTTCCAGTGCTTCCAAGGAGGGCAGTCAAATGGCCCAGTTATGTCATTTGGAGCTATTTATAACTTGTGAAGGAGAAACATTATTTGAACTGGGATTTAAAATATGCATGAATGCTCCTGCAGTTTAGGCATATAATCACATATTGTATTTATTTTTGAGGGATGTAAAAAGTGGTAATGTAAATTATAGCACACGCACAAGATAATAAAATATTAATATCAGTCAGGATCATAGACACACTAGTACACGGGCCAGGGTGACAAGCTTCAGGGACATTATTTTGAGCGTGACATTATTAGTACTAAGGAGGCGGAGACGACAGAATCTATCTTTTTTAAAGAAGCAGTGGCATAGTAGAGGTAAGTAGTAACACGAGGGTTGGTGTTACATGGTGTGGTTACTCATGGTGTCACATCCCATGGACCAGACCACATGAGATACCTGGTGTTACAGTGATGAACTTTTCTGAAAAACTCTTCAACACCAGGTATATGGTGTGGTACGGAGGAGATCCATGGGTTACTGCAAGTTCTGGCTGTCTTGTAGTGGCAGAGCATTGCTGGTGGTTACCATGAAAATTCTCCCATATGATGAATGATAATGCCGGAGCTCGCAAGAGAGATATGCAAGATCTACAACCGACAAAAGTGCAGACAAAAAGATTTCTAAGCCCCTGTACAATTGATGCACGAAGCCCCAGCAGCCCATTAAGGGACACAGCACCCTTTGCATGGGCTGGCCTGCCCACGTGCAACCCCTTCCCCCGGCCAGGGCACCTTAAGGCAATCACCTGTTCTGTCCTAAGGTAGCGCCAGTACTGTTGGTGACACCTCCTCTGGTGATGCCATCAATGTGGTCCCTACTAGTAGGTCCCTACTAGTGAAGCATTGTTAACGGACAACCTTTTCATCCTCAAATAGTACTTTTTTTTTTTTAAGTCCACAATAATAGTAATTGATTTGTTTTATTTATATATCTATATCTATATATCTATATATCTATGACGTCCTGAACTGAATAAAAGAAAACTTGTATCACTGAGAATTCCTGGAGTGCCGGTATTTTTTGGATATTTATGATTTTTGCTACCAGAGCACCAGGTACCTTAATATTGTTATGTTGGAGTGCAAGAATTTCCTCTCGTCTTTATATATATATATATATATATATATGACAAATATATATATTATCTCCCTTTCCTTTTTTACTTGTTTCCTTCTTTACCCTTTTTCTTTTCACTTGTCTTCCCTTAACATACTCTAAAATGTTGTATTAATATGGTGCAAGGATGTTTTTATTTAAATAATTTCTTATGACATATACGGCTGATACTTGATCTTGTTCTTAATACATAATGTTAAAAAGTAAAAAGTTTCCAAAGAATCTTCAAAGGTCCTTCCCCAAGCTGGAGTGAGTCTTGTATCCAAGGCCTAATTAAAATATGTTGATCAGGGGGCGGGGCCTGACTGCCATGGAGGAGAGATGTGTCTTGCTTAAACTCCTCTCCAAGCCTGACAATACGAGCAGCTTTAGCCTTATTAAAGCTAATAAGTAATCTTTCAAAGCGACTAATATACCTCTGGACCAAGCTGCAGCACTCTGTGGGGTTCCGAGACTCGACAATCTCCTTGGCGGCAAACCCTGAAATATGTGGCCTAGAGGGAACCGGACGGGAGAGGCGGCCGATCTCCCAGGCCAGTGCTACTCGACGGCCCTCATCGCTGTACTGGCGCCCCGTTACCCCCCCTCGGACAGGCGGGGGTGATCCCGGTCCACATCTGGGAGGCTTCTCAGGGGGTGAAACTGCTGTACCCGCGGAGGAAGCATGCGACACATCAGATATGACGGACGCCACGTGGCGCCCTGACTTCGTCGAAAAACGGACTGATCTGCTGTCCAGACTCAATGAAATCTTTGATAACTTCTGGTAGAAACTAGAGGACAGGAGGCACCAGACCGACCCAGCACATCCGCAGGTACACTCACCTCAACAGTAGATTGTGCCTCTGCGGCGAACACCCACGGCCCTGGCGGGGACGAGGGCCCTAAACTGGCGACGAGGCAAGAGGCTTCCATCCCTCCGACAGCGGATGACACGCAAGCGGAAACCACCCCAAGCCAAAGTCAGGACTCATAAAGTGCCCGAGAAGCCCCAGAGGTGGCGTAAAGCAGGAGAGCACGGTGTACCGGTAAAGTACTTAAACGCCCTGAGCCAACCCACCTTGATGCCCGACCGGACCTTACTGGGATCAAAGGCTCTGTGGAACACCTCAACATTCTGGGACTGTGCTCTGCCCCAAGTGGGGGTGGGCTGAGAGGGGATCACGGACCGGACACCAAAAACAAGACACCACTCACCTTTCCTCCCCTCACGGTGCCTTTCTGAGTGAACTGCCTCTCCACACTCCCTAGATATCTAAAGTATCATTTTTGTAGGCCTGGACTCACACACCTTGTTGCCTCGCACCTATGGGCCTCCTACCGGACTCACGATACCTAGTTAAGCACAGTTATAACACCCCAGTTAACACCCTGTACCTTATCGTGATAACTCAGACACACACAGTGTTTCTCCAAAGCTAAATGTTTTTATTTCAAGCCATACTGTGTACGTCTTTACTCCATAATATTTACTCACACAGTGTCAGGCTAGGCAGCATGTACCCAGCAACTTTTATGCATGCTACTGGTTTGACACATCTTGAGCTAACCTGTCTAAATTCTCATAAGCTTGTTTCACTACTGTTCACTCTTCCTAAATAAAAACAAAAAAGTGCACTGTTTAACCATGCCATACAACTGTCCTTTTATGAATATGGAAACCCTGGCATAAGCTGTTGTGGCATTGCTGGTGTAAATGTATCTTGTCTTAAAGGGAAACTCCAGTGCCAGAAAAACAATCCGTTTTTCTGGCACTGGAGGGTCCCTCTCCCTCCCACCCCCCAATCCCCGGTTACTGAAGCGGTGAAAACCCCTTCAGTCACTTACCTGGGCCAGCGGCGATGTCCCTCGCCGCTGTCTCCGCCTCCGCGACGCTCCTCCTGGTGATTACGTTGGCCGGTGGGCGAGACTAATCTCGCCCACCGGCCGAGGAGACCTAATGCGCATGCGCGGAAATGGCACTAGAAAAAGCGCAGAGGCGGGCTACAAAATTATTAAAAGTAATGGAGCATTTTACTTAAGAAGAAAGTTTAACAAATTTAATTTGGAAAAATGGCGCCTCAAAAGGCATATGATACCATTACACAAATATATTCTGGGCCAATACATAAAACATAATTTGCAAATGTCAATCTGCAAAGAGACCTTCTCACTATCAAACATGTTATTTATTATTTATTTTTTATTCTTTATTTTTGCAGTGCAGTAATTAGGTACAAACAGGCTTGAGGTACCCCAATGGCATTCCTCGAGCTTTATGACATATTTCGCAAGTGGGGTTAAGAAAGATAGTGCACATTTTTTTTTTATATAAGAGGTACATGCGAAAACATTAAGTTTTTGTTACTATAAATACACTATTTTGTATTGAGATGACAGTAGTTGTTGTGTCTAAGATGCTTTCCCAACCCTGCGACATAGAAAGCGGAGTGGTGAAGGTGTTAAGAATAGGCCCATAGTGTGTAGTTCGTCGGCGTATGAAGTGCCTGAGTGCGTGCTTAAGGTGTAGTGCCTGTACTCATGTTGTAGAGGGTTAACATTAAGATCACAACTGTTGCTTAGTGTCTAATGAAGGGTGACGTGTGGTTTACACTTTTTAAACAGGCATATATGAAATCTAGTTTATTTTTTTCCCCTGACAGACCAGCCAGTCTCACTATGCTAGGAACAGATGTATATTAGGTTACTCCGGCAAGTAAGGCAAACACATCATGCTGAGAGCAATTATATTTTAGGCTACTCTGGCATGCTAAAAAAAAAAAAAAACATTCATATTTTAGGCTGATAAGTAAAAGCAAAACATTTATGTAATAGGCCGCTCTAACAGGCTAGGGAAATATCTAGCTAACTCTGGTGAGCCAGGCATCGGCAGTGTCCAAGTCCTGGAGGTTGTCTTCATTAATTTGTCAGGGCAGGCAGGGTTTGGTGGTAGCCTTTGGCATCCCGCCTCTGTGCGTTCTGTGCCGGCTGTCAGCCCACTCCATTTCGAGGCTGAGTTGTAGAGTCCGTCGTTGCAGGGGAGACAGCCGGAGTGGAGGCGGCAAAGTAGTCGTATTGGGTGGGCTCTCGCTTCTCCGATGTGCTGGAGCATTTTGTGGGCTGGGAGGAGCTCCGTCGCTACTCGGCTGTCCGCATGTAGTGCGGCGTTGTCATTGCTGGTCGTGGTGCGGTGTGTCGCCATTGAGGTGCAGGGTGCAGCTTATTGCAGGCCTGCTCCTATATCTGAGCTAGAGTCCAGTGCTGTGCCCCTTGAGGTAAGCGTTGTGCTGGGATGCCTTGACGGGTGTTTACCGGTGGTTGTTGTGGGATGTTGGTTTGCACACGCCCGGTTGCTTTGCCGTGTATTGTGGGCGTTTGGGGACCGCATTTTCTCTTGCTGGTTTCGACGCACGTGGCGTCCGCCATTTTAGGTAGGGTGCCCAGGCCGTGGGTCGGGCTGTTGATGCTGCTGGGCCTAAGTTGCCTTGCCGCTTTCGGGGTCACAGGGTGGGGACCGGGATCACCCCCACCGGCCCATAGGGGGGGAACAGGGCCAGGACCTCGCCGGTCCGGTCCTCTGGCTGGGCACTGTCAGGCACTATACTGGCACTATAGTCTGCCTACCAATTAGTCTGTGTAAATAAGATACATTGTCATGGTTCTAAATAACATTTTAGTTGCATAGATTGTTATTAGTAAATCACCTAAAATTTCTCAGAACAGCCCCTGGCCACACCCCCACTCACAACCCTAACATTAGGGGTCCAATTGATATTTTGGGAGGTATGAGATATCTAATATGCATGTAAAAACAGAGCATTACATGATAAAAGGCTAACACAATTTCAAGGTGATGTGCATTGTTTTATTCAATGGTGTAAAACATGGGCAGTAATAAATGCAATATTTTTAAAAAAAAATTATATTAATATATGGAAATTATATTATTTTTATTCTATATAGATTCTCAATATGTTGCATCTTTGAACTATTGTCTCATTAATCTTTTTACAAACATTTGCTAACCACTTATAATTGCGTATTTAGCCATTAAACTAAATTAGTTTTTCATTGTTCTTAGTATTTAATTATCTTTTGTGCAGAGAATTTCACTATTGCTAGTTCATGTTTTACTTGAAGAATACACATTATTTTAGTATTTAAAAGGCTTTCTATAACTGCGAGTTATAACAATATTTCAATTACTGTGCTTCATGAAGCTATAAAATATATAAAAAAGGAAAACAGGAAGTTATTATGACAGGAGGTGTTATATGCTTCAATTCTTTTATGTTACAGAATATATCCTTTGAAATACGAGTTTAATAGAGGTAATAACTCAAGCATGAAGACTGTTATATTTCCTACTGTCACCATTTATTTCATCAGTAAACAATGTGGTTAGATACCTATAACTATTTAATCTAGATATAAATATATTTATCACTCTCGAGTCCCATGTGTACATTTATAAGAGAAAATACAGATTGCGGATTTCCAGGCAACATCCGTTTGCTAATTCTTCTAATTATTTAGAACAAATAGACATTGTGCTTCTAATAGAGATATACAAATTAGCATCAACCAACATATTGCAATTTACATTCTTTGGAAAAACAAATCTAGCTTTCCAAAATATTGGAAAGACAATTAATTTGTTGTGAATAATTGTTACTTTAATTATTCACATATTACTATGAAATATGTATTTTCTTCACTTTAACATTTTTATTTTTGAAGTCTATGGCTATGTATTGAGCCGTTCAAATTGTGCACATTTAAGAGGATACTCTAGAAAGCTAAAGAAAATGCATAGCACAAAAGTGCTGATTTTTTTTCAATAATTTCAGTTGCATGCATACTGAATAAAACACCACTATAGCTCCACCCCTTTTTCTCTACCAACAGGAAGATGCAGATAAGCTAGGAAACATACAAGTAAGTAACTTGTCAATTGACTTGAAATAATGACTCATATGAGACTTGTGCAAATGAACGCAAGCTGTTGGCAGCTGTCATTTAATTTAACAAATGTTAACTATCGTATTATTGTAAGCTAATATGAATGTACTGTTTTACTGTACAAATACATTTTTAGCTTGCATCAGAAACTACCACCGATGTGTGACATCATAATAGGACAGCAACTACCTTAGATAGTTTTTTGTTGTTTTTGTTTTTTTATTTAAGTCAGTTCTCTGGAACCTGTAAAATATTAACATAGAAACATTGGAACATAGAATGTGACGGCAGATAAGAACCATTCGGACCATCTAGTCTGCCCAATATTTCAAAATATTATTATTTAGTCCCTGGTCTTATCTTAAGTCTAGGATAGCATTATGCCTATTCCACGCCTGCTTAACTCTTAAGGACCAAACTTCTGGAATAAAAGGGAATCATGACATGTCACACATGTCATGTGTCCTTAAGAGGTTAAGGGGTTAAGCTCCCTCACTATGTTAACCTCTACCACTTCAGCTGGAAGGCTATTCCATGCATCCACTACCCTCTCACTAAAGTAATGCTTCCTGATATTATTTTTAAACCTTTGCCCCTCTAACTTAAGACTATGTCCTCTTGTTGTGGTAGTTTTTCTTCTTTTAAATATAGTCTCCTCCTTTACTGTGTTGATTCCCTTTATGTATTTAAATGTTTACATCATATCCCCCCTGTCTCGTCTTTCCTCCAAGCTATACATGTTAAGTTCTTTTAACCTTTCCTTGTAAGTTTTATCCTGCAATCCATGAACCAGCTTAGTAGCCCTTCTCTGAACTCTTTCTAGAGTATCAATATCCTTCTGGAGATACGGTCTCCAGTTCTGCGTACAATACTCCAAGTGAGGTCTCACCAGTGTTCTGTACAATGGCATGAGCTCTTCTCTCTTTCTACTGCTAACATTCTGAATAAACGTTATATTTCCATAAACTACTACATTTTAAATCATTATCTTTACAATCCAAGAAAGAAAACTAGGTGGCAAACAAGCCCTTGAATGTCAGTGTTTATTGGACTCTGTCAATATCAGGGACATCACCAGATGTATCCCTTGTTTAATGCAAGTTGTGTAAGGATTGTTTTTGTTAGTAAATATCCGAGAACACTACTCTAGTAGATCTGAGGCTCCTCGTAGTTTTGGAGCTGTTCAAGCAGTTGTTACAAGATAAATCCAACTGTACAAGTATATGCAAGTATATCTTGCATTATTTCCTATAAATAGCATACCTATCAAAATTTCAAAAGGACAAAAAATGACACATTAATGTTAAGTGTGTGAGTAAGGTTATGGCCAGGGGCAGGGGTGTTCTGAGAAATTTATGGTGACTTGCTAATAACAATTTATGCAACTAAAATGTCATTTAGAACAAAACAATGTATCTTATTTATAGAGACTGATATATAAACACGTTTATAGTAGTTTAAAGACTCATTGCTGTATTATTACTGTGTAGCTTTGTTATACACTCAGACACACCAACAAAATAGAGGTCCTAGAAAAGATGGACATTAGGATATAAAATAGGGAAAGAGGGATTTGGGCCAAAAATAAGGGACTATTCCTTCTAAATAGTGACACTATATGAAATAGGAAACACACAGTAAATAATGTATTGCAGGGGTAGGCAACCTACGGCACTAGTGCCATGCACGGCACTCAAGGTGTCTTTCCACGGCACTCAAGGCTGCTAGAGCCAAACAGGGTCTGGCCTCTCAGGAGTCTCAGTGAAACTTCAGATATCTGCTAATACAAAGAGGTAGTTAAGGACAATCTTCAATTTATGTATTGCAGCATATAGAGTAAGTGATCTCAGATCACTTCCTCCCAGCACTTGTGAATGGGAATCCACACTGTAGTAGAGCAGCCCACAGCTGATGTTGCAGCTCCTGTCCTTGACCTGTACCTGCCCAGGCTGGTCCCCACTGGAACCCAGGGAAGCCACCTACACTGCTAGATATACACAGACCTGCAGAATAAGCCTCCCCTCATACAAATAATACGAACAGCCCACACACAAACATACACACAATCCCCACAAACGCAACACCACTAACAATCCACATACATGCACACAATCCCACATGCAGCCTCTCACATGCCAAACCCCAAACAGCCCCCATACACTACCAAACACACAATGTGACATATCCACCCACACACAATTCCACAAGCAGCCCTCATACACAGCCCACATTCATATGTATCATACACGATACCATAAACTACTAATGAACATATACAATATAATAGCTCATACACGCACATGTTCTCCTCATCTCCCCTTCTCCTCACCTCCCCCTCCCTGTGTTCTCCTCATCTCCCCTTCTCCTCACCTCCCCCTCCCTGTGTTCTCCTCATCTCCCCTTCTCCTCACCTCCCCCTCCCTGTGTTCTCCTCATCTCCCCTTCTCCTCACCTCCCCCTCCCTGTGTTCTCCTCATCTCCCCTTCTCCTCACCTCCCCCTCCCTGTGTTCTCCTCATCTCCCCTTCTCCTCACCTCCCCCTCCCTGTGTTCTCCTCATCTCCCCTTCTCCTCACCCCCTCCCTGTGTTCTCCTCATCTCCCCTTCTCCTCACCCCCTCCCTGTGTTCTCCTCATCTCCCCTTTACTCACCTCCCCCTCCCTGTGTTCTCCTCATCTCCCCTTCTCCTCACCTCCCCCTCCCTGTGTTCTCCTCATCTCCCCTTCTCCTCACCCCCCTCCGTGTTCTCCTAATCTCCCTTTTCCTCACCCTCTCCTTGTTCTCCTCACCTCCCCTTCTCCTCACCCGCTCCCTGTGTTCTCCTCACCTCCCCTTCTCCTCACCCCCTCCCTGTGTTCTCCTCACCTCCCCTTCTCCTCACCCCCTCCCTGTGTTCTCCTCACCTCCCCTTCTCCTCACCCCCCCCGTGTTCTCCTCACCCCCCCGTGTTCTCCTCATCTCCCCTTCTCCTCACCTCCCACTCCGTGTTCTCCTAATCTCCCCTTCTCCTCATCTCCCCTTCTCCTCACCTCCCACTCCCTGTGTTCTCCTAATCTCCCCTTCTCCTCACCCCCCCCCCCCCCCCTCCACGTGTTCTCCTCATCTCCCCTTCTCCTCAGGCAGCTGCAGCCTTATAGGAAGCGCCGGCCCTGCTTTGGGGCCCAGGCCAGCTCGGGGCCCCAAGCAATTGCTTGGTTTGCTTGCCTGGTAGCGACGGGCCTGAGGATCGGCACGCTACGGGACATCACAATCCTATATCGGCACAGTGCTTCTAAAAGGTTGCCTACCCCTGATGTATTGTATCACTGTCTGGGGGTAAAGAAAGAACATTTGTAAGAGAGTAGTTATCACAAAACTACACAACTAATTATATATCATTATCAAACTAAACTCAGTCTGCTATGTTTTTATGATGATGGATACATGTGCAGATGATAGAATATAGTGCTGCTGTTTACTTTCTTTCTTTATTGCCCTACTATGTAGTCCTAACAAACAGGTGCTTATATATTGATATGAAAAGTCTTGCAGGTTTACCATAACAAAGGGTCTGCGGAATTACTGATGATAATATGCAGAACATTGCATTCCAGAATGGGTTCTCTCTGTTGGTCCTTAAATGACCACTCCAAACACCTTAACTAATACAATGCATAGTAGTGATACTGTAGTGGTTATGGTGCCAAGACTGCATTGCCGGCCCCCTCATGGTAAATTTTCAAGCTGGACAAAAGTGGTAAGTGGTGTCCCTCAGGGATCTGTTTTGGGACCGCTTTGAGTTAACATATTTATAAATTATCTTGAAATGGGCATTGAAAGCCATATATCAGTGTTTGCAAATGATACAAAACTTTGTAAAGTAATAAAATGTGAGCAGGATATTGCCAGGATATTGCCTTGCTGCAGAGGGATTTGGATAGATTAGGGGACTAGGCACTAAAATGGCAGATTCAATTTTATGTAGAGAAATGCAAAGTTATGCACTTCGGGGTTAAGAATGCACAAGCAATTTACACCCTAAATGGTAGTGAACTAGGGATAACCACACACGAGAAGGATTTGGGAATTGTTATAGACACCAAATTAGGCAGCAATATGCAATGTCAATCTGCCATTGCTAAGGCCAGTAAGGTTTTGTCATGTATAAATAGGGGCATAAATTCTCGAGATTAAAATATAATTTTGCCTTTTTATAAATCGCTGGTAAGACCACACCTTGAATATGCTGTGCAATTTTGGGCACCTGTTCTAAAGAAAGATATCATGGACTCGAAAAAGTGCAGAGACGAGCTACAAAATTGATAAAAGGAATGTAGCATTTTAGTTATGAAGAAAGGTTAAAAAATGTAAATCTCTTTAGTTTGGAAAAACGGCACCTGAGAGGGGATATGATAACATTATACAAATATATTCGGGTCCAGTACAAACTATTATCTGGAAATCTATTCATAAACAGGGCTATACATAGGGCACAGGGTTACACATTTAGGCTGGAAGAAAGGAGATTTAATATAAGGCAAAGAAAAGTTTTTTTTTTACAGTAAGAGCAATAAGGATATGGAATTATTTGCCTGAAGAGGTGGTTTTGTCAGAGTCTATACAGATGTTTAAACTGCAATTGGATAAATACTTGCAAAAACATAACATACAGGGATATAATTTCTAATTAGTGGGGTAATAGCTGCTTGATGCAAGGAGACATCTGACTGCTATTTTGGGGTCAAGAAGGATTTTTTTCCTAGTTTGTTGCAAAATTGGAAGCGCTTCAGAGTTTTTTGCCTTCTTTTGGATCAACAGCAAAAACAAATGTGAGGAAGGCTGAAGTTGATGGACGCAAGTCTCTTTTCAGCTATGTAACTATGTAACATTGTAAGTAGTGAAACCATTTTAGAATGGTTTAACTAACCCCAATACCTGGTGTCTGCCACCAGGAGAGCCAGAATCTACTGCTTAGAAGTTTCTATTAGCTCTTTTGTGCTAAACCTTTTGGTGCAGAGCTGGTTCATTGGCTGAGAGCATTAGCTGATGGCTCTCCTTTACGGCCATAGCTCATAGAGCTTTCAGGGGGCAGGAACTAATTAAGAAGTTGACTACTTACATTGGGGGCCGCCAGCACATCCTTGGCACTATAGCCACTACAGCATGCTGTAGAGGTTATGGTGCTTGCAGTGTTCATTCTAATTAATAGCTTCTTGATCCAAGGAGCTATCTGACTTCCATTCTGGGGTCAAGAAGGAAGTTTTTCCTAGTTTTTCCATAATTGGAAGCTCTTCAGAATGTTTTTTTTTGCCTTCTTTTGGAACTGCAAAAATTAAATGTGAAGGCTGAACTTGATGGACACAAGTCTCTTTTAAACTATGTAACTATGTAAAAAACACTCTTGATATTGTACCATTAAATAAAACATTGAAATCACATTTAAATGTATTAACCTTAGATATTCTATGTTCTATTAAATACATATTAAAGATTTAGCATTTGATATAAGAATCCAATTCATCCCATTCACAGCTATAGGGCACATGTTGCATCGAAGGAGAAGAAACATAAATGTTTCTGGTTTTTCTCCTTTACTAAGTGCGATAATATATATATATATATATATATATATATATATATATATATTCATGAAAGTATATTTGATGCAGGTTGTGGTGAGGCATCTGTGCAATGCCTGTTTTTGCTCTCATTTTTTATCACAGAAAAAGGGGGAGCTCAAAACAAAGATTGATAATGAGCCAAGATGGAGTCATTCAGTTTGAGGTAAGGAGCTGTGTGAATTTATATATATATATATATAAATATTTTCATACCTCACAAACACATATTTGTTAAATATAATTAATAAATACAATTATTACTTAAAATCCTTGGAAGAGGCAGTTCTCCTTCAAGACACAGTGACATAATTATAGGATTATCAATTCAATTCTAAATACCCAGTTGTAAAAGTTTTCATCAGCCTTCACATTATTCGTTGATGAGCTTCTCAGTGAGACTTATTATTATTCTCAATGAAATACTGGAGCTCTAAAAAAAAATCTGGAATTAGCCATGTCTTTCTTTATTAGTTACAATATGGCAGAATTTAGAAAAATGTTTTCCCAGAAGAACAATACAGATTTAATGCAGGGATGTGTACAGCAGCGACTGGCAAACAATGCCACATATACAATTTACTGCCAAATGGAATGTGGCATGAACAATGTCTTTCGAAGGATTAAAATAGATAGTTTGTAGACGTGTTCGTTTGAGAATAGACATTTTCAAGGCAGCCATTTGCAATTTTTGGAATAGATGTATACGATTATTGCAACTGTGAGCTGTGTGGGAGCTGTAATTTGGTCACAAAGTTCTGAATATAGCTAAAAGGATTTACAAGCATTACCAGCGTGAAAATAAAATACAGACCCTAGATTCAGATTTTATTCACTGCCCTATGGATGACACTGACTCATGTAGCATTAGCATCTGAGACACTGCAAAACATGCTGTGGAGCTCAAACAGATGGAGCTTAGGAAAATATTCCTTAATTTATCCCTCATACTTGGATATACTCCATTAGTGGGGTACCAAATTAGAATCTGTCCTGGTAAACTTTTAATTGGTGTACTTTAAAAACAGACTGCTCACATAAAAACAAAAAATATTTTTATCTTATATTGATGCCAGCGAACATTATGTTTGGAGGGAAACTACCGCTATTTGAACTAATCATAAAATAATTACAAGGCAGCTGACTTACAGTAGATCTATGTTAGTTATGTAAATCTGTTAATGGCTGTATTATTATAACATCATTTTTATTACATTATTAAAAAGGGGCTCTTTGCAGTTATCTATTTGCAGAATTATTTTCATACTATGAATTGTATTATTTAAAACAATATATATTAATTTTGAGATCATGCTTGCATATATAACAAGTGATGGGATAAAAAGTTGACTTTTTCATTGAGGTAGCATTACATAGGGATGTTTTTCAGGTTGGTCAAATACTCAGTTATTTCTTCAAGGTAAGATGGGTGGTGTGCTGTTCAGAAAGGTCAATCTAATTACATAAATGCATTTTTAATTGCATGACCCTAGTTATGAGGTGGGCAAGGACATAGCAGGGACTGCTACCACAGCTCTTTATCACCACCTGCTCAGGAAGGGTGTAAATGCGACTAATTGTAAGTTAACATAGTATTAACCTAATTTACATGTTAAAGGAACACTCCAAGCATCATAACAACTACAGCCAGTAACATGTCCACATATTTTTGTATGGTTCTACAAAAGGGCAGCTATTTTAAAACATCATGTGAAATGTGTCTAGCAGATTTTGGGTTTATTTCTTTATTCTGGTATCTCTCTTTTTTATGTTCTGATGCATGGAATTTTTGTATTTATATATATATATATATATATATATATATATATATATATATATATATATATTTTCTGGGTGTTGCACTACACTTTTCAATGAATAGGACTCTTCAAACAGAACACTACAAAAATGGTGTTGTGTCGGCTTTGAAGGTAAATTATCTACTACTCTAGAATGGTTTGAAAACTTGCCTGGGTCCTAACGAGTCTCATCCAGCCTTGTCCAACAGGAGAAACTAGCCATGTCTCTGTAGTGCAAAGTGCCGCTATTGAAGGGACATGCTCATAGGTTGAGAGCACTCAACCAATTTACTGCAGTCCTATGTTGTTCTATACAGTCATCCAACTTCTCCTACTGAAAAAGATCTGAGGCAGGGGAATCCGCGCTGGGGACTAGCTTGACCCAGGTAAGTTGCCAAATCACAGTTTTACATCTTACCATGAGACGGCTCCAGAGCACTCCTAGCACCATAACTAGTACAGTGGATATGGTGCTTGCATTATTTCCTTAATGTCCCATATACTGATGGTGATTTAGTTTAAAGCCCATTCAAAAAGGTTTAATAATCCTTTCAGCTGGTATGTAGCAGTAAAAGAGAATGTGGTCAGATGTTCACTGATAACTTAGAACATTTCCATTCTCAATTACTTATTGTACATGAAAATGGCTTCTAGAGACAAGTGATGTACAACAAGACTGTCAAGATACTATTCATTAAATCGCAGGCTGTGATAATTTGAGAACTAACTTTATTCTGGATAATATTAAATAATGGAGCTGAGTTGTTAAACTGTATATACCGTATACAGGGAGTGCAGAATTATTAGGCAAGTTGTATTTTTGAGGATTAATTTTATTATTGAACAACAACCATGTTCTCAATGAACCCAAAAAACTCATTAATATCAAAGCTGAATATTTTTGGAAGTAGTTTTTAGTTTGTTTTTAGTTATAGCTTCTCAACATTCACAAATATACATTTCTGACATTCAAAAACATAACAAAAACAAATCAGTGACCAATATAGCCACCTTTCTTTGCAAGGACACTCAAAAGCCTGCCATCCATGGATTCTGTCAGTGTTTTGATCTGTTCACCATCAACATTGCGTGCAGCAGCAACCACAGCCTCCCAGACACTGTCCAGAGAGGTGTACTGTTTTCCCTCCTTGTAAATCTCACATTTGATGATGGACCACAGGTTCTCAATGGGGTTCAGATCAGGTGAACAAGGAGGCCATGTCATTAGATTTTCTTCTTTTATACCCTTTCTTGCCAGCCACGCTGTGGAGTACTTGGACGCGTGTGATGGAGCATTGTCCTGCATGAAAATCATGTTTTTCTTGAAGGATGCAGACTTCTTCCTGTACCACTGCTTGAAGAAGGTGTCTTCCAGAAACTGGCAGTAGGACTGGGAGTTGAGCTTGACACCATCCTCAACCCGAAAAGGCCCCACAAGCTCATCTTTGATGATACCAGCCCAAACCAGTACTCCACCTCCACCTTGCTGGTGTCTGAGTCGGACTGGAGCTCTCTGCCCTTTACCAATCCAGCCACGGGCCCATCCATCTGGCCCATCAAGACTCACTCTCATTTCATCAGTCCATAAAACCTTAGAAAAATCAGTCTTGAGATATTTCTTGGCCCAGTCTTGACGTTTCAGCTTGTTTGTCTTGTTCAGTGGTGGTCGTCTTTCAGCCTTTCTTACCTTGGCCATGTCTCTGAGTATTGCACACCTTGTGCTTTTGGGCACTCCAGTGATGTTGCAGCTCTGAAATATGGCCAAACTGGTGGCAAGTGGCATCTTGGCAGCTGCATGCTTGACTTTTCTCAGTTCATGGGCAGTTATTTTGCGCCTTGGTTTTTCCACACGCTTCTTGCGACCCTGTTGACTATTTTGAATTGAACGCTTGATTGTTCGATGATCACGCTTCAGAAGCTTTGCAATTTTAAGAGTGCTGCATCCCTCTGCAAGATATCTCACTATTTTTGACTTTTCTGAGCCTGTCAAGTCCTTCTTTTGACCCATTTTGCCAAAGAAAAGGAAGTTGCCTAATAATTATGCACACCTGATATAGGGTGTTGATGTCATTAGACCACACCCCTTCTCATTACAGAGATGCACATCACCTAATATGCTTAATTGGTAGTAGGTTTTCGAGCCTATACAACTTGGAGTAAGACAACATGCATAAAGAGGATGATGTGGTCAAAATACTAATTTGCCTAATAATTCTGCACTCCCTGTATACTCGAGTATAAGTCGAGTTTTTCGGCACATTTTTTGTGCTGAAAAACCCCAACTCGACTTATACTCGAGTCAATGTCTGTATTATGGCAACTTACATTTAGTGATGTCGCGAACATAAAATTTTCGGTTCGCGAACGGCGAACGCGAACTTCCGCAAATGTTCGCGAACAGGCGAACCGGGCGAACCGCCATAGACTTCAAAGGGCAGGTAAATTTTAAAACCCACAGGGACTCTTTCTGGCCACAATAGTGATGGAAAAGTTGTTTCAAGGGGACTAACACCTGGACTGTGGCATGCCGGAGGGGGATCCATGGCAAAACTCCCATGGAAAATTACATAGTTGATGCAGAGCCTGGTTTTAATCCATAAAGGGCATAAATCACCTAACATTCCTAAATTATTTGGAATAACGTGCTTTAAAACATCAGGTATGATGTTGTATCGATCAGGTAGTGTAAGGGTTACGCCCGCTTCACAGTGACAGACCAAACTCCCCGTTTAACGCACCGCAAACAACCGCAAACAGTCCATTTGCACAAACGCAAACTCCCCATTTGCACAAGGTTGGATACCAAGCTAGCCATGTCCCGTTCCTTGTCCTCACTGATGTCATTGAAGGTCTCTCTTCCTCCACCCAGGAAGCGGGAGATGGAAAAAGATGCTTGGTCGGTCCTCCTACTTCAAATGTGGGGCACTGCGCGTGCAATCTAATGTGCCACCAGATAGGAGTGGTGTGTTAAGTAGTCCTCCTCATCAGGCCTTTTTTAGCCGAATGTATCACCCACTGTATCATCCCTCATTCATCTTAATAAAGGTGAGGTAATCTAGACTTTTTTGACCTAGGCGACTTCTCTTCTCAGTGACAATACCTCCTGCTGCACTGAAGGTCCTTTCTGACAGGACACTTGAAGCGGGGCAGGCCAGAAGTTCTATCGCAAATTGGGATAGCTCAGGCCACAGGTCAAGCCTGCACACCCAGTAGTCAAGGGGTTCATCGCTCCTCAGAGTGTCGATATCTGCAGTTAAGGCGAGGTAGTCTGCTACCTGTCGGTCGAGTCGTTCTCTGAGGGTGGACCCCAAAGGGCTGTGGCGATGTGTAGGACTTAAAAAGCTCTGCATGTCCTCCATCAACAACACGTCTGTAAAGCGTCCTGTCCTTGCCGGCGTGGTCATGGGAGGAGGAGGATTACTTTCACCTCTTCCCCTGTTAGATTCCCGTTGTGCTGTGACATCACCCTTATACGCTGTGTAAAGCATACTTTTTAATTGATTTTGGAACTGCTGCATCCTTTCCGACTTGCCGTAATTCGGTAACATTTCAGGCACTTTCTGCTTATACCGGGGGTCTAGTAGCGTGGACACCCAGTACAGGTTGTTCTCCTTCAGCCTTTTTATACGAGGGTCCCTCAACAGGCACGACAGCATGAAAGACCCCATTTGCACAAGGTTGGATGCCGAGCTACTCATGTCCTGTTCCTCGTCCTCAGTGATCTCACTGAAGGTATGTTCTTCCCCCCAGCCACGTACAACACCACGGGTACCAGATAGGTGACAATGAGCAGCCTGGGATACCTGTTGTGGTTGGTCTTCCTCCTCCTCCTCAAAGCGACATTCCTCCTCTGACTCCTCTTCCTCACAATCCTCTTCCAGCGTTGCCGCAGGTCCAGCAAGCAATGCTGATAAGGCTGTTTCTGGTGGTGATGGTGACCACAACTCTTCCTCTTCCTCTTCACGCTCATCTACGGCCTGATCCAGCACTCTTCGCAGGGCACGCTCCAGGAAGAAAACAAATGGTATGATGTCGCTGATGGTGCCTTTGGTGCGACTGACTAGGTTTGTCACCTCCTCAAAAGGACGCATGAGCCTACAGGCATTGCGCATGAGCGTCCAGTAACGTGGCAAAAAAATTCCCAGCTCCCCAGAGGCTGTCCCAGCACCCCGGTCATACAAATATTCATTAACGGCTTTTTCTTGTTGGAGCAGGCGGTCGAACATTAGGAGTGTTGAATTCCAATGTGTCGGGCTGTCGCAAATCAAGCGCCTCACTGGCATGTTGTTTCGCCGCTGGATATCTGCAAAGTGCGCCATGGCTGTGTAGGAACGCCTGAAATGGCTACACACCTTCCTGGCCTGCTTCAGGACGTCCTGTAAGCCTGTGCACGGCACATGTGTCAACTTGCCCAACTTCAATGGCGCCAACAAATTTGTTCCGTTGTCACAAACCACTTTGCCGATATCCAGTTGCTGCGGAGTCAGACACTTTTCCACCTGTGCGTTCAGGGCGGACAGGAGTGCTTGTCCGGTGTGTGACTTTCTGCTTTCAAGCAAGTCAAACCCAAGACGGCGTGACACTGCCGTATCCGGGATGTGGACTAGTACCTGGGGAGCTGGGAGGGTGCCGTTGATGTGGAGCAAGACGCAGCAGCAGAAAAGGACTCAGCCGAGGAGGTTATACAAATACTGTAAAGAAATATTCAATTAATATAATTTTTTTAGGATCTAATTTTATTTAGAAATTTACCAGTAGCTGCTGCATTTCCCACCCTAGTCTTATACTCTTGTCAATAAGTTTTCCCAGTTTTTTTGGGGTAAAATTAGGGGCCTCGGCTTATATTTGGGTCGGCTTATTATCGACTATATACGGTACTTACATAATAGTGGTCGATTTGTTCTATAAAACCATTAATTTAATTACAGGGGTTTATTGACTAAAAACTAAGTTGCAATAAATAAAAAAATGTATTTTCATTTGCTTGGACCCTGTAAGTCAATGCTCAAGCCACATTAGCTAAATCATTAAACACTGACCTCTACCTTTCAAGGGTTTGTTTGATTTTGTTTGCAAATGATTTTCAATTACCAGTTAAGATCTCCATTCTTTTTAAGTAATGCAGAAAATATGTATTTTATTAAACTCTACTTTTAAAAAGTCGGCCGGACTATTCGCCCTCTTCACAAAACAATGTATGAGCATGTTAACAATATCTGTGAAAGTTTCCTACAGTACAGCGTCTCTGCGCATTTTAATTAACACCGCAATAAAGATCCTAGTGGTTTAATCTTTTTATGCATTCAAATGGTTGAAAAGTCTTAGTGTGACACAGTGTTCCTTGGTTAGGCCCAGCATGGTTTGAACGTTTAACCACACTGTGGTGGGAGACAATATACCTACCAGGCCTGGGACACACAGTGCATATTGTTTAGTTATATTGTTTAGTTTTAGCAGGGCCGCCATCAGGGGGTGACAACCATAACACACACTTAGGGCCACCCGATGAGCCCCCTCCTTCAGGGGCCCGGTCAGCGCTGTGGCCGTTGTATAGCGCGACCGGGCCCCTTTAAAAAAAAAACAAAAAAAAAACAGCCGCAAGTGCTGCTGGGAGGAAGTGGTCACTTCCTCCCAGCTCACTCCGCGCGGGAGGAGCGCGCGCGCCCAGCCGTGAAGAGGGAGAGCCAGGCAGTGAAGAGGGAGCAGCGCTGACTCCCATCATCCCCAGCCACCCTCCTGCAAAGAAAAGGTAAGAGACAGGAGGGTTGCTGGAAAATGAGCTGTGTGTGTGCGCATGTATGTATGTCTGTGTCTGTATACATGTATGTCTGTATGCATTCATGTATGTCTGTATGCATGTATGTCAATGTATGTATGTATGTCTGTATGCATGTATGTCTATGTATGTATGCATGTATGTCTGTCTGGATGCATGCATGTCTGTCTGTATATCTGTATGTATGTCTATGTCTGTCTGTCTGTATGTATGTCTGTCTGGATGCATGCATGGCTGTCTGTATGTCTATGTCTGTCTGTATGCGTGTATGTCTGTCTGTATGCATGTATGTCTGTGTGTATGTATGTCTGTCTGTGTATGTATGTATGTCTGTATGTGTATGTCTGTATGCATGTATGTCTATGTATGTCTGTCTGTCTGTATGTGTATGTCTGTATGCATGTATATCTATGTATGTATGTCTGTCTGGATGCATGCATGTCTGTCTGTATGTCTATGTCTGTCTGTCTGTATGCGTGTATGTATGTCTGTATGCATGTATGTCTGTGTGTCTGGATGCATTTATGTGTATGTCTGTCTATGTATGTCTGTCTGTGTATGTATGTCTGTCTGCATGCATGTATGTCTGTCCATATGTCTATGTATGTATGTATGTCTGTATGCATGTATGTCTATGTATGTCTGTATGCATGCATGTCTGTGTGTATGTCTGTATGTATGTCTGTGTGTATGTCTGTCTGTATGTATATGTCTGTCTGCATGTATGTCTGTATGCATGTATGTCTGTATGCATGTATGTCTATGTATGTATGTCTGGATGCATGTCTGTGTGTATGTCTGTGTGTATGCCTATCTGACTGCATGCATGTATGTCTACGTATGTATGTCTGTCTATGTATGTTTGTGTATGTCTGTATGCATACATATCTATGTATATATGTATGTCTGTATGTCATTATATATGTATATATGTATATATGTATGTCTGTATGAATGTATGTCTGCATATCATTATGAACGTAGGTCTGTGTGTATGAATGTATGTCTGTATGCCATTATGAATGTATGTCTGTGTATGTCTGTGTGCCATTATGAATGTATGTGTGTATGGATGTCAGTGTCTGTATGTATGAGTGTGTGTGTGTGTGTGTGTGTATGTATGTATGTCGGTGTCTGTATGTATGTATGTGTCTTTATGTCCTTTTGCATGTGTGTCTGTATGTATGTTAGTATGTGTCTGTCTATCACTATGTATGCCTGTGTGTATGTCTCAGTATGTGTGTGTCAGTATGTATGCCTGTATGCGTGTACAGGGGGTGCAGAATTATTAGGCAAATTAGTATTTTGACCACATCATCCTCTTTATGCATGTTGTCTTACTCCAAGTTGTATAGGCTCGAAAACCTACTACCAATTAAGCATATTAGGTGATGTGCATCTCTGTAATGAGAAGGGGTGTGGTCTAATGACATCAACACCCTATATCAGGTGTGCATAATTATTAGGCAACTTCCTTTTCTTTGGCAAAATGGGTCAAAAGAAGGACTTGACAGGCTCAGAAAAGTCAAAAATAGTGAGATATCTTGCAGAGGGATGCAGCACTCTTAAAATTGCAAAGCTTCTGAAGCGTGATCATCGAACAATCAAGCGTTTCATTCAAAATAGTCAACAGGGTCGCAAGAAGCGTGTGGAGAAACCAAGGCGCAAAATAACTGCCCATGAACTGAGAAAAGTCAAGCGTGCAGCTGCCAACATGCCATTTGCCACCAGTTTGGATATATTTCTGCAACATCACTGGAGTGCCCAAAAGCACAAGGTGTGCAATACTCAGAGACATGACCAAGGTAAGAAAGGCTGAAAGACGACCACCACTGAACAAGACACACAAGCTGAAACGTCAAGACTGGGCCAAGAAATATCTCAAGACTGATTTTTCTAAGGTTTTATGGACTGATGAAATGAGAGTGAGTCTTGATGGGCCAGATGGATGGGCCCGTGGCTGGATTGGTAAAGGGCATAGAGCT
Source organism: Pelobates fuscus (assembly GCF_036172605.1). Taxonomy (NCBI): domain Eukaryota; kingdom Metazoa; phylum Chordata; class Amphibia; order Anura; family Pelobatidae; genus Pelobates; species Pelobates fuscus. The sequence goes on from NC_086322.1 coordinate 235,590,644, forward strand.
CCAGTCCGACTCAGACGCCAGCAAGGTGGAGGTGGAGTACTGGTTTGGGCTGGTATCATCAAAGATGAGCTTGTGGGGCCTTTTCGGGTTGAGGATGGTATCAAGCTCAACTCCCAGTCCTACTGCCAGTTTCTGGAAGACACCTTCTTCAAGCAGTGGTACAGGAAGAAGTCTGCATCCTTCAAGAAAAACATGATTTTCATGCAGGACAATGCTCCATCACACGCGTCCAAGTACTCCACAGCGTGGCTGGCAAGAAAGGGTATACAAGAAGAAAATCTAATGACATGGCCTCCTTGTTCACCTGATCTGAACCCCATTGAGAACCTGTGGTCCATCATCAAATGTGAGATTTACAAGGAGGGAAAACAGTACACCTCTCTGAACAGTGTCTGGGAGGCTGTGGTTGCTGCTGCACGCAATGTTGATGGTGAACAGATCAAAACACTGACAGAATCCATGGATGGCAGGCTTTTGAGTGTCCTTGCAAAGAAAGGTGGCTATATTGGTCACTGATTTGTTTTTGTTATGTTTTTGAATGTCAGAAATGTATATTTGTGAATGTTGAGATGTTATATTGGTTTCACTGGTAAAAATAAATAATTGAAATGGGTATATATTTGTTTTTTGTTAAGTTGCCTAATAATTATGCACAGTAATAGTCACCTGCACACACAGATATCCCCCTAAAATAGCTATAACTAAAAACAAACTAAAAACTACTTCCAAAAATATTCAGCTTTGATATTAATGAGTTTTTTGGGTTCATTGAGAACATGGTTGTTGTTCAATAATCAAATTAATCCTTAAAAATACAACTTGCCTAATAATTCTGCACTCCCTGTATGTCTGTTTCAGTATGTGTGTCTGTTAGTATGTATCTGTGTCCTTTTGTATCAGTGTGTGCATTTGTGTCTGTGTGTGGACCCAGTGGGCGGGCCCCAGACCCTGATCTGAGTTAGGGGCCCCAAAATTTCTGGTGGCGGCCCTGAGTTTTAGCATTGTTCAGGTATTTGAGTATTTATGTAATTTGGTATAATGAACACTCAAACTGTACAGGTCTTCAAAGTAGAGGGCCAACACATTCCTGAGCCTACCCGGTCCCGGAGACACAGCATCCATTGTTTAATCGCAGCACTGTTTAACTGATTAACCACTCTGCGGGGTGCCGTAACATATATTTGAGTCCACCCGGTCTTGGACACAAAGAATATTTAGTACAGTTTTAGCGCAGAGCAGGAGTTTAAGAGTCTTAGGTATGTGGTTATCTGAATGCTCCAAATGATAAAGTACTTTAAGTAGAAGGTCAACAACTCCCTGAGCCTACCCGGTCTCGGACACACAGTATTTCCTGTATAGTTAAGACACGGATTGGGCACCTAAAAGTCTTAGATGACTGGAAATATGAATACCCTAAATGTTTAAATGTTATGTTGAAGGATTTTACACTTGTTCCCCTTAGAAAAGCAATGTTCAATGTATGCTTTAACTTTAATTTCTATCTCCTCCACTATGCCTCCCAGCCCTAAACAAAGTGCACACCTGTAACTGTGCTAACGCAATCATGGAAATGAGGTCTAAAAGCTGCGGTCAACTGAGGTCTAAAAGCTGCTCACAAATGAAGGGGTCCAGGACAACACACAGGAATATCTCCCTTCGCCTGCTATACCAACAAAAGAACCCACATGTACCCAAAAGTAAAACCGAGCATACTCCGCAGGAACAAAGAGGACCACCCTCTAAACCCCACAGACACAACTCCACTCACAACGTGAGCTTCGGATCTGCAAGACAGACCGGCAGGGGTTCACTTGTTGAACCGCCCCCAGGGCTCTCTCTTCCTCCAACCCGACACACCCTGGCAACTCAGGAAAAAGACCATGAGTCTTCACACCTATACCCAAACCTCCAGGCAAGGAGGTAGAACCCTACCCCACCACTCACACCTACCATCCCCATTTCCCCTCCCCCCCCCCGATTCACACTCTCCTTCTCCCCATACACCAACTCCACAGGGGGCGTGCCAGCTGACTTGGTCGCGACTGGGGTGCACGGGTAAAGGACAGTCAAATAACTCCTCCGAGAGTATGTTTTGTGCAGCACACAAGACAGTCCTGAGGGGGAAACTCATCAGCATAGCATCCAAACACAAAAAAACATGGCTTGCCGAACTAGCACAATCCCTCACACACCTTCGAACATTAGAAACGACTCAAGGCCAAGCCATCTCCGGACATAATGGCACAATCAGTGAAAGAAAAAAAGTGGTAAACCACGCCAAAAACTATACAATTCTCAAAGTGCGTACAATAAAATAATGATATACACCCTGTTCCAAATTATTATACAAATTCTATTTAAGTGTCACAAAGATTAAGTATTTTGTTTTTCAGTTTAACTCATGGATGTCATTGTGTCTCAGCTGCTGAAAAGAGTGAAATAGTTCAATGCCTTGGACGAGGTATGAAAACATTAGATATTTCATGAAAACTTAAGCGCGATCATCGCACTATTAAGAGATTTGTGGCTGATTCAGAGCACAGACAGGTTCGTGCAGATAAAGGCACATTGAGAAAGATTTCTGCCAGATCCATGTATCGGATCAAGAGAGCAGCTGCTAATATACCATTACATAGCAGCAAACAGATATTTAAAGCTGCTGGTGCCTCTGGAGTCCCACGGACATCAAGGTGTAGAGTCCTCCAGAGTCTTGCAACTGTGCATAAACCTTCTATTTGGCCACCACTAACCAATGCTCACAAGCAGAAACGGCTGCATTTGGCAGAAAAATACATGAAGACTAATTTTCAAACAGTCCTGTTCACTGATGAGTGCTGTGCAACCCTGGATGGTCCAGATGGATGGAGTAGTGGATGGTTGGTGGACGGCCACCCTGTTCCAACAAGGCTGCGACGTCAGCAAGGCAGTGGTGGAGTCATGTTTTGGGCCGGAATCATGGGAAGAGAGCTGGTCGGCCCCTTTTGGGTCCCCGAAGGTGTAAAGATGACCTCTGCAAAGTATGTGGAGTTTCTGACTGACCACTTTCATCCCTGGTACAGAAGGAAGAACTATGCTTTCCATAATAAAATCATCTTCATGCATGACAATGCACCATCTCATGCGGCAAAGAATACCTCTGCATCAATGGCTGCTATAGGGATAAAAGGAGAAAAAGTCATGTTGTGACCTCCATCCTCCCCTGACCTCAATCCTATTGAGAACCTTTGGAGCATCCTCAAGCAAAAGATCTATGAGGGTGGGAGGCAGTTTACATCCAAACAGCAGCTCTGGGAGGCTATTCTGACATCTTGCAAACAAATTCAAGCAGAAAGTGTCCAAAAACTCACAAGTTCAATGGATGCAAGACTTGTGACGCTGCTATCAAATAAGGGGTCCTATGTTAAAATGTAACGTGACCTGTTAAAATGTTTAAAAAGTTAAAATGTTTTTATAAGATTGATTGAAATAGCTTTTGATTTAAGTAAATATGCTGCAAACACAACAAATGACAATTTTCAGTTCTTTACAACCTATAAAGTGTTTTGAAACTTACTGTGCCTAATAATATGTCACAGTGCATTGTAAGTTTTTTATGTTGAAAAAAAAATACTGCTATCATTAGGAGGTTTGTTCAATAAAATTTGAATTGTACTCTTAATAGTTGATAACATGAGAATTTTGCTGTTATTTACATCAATTATTTAGGTAAATTAGAAAAAATATCACTTGCATAATAATTTGGAACAGGGTGTATACATACACTGGAGGAAGTCCAATAGTATGGTCATATACACTACCATAATATTGGACTTCCTCCAGTGTATGTATATATCATTATTTAATTGTATGCACTTTGAGAATTGTATACTTTTTGGCGTGGTTTACCACTTTTTTTTTTCACTTTTTGGTTATCATTGGCAGGGATTGGGAATACTTGTTGTTTACTGTTGCCTTCTATTTTGTTATCTTAGTGAGCACCTAACCCTTGCTGTTTTTTGTATAATGGCCCAATGACAACATGCAGGAACATGCCAGAGACGCAACAAAAGCACTCCAATGGTCTAAATAATTATTCTATGAAAAATTTAACAAGGCAGACACACTACTGGCTCAGAGTCTAAAACACAGCAAAGCTCAAAAACACACAGAACGAATACAGACCCACGACGGACACACTCATCTGCTCCCAGCAAAAATAGCAGAAGTATTTCAAAATTACTTCACCACATTATATGACCACACCACCACTGCCAGACTTCAGCTGACACAAACACACCAATCCATAGAGGAATACCTTAATAACATACCTCTGCCAGCTCTCACCCTGGCAATGACCAAAAGACTAGCTGAACCCACCATGATCGAGGAAGTAGCCAAAACCATTCAAAAACCATCAAGCCAAACAAAAGCCCAGGCCCAGACGGCTTCACAGGACTGTATTATAAAACCATCCCCACACTACTACTACTACCTCATCTTTGCAAACTTTTCAACTCAATGCTCCAGGGAGACCCGTTACCCCCAGACATGCTCAGGGCCGACATATACCTCCTACCTTAGCCAAACAAAACCCTCACGGACCCAGGACACTACAGACCCATCTCTCATCTCTAAAATGTTCACAAAATTAATGGCTGATAGACTCTCCCTGTACCTTCCCTAATTAATACACCCGGACCAAGTGGGCTTCATCCCATCCAGACAGGCATATGACAACACAAGACGGACTTTTGACTTACTATGGACAGCCTCACACAGACAGATCCCAACCCTATTCCTATCGTTGGATGCCAAAATGGCATTCGGTCGCCTCCTCTGGCCATTTTTATTTGCTAACCTCTGCAAGTTCCGATTCCCACAAACCTTCGTTGTCGCATTCCAAACCCTACACTCCACACCAGTAGCAAACCTCCTCATATCAAATGCACAACCTCCCTCCTTCAAAATCTACAATGGGACCAGACAGGGGTGCCCCCTCTCCCCAATCCTATTCGTGGTATCTTTAGAACCCCTCCTACAAGCACTAAGACTTAACCCAAACATCAAGGGGCTACAAATCAGGAAGGATGAATACAAGGTGGCGAGATACACTGACGACCTACTCTTTGCCCTCACAGACTACACACACTCACTACCACCACTACTGCATGCACTAGACCAATATTTTGCAGTATCGGGATACCGTCTAAATCTAGACAAGACAGAAGCACTACTGGTACAGATCCCCGCAGAGACCCTAACCACTCTCCAAGCACACTACCCATGCCATTTCAACTTCTCACATATCCACTACCTAGGAACAAATGTGCCGGCAGAAGTAACCCAAACCTATATTTTGAACTACACCCACCTCATACAGAAAGCGATGGAAGACATCACAACATGGGAAGGTCTCTTGATCTCATGGCTCGGCAGACTAGCCTCAATAAAAATGAACATACTGACAAGATTCCAATACCTATTTCAAACACTACCCATCCCCATCTCCACAAAAGACTTCAAGACGCATATAGACAAATTTATATGGGCACATAAAAGAGCAAGGATAGGAAGAGCCACAATGTAGCTCTCGACAAGAGTAGGGGAACTGGGCCTACCGCACATGCTACACTATTTCCACACGGCACAACTCACCCAGGTACAAACCCTACATGTCCCAGCTGGGCTCAAGAGATTGGTAGACCTGGAGCATGATCTATTCGGCAGGGACTTCCCCTCCATATATATCTGGCTCCCGAAACAAGCCAGACCCAAAATCCCACTTAAACACACACTCACAATGCAACCCTAGAGGAAATTATTTCCTTTTTTGCCACATTGTCCAGGACAGCTGATGTTTCCACACCTCTTGTGTATTATGGCAGTCCCAGGCCCTGTTATTGTTTTAGTAGATGTATTGTGCATGCACAGTTATTGCTTCAGATGATAACAGTTGAAAGCTGAGCTCTTAGCCGTGGGGATAAATGCAATAGTGCTATAGGGACAGTACTGGCCAAAATAATGAGAGGTGGAAGGTATGAATCATGAAGCAGTTGTTAAGAAGAAATAATATATCGCGCGATAGAGCAGAAGAAATACCTTGGATGTTTTATTTCTTTAAAAAGGGACTTTTAAGGGGGGCGGAGCCAGCGCCCGAACGAGCAAGTCGCAGATCACCACAGCTCCGCGAGCGCGAGACCCGATATAACAAACATTCAAGCAACAAAACTAACCTCTGGGTCCCGACAAACAGCTCCCCAGTGCACCCTACACCATGGGGGGAAAAACGAAGAAGAGCAGAGCAGATCCCGGCTATGGGTCAAAAGATATCGGCACTTTTATGCGCTCGACCCAGAGGCAAGAGCCCGTCAAAATGGCGCCGATAGAGGCCTATTCCTCACAATCGTCAGACGACGACAGCCTACCGGACTCCTTCTCTGCTCCCGGCAAGGTACATGCCATATCCCACCAACCTAAAGAGCTAGGCGACGCAGCACGTTCTATGAAAGCCGACAAAGGCACTGTTACAGAATAAAATGGAGATGTTTGATGCAGACATGGCGCTCGTCCGAAGGGAAATCTCTACACTCTCTGGCCACGTGGTTTCAGTTGAGAAGTCGCTCAAGAGCACCAGGGTGGCGGAAACGGCCACGGACGCAACCTTGGTATCCTTACAAAAGCACTGTGCAACGCTGACAGCCCAACTAGCTGGCATGGAGAACAAAGCTAAGACTAGAAACCTACGGATCAGGGGTGTGCCCAAATTGGTTGTCAACTTGGAACTACCGCATTACTGTAGGAGGCTCATAGCCACTTTATTGATCCCCAAGCAAGCTAAGCAGGTAGGGATTGATTCCTGATTTTACCTCCCCAAAGCTCTCAAGGTGCCCCAGGAGGCACCACGAGATGTGCTATTCAAATTTGTTCGGACTCAGAAAAGGGGGCCCTTATAGGAGACGCGAGAGGCTCTCCCGCAGTTGCCTTTGAGGGTGCGAACCTGATGCTATATAGAGACTTCTCAAGACACACTCTCACATGGCGCAGATCCCTCCGCCATATCACCCTGCAGCTTCGGAAAAACTCCATCCCTTATAAATGGGGCCCTGTCAGGGTACCTGAGGTCTCTACCTCTGAGAGAGGTAGAGACTTAGAAGTTTATCCGTCCGGACGGCATGTCTCCTCGGTCCCTCGCGGTTCACTCGGTCTTGCTAACGCCGGCCGCGAGGGAGTCACTTCCTTTTATAACAGGAGGACCGGAGGTAGACGTCATGACGCCAACCCGGAACGTCCTGTCACTCAAATCTCGGGAGACGAATCAGGACTCGCCGGAGGCGTGTCTTCTCTCCCTAGCCAGGATACTTAACAGTGGCTCTCTCATTCACTCATTGCCCTGTCGTGGTTCTAGTCCGCCTAGTCACTCAGTGCTTTGTTATTCTCTTGTCTTTTGGTTCCGACCCGGCTTTGGTATTTACTCTCCTGTCTTTCTGTTTTCCTCGACCTCGGCTTGTCTCTGACCATTCTATCGTAGTTATACGTTAAGTCCGGCCATTCTAAGGACCGGTATACGTATCAGCTACTCTTTGTACTCTGCGTGTTGGATCCCTGACCCGATCCTGACATTACGACAGGGCCATGGATCCTGCAGGTACAAATTGTCAGCTTGGTTCTCCTGATCCTAGGTTTGACGCCATGGATCATAGGATGGATCAGATGGCTCTAGCACTACAGGCGCTGCTGTCTCGTCCTATTAATCCACCTGAGGAGATGCGTAATATGTCTGCTTCTTCTGTGGGTTCAGGGCTAGAGGTAGCTACTGTAGGTGCTTCTTCCCGAGTTACCCCACCTGTACGTTATGCTGGTTCCCCTGAGAGGTGTCGTGGCTTTTTGAACCAGATCAGTATTCATTTCGAGCTACAGCCCCGTTCATACCCTACGGATAGGGCAAAAGTGGGATTTATTATTACCTTACTCATTGAGAAAGCTCTGAGATGGGCTAATCCGTTGTGGGAGAATGATAATCCATTAGTCTATAACTATAATTCCTTTGTAGCTGCTTTTAAAAGAACTTTTGATCCTCCTGGCAGGAGGGTCAATGCAGCCAGATTACTGTTGCGCCTTAGACAAGACAACCAAACACTTGTGGATTACGCACTAGAGTTCAGGTCTTTGGCGGCAGAGGTAAAATGGAATGAACAGGCCTATATAGACGTATTCTTAAATGGTTTATCTGATGTAATACTTGATGAGGTAGCAACAAGAGAGCTTCCCGAGAATCTGGAGGACTTAATTTCTTTTATCTCTCGTATTGACGAACGTCTAAGGGAGAGACAGAATACTCGAGATAGAACCGGTAAATCTTCCTTTAGACTAGCACCATCATTTCAAAGTTCTGAAACCAAAAATCCACAGGTTTCAGAATCTATGCAGCTAGGCCTTACTCGTCTCTCAGAGGAGGAGAGACAGTACAGGAGAAGGGAGGGACTGTGTATGTATTGTGGGTCCAGAGGTCATGTACGTTTGAGCTGTCCCAGTCGTCCGGGAAACGCTCGCACCTAAGTTTCTCTAGAGGGCAGACCTTGGGTGTTTCGATTTTGTCCTCTACTCATAACTACAAAGAACATAGACTCCTATTACCGGTCTCTTTAACTTGGGAGAAGGGAACTTTAGAGACTATGGCATTGATAGACTCCGGCGCTGCTGAGAGTTTTATCGACCAAAAGTTTCTCAACAAACACACTATCCCTTCCCAGTTAAGGAAGACACCCTTAGCTGTTGAAGCCATTGATGGTAGACCTTTAGTTGAGCCTGTGATTTTCCGGGAGACCACACCTCTTTACTTAACTACTGGTATTCTACACAAGGAGGAAATATCCCTACTACTCATTTCATCTCCTTCTGTTCCCATAGTCCTGGGATACTCCTGGCTTAAAAGACACAACCCCGTTATAGATTGGAGATCAGGGGAAATAGTTTCGTGGGGTCAGGATTGTCAAGAGAATTGTTTAAAGAAAGTGTCACCTCTTTGTAGTGTCAACTCACTTAATAACGCTACCGACTCTACCAAAGTACAGATACCGTCTTTGTATCAAGATTTAAAGGCAGTATTTGACAAAGGAAAGGCTGATACCTTGCCACCACATAGGCCTTTTGATTGCAAAATTAATTTACTTTCTGGTACCATGCCCCCCAGGGGTCATGTGTACCCTTTGTCTACGAATGAAAACTTAGTTCTAGAGGAGTACATTCGTGAAAACCTAGACAAGGGGTTCATTAGAAGATCCTCCTCGCCTGCTGGGGCTGGATTTTTTTTTGTTAAAAAGAAGGATGGTTCTTTAAGACCCTGCATTGACTACCGAGGTCTTAACAAGATAACCATCAGAAATGTATATCCGATCCCCTTGATCACCGAGCTTTTTGATCGATTAAAAAGTTCTAAAATTTTCACTAAGTTAGACCTTAGAGGTGCTTATAATTTGGTGAGAATCCACGACGGTGACGAGTGGAAAACTGCATTCAATACTCGTTATGGGCACTATGAGTATACTGTAATGCCTTTTGGTCTCTGCAATGCCCCGGCGGTATTTCAGGACCTTATTAATGAGGTTCTTAGGGAGTTTCAAGATGACTGTGTGATTGTATACCTTGATGATATACTTATACATTCCAGGGATATTGAAACTCACCACGGACAAGTCAGAAGGGTTTTACTTAAACTTCTTCAGCATGGCTTATACTGCAAACTAGAGAAATGCAGCTTTGACCAATCCCAAACTACCTTTCTTGGCTATGTAATTTCTGGGGAGGGGTTTGAAATGGATCCAGAGAAGCTCCAATCCATATTGGATTGGCCTTTACCTAAGGGACTCAAGGCTATCCAGAGATTTATTGGTTTCTCCAATTACTACAGACGTTTCATTAAGGGTTACTCCTCTATCATTGCTCCCATCACCAATATGACCAAACAAGGGGCTGATACTAAGAATTGGTCTACTGAAGCACTTCTGGCTTTTAGGACACTCAAGGAGCTGTTTGCTTCCGCACCAATTTTAGTTCACCCTGATACTACACTACCTTTCCTACTCGAAGTTGACGCTTCTGAGACTGGTATAGGTGCTGTTCTGTCCCAAAGGTTGGGTGTAGATAAGCCTTTACATCCTTGTGGATACTTTTCCAAAAAATTGTCAGGTACTGAAAGCAGATATGGCATTGGTGACAGGGAACTACTAGCGGTTATAATGGCCTTGAAGGAGTGGAGACATTTATTGGAGGGTACTTTGCATCCTGTTACTATTTTGACAGATCATAAAAACTTATCCTATATTGGAGAGGCTAAACATCTATCATCTAGACAGGCTCGTTGGTCCATATTCCTCACTCACTTCAACTACGTACTCACATATAGGCCAGGTTCCAAGAATTCTAAAGCCGACGCCTTATCTCGCCAATATGAACCTGCTGCCGTATCTGAACCGGTTTTGTCCTCTATAGTACCCAGGTGTAACATTATCACTAACACTACTCTCAAAGTCCATTCTCCGCTTCTTGATCAGATAAGGAGCTTGCAGCATCTGGCACCTAGACTGACTCCGGCTTCCAGACTTTTCGTTCCTCCTGAACTCCAATTGGAGCTCTTACAGTGTCTTCACGAGAGTAAGGTGGCTGGTCATCCGGGGGTTCGCAAGACGTATTCTTTGATCTCCAAGGATTTCTGGTGGCCTTCGTTACGGAGGGATATTAAGGATTTTATCGGAGTTTGTGTGGTCTGTACTAAAACTAAACTACCGCATTCACTTCCGTGTGGCCTTTTACAACCTCTGGAAATTCCTGACAAACCTTGGTCCTGTGTGGCAATGGACTTTATTGTGGATTTGCCTGTTTCTAAAAAGCACACGGTTATCCTCACCGTAGTCGATAGATTTACCAAGATGGCACATTTCGTACCTTTGCCTAAACTCCCGACTTCTCCTGAATTGGCGGAAATCTTTGCTAAAGAGATTTTTCGCTTGCATGGGATTCCCTCGGAGATCACTTCTGATAGAGGCTACCAATTTGTTTCACGTTTTTGGAGGTCGTTCTGTTCTCAATTAGGCATCAAATTGAATTTTTCGTCCGCCTATCATCCTCAGTCTAACGGAGCTGCCGAACGAACCAACCAGAAGATTGAGCAATACTTACGTTGTTTTGTTTCCGAACACCAGGACGATTGGGTCGGTTTGATTCCTTGGGCGGAGTTTGCGCATAACAATCTCGTTTGTGACTCTACGCATTCAAGCCCCTTCTTCATGAACTATGGCTTTCATCCATCTATTCTTCCCTCGGTTTCTCCTTCCCAAGGAGTGCCGTCGGTCGATGTACATGTGGCCAATTTGAGGAAGTTGTGGGATCAGACTCGACAGATTCTTCTACACAATTCTGTACTGGTTAAGAAACATGCTGACAAACGTAGAAGGGCGGCTCCGAATTTTGTTCCAGGCGATAGAGTTTGGTTGAGTACTAGGAATATTCGTCTTAAAGTTCCTTCCATGAAATTCGCTCCTCGTTATATTGGTCCCTACAGGATCTTGACTCGAATTAACCCAGTGGCGTATCGTCTAGCCCTCCCTGCTACTTTACGCATCCCGAACTCCTTTCACGTGTCATTGCTGAAACCTCTAATCTGTAACAGATTCTCCTCCACAATCGCCCCTCCGCGCCCTGTTCAGGTGGAGGGTCAGGAGGAGTATGAGGTTAACTCCATTATTGATTCTCGTGTCTCCCGGGGGAGAGTACAATATTTAGTTGACTGGAAGGGATATGGTCCTGAGGAGAGGAGTTGGGTACCACAAGAGGATGTTCATGCTCCTCGCCTTCGCAGGGCATTTCACTCCCGCTTTCCATCTCGCCCCGGCTCCTTCCGCCCGGTGGGCGTATCTGAGAGGGGGGGTACTGTCAGGGTACCTGAGGTCTCTACCTCTGAGAGAGGTAGAGACTTAGAAGTTTATCCGTCCGGACGGCATGTCTCCTCGGTCCCTCGCGGTTCACTCGGTCTTGCTAACGCCGGCCGCGAGGGAGTCACTTCCTTTTATAACAGGAGGACCGGAGGTAGACGTCATGACGCCAACCCGGAACGTCCTGTCACTCAAATCTCGGGAGACGAATCAGGACTCGCCGGAGGCGTGTCTTCTCTCCCTAGCCAGGATACTTAACAGTGGCTCTCTCATTCACTCATTGCCCTGTCGTGGTTCTAGTCCGCCTAGTCACTCAGTGCTTTGTTATTCTCTTGTCTTTTGGTTCCGACCCGGCTTTGGTATTTACTCTCCTGTCTTTCTGTTTTCCTCGACCTCGGCTTGTCTCTGACCATTCTATCGTAGTTATACGTTAAGTCCGGCCATTCTAAGGACCGGTATACGTATCAGCTACTCTTTGTACTCTGCGTGTTGGATCCCTGACCCGATCCTGACAGGCCCTCACCGTTTAATAACAGAACACGCCGGCAAGACGATCCACTTGACGCAGGGCCGGATTAAGAGCCCAGTGGGCCTGGTGCTGACAATTATGATGGGCCTATTTACAGAATCTTATCGACCAAAAACACTAAAACGGTCATACCTCCCAAGCGTCATGTATCTGATGGAGATGGTGTTGGAGGGAAACTCATAGGATGCAGCTATAAGAAAACACATACTCTATGCTAATCTCTCTCTAATTTATGCTTTCATCTTTCAAGAAAATCCATACCCCCTAACAGCAGAGTCCAGTGAAGCAGGAAGTCAATGGGTGGGGTAAAAGGGTGGGCCACTGGTGCGAATCACGTCACCAGACCTGCCAAAAGGGGAGAACATGCCCAAAAAGGGGGCATGTCTGTCCAAAGAATTTGAAGGACAGCCTGGCATGAATGCATGTCAGGCTGCCCGCCAATCCTGCAGGCTGGCCAACTAAGGGCATACTACGCAGGCAGCATTGAGCTTGACATAAATGCGTCTAATGATGCGCTCACTCCATGCTTTCTAAGGACTGTCCCCTAGCACTGGCTGGTCCACTTGTCTCCTTATCTTCTTACTAGCAGGCAGAAGTTCCTGGTATACAGTCTGAGACAGAGAAAAGGTGTAGTGAGTGTAGAAGAAAGGAGGGGACATACCACAGTGTTAGAGAGACCAACAGCATTACCTAAACTAATTTTATTGTCAGCCAGTCCACACAGGTTTTGTTCCCATACATCCCTCTTAAGCTTCCAAACTTAAAGGGACACTATAGTCACCAGAACAACTACAGCTAATTGTATTTGTTCTGGTAAGTAGAATCATTCCATTCAGGCCTTTTGCAGTAAACACTGTCTTTTCAGAGAAAATAACTCCACTGGCCACTCCTTAGATGGCTGCTAGAGGTGCTTCCTGGGGCAGTACTGCCTAGTGTGCAGCACTGCCATTCAGTGTCTCCACCCTCTGCATGCAGACACTGAACTTTCCTCATAGAGATGCATTGATTCAATATATCTTTATGAGGAGATGCTGATTGGCCAGGGCTATGTTGGACTTGTGCTGGCTCTGCCCCTGATCTGCCTAGTTAACAGTCTCAGCCAATCCTATGGACAAGTATTGTAATTTGCTCAGACCACCACTTCTGATGATGTCAGCAGACAGTCAGTTCAGAGGCAGAGCCAGCAGCTGCAGGCTTGAATACAAGTTATATTTTACTATACTTAGGGAGGCAAGAAGGGGCCAGGGTGGTGGTTTTAACATAATAGGGTCAGAAATACATGATTGTGTTCCTGTCCCTGTAGTGCTCCTTTAAGCAAGAGTATGTGAAGAGTAGTTAGGGTTGCCACCTTTCTTGGGAAAAAATACCAGCCTTAATCATTTGTATAATCACAAGGAGTGACATCAGAGAAAATTATGTAACATCACCAACAAACTACTCACAGTTTGATTCTGCTGTATAGATGGATTGCTCCCAATGTCTCCCTGTCTCCCAGTGTCTCAGTCTTGCAAGTCACCCAGTGTCTTAGTGTCCCTATGTATCACAGTGTCAGTGTCCCCATGTCGCCCAGTCCCCTAGTCTCCCAGTGTCTCAGTGTCCCCATTTCTCCCAGTGTCCCAATGTCTCAGTGTGTCCCCATGTCACTAGGATACTGGGGACACAGTGAGACCCGGGGACACTGAGAGACATGGGGACACTGAGAGACCCAGGAACACACATACATGGGGACACTGGGAGACATGGGGACACTGAGACATTTAGGGAAACTGGGAGAAATGGGGACACTGAGACACTAGGGACACAGACACTGAGACATGGGGACACTGAAACATTTGGGGACACTAAGACACTAGGGACACAGAGACATGGGAACACAGACACTGGGACACTAGGGGACACTGGCTGGGAGACAGACACTTGGGGACACTGAGAGACATGGGGACAGTTGTGGACATATACATGGAGACACTGGGACATATAGGGACACTGGGAGACATGGGGACACTAGGCACACTGAAACACTAGGAACACAGACACTGGGAGACATGGGGACACTGCAACATTTGGGGACACTAAGACACTAGGGACACAGAGACATGGGAACACAGACACTGGGAGACTAGGGGACACTGGCTGGGAGACAGACACTTGGGGACACTAAGAGACATGGGGACACTGCAACATTTGGGGACACTAAGACACTAGGGACACAGAGACATGGGAACACAGACACTGGGAGACTAGGGGACACTGGCTGGGAGACAGACACTTGGGGACACTAAGAGACATGGGGACACTGAAACATTTGGGGACACTAAGACACTAGGGACACAGAGACATGGGAACACAGACACTGGGAGACTTGGGGACACTGGGAGACATGGGGACAGTTGTGGACATAGACATGGGGACACTGGGACATATAGGGACACATGGGGACACTAGGCACACTGAGAGACATGGGACACAGACACTGGGAGACTTGGGGACACTGAGACACTAGGGACACTGGCTGGGGGACATGGGGACACTGGGAGACACTGGCTGGGAGACAGACACTTGGGGACACTGGGAGACATGGGGACAGTTGTGGACATAGACATGGGGACACTGGGACAGATAGGGACACATGGGGACATATAGGGACACATGGGGACACTAGGCACACTGAGAGACATGGGACACAGACACTGGGAGACTTGGGGACACTGAGACACTAGGGACACTGGCTGGGGGACATGGGGACACTGGGACAAATGGGGACACAGTGTCTCCCAATGCCCCTATGTCTCACAGCGTCCCCATGTGTCTCAGCATCCCCATGTGTCCCAGTGTCCCCTAGTGTCTCAGTGTCCCCATGTTTTCCAGTGTCCCCAAGTGTCTGTGTTCCCAGGTATCCCAGTGTCTGTGTCCCCATATGTCCTAGTGTCTCAGTGTCCCCTAGTGTCTGTGTCCCCTAGTGTCTGAGTGTCCCCATATGTCCCTTAGTGTCCCCTAGTGTCTCAGTGTCCCCATGTGTCCCCTAGTGTCTCAGTGTCACCATGTGTCCCTACTATCTTTCCCCCATCCCTCACTTACTGTAGAACTGTTGTCTGGACTATGTGCTGTGTTGCTGCTCCCTCATGGATCAGTGAGTAGTAGAGAGAGGCAGGGATATGCTGTAACTTCCTATACCTGCCTCTCTCCACACACAGTGACCCCTACTGGCCGGTGCTGGTATTGCAGAGTAATCTCCATTTATTCTGACAAAAATACCTGCATTTGTATTGCTGGTATTACTGCAATACCGGCATGGCCAGACAGCCTCAAATACCGGCTGTGCCAGTAAAATACCAGTCAGGTGGCAAACCTAAGAGTAGTGTGTAATATATATATATTTTTTTTAAATGGGCCTATTCCATGGGCCTGGGCCTGGAGCTGCAGCTCCATCAGCCCCTATGTTAATCCAGCCCTGACTTGATGCACATATCCAAGGCACCTTCCTCCAGTTACTGGGACTCTCGATGCCGGCAGCAGCTACGGATGCCCACCCATCTTGGAATATAGAAGACATTGCTCCCTTTGCATCCAGAGGGACAGCTCCGAGGACGACAGACTCCCTAACATGAGTCTTGTAACCGCATATGCCTGCTCTCCTTTACATTGTCCTATGAGTTCCTCATCACAGGACTAAATATTGGACTCTTCACACATGTTCTAAATACCTGGCCTTTATACCTGTATCATGTGCCTTTCTCCTTTTATTTTAGTTCCTTTTACGTTTTTTAATATTAGAAGAGTTACAGGGTATCAGACACAATTTCGAATCTGGCTCCGTAAGCAGACAGCCAATGATTCTGTTTAAGCAGACCTCCCCCCCCCCTCCCTTATCACTTAGAACGCGTGGGGACCCAACACTCTGATTACAGGCTCCTCACCAAGGGTACGGCGACTTGCCGAAAATCCAGACTGTTACTCAGGGGTCCGCACTAGACTTTAAGCGGCCACTGGCCATAATACCCACGCTCCCCCAACCTCCCGTGCGCTTGCCTTGGTAAAGTCTACAGCCCCAACATCGTTAAGCAGGGCACACACCACGCTGATTACCAGCGCCCTCCTAGATAGCGCATTTCATAACGATGCTCAGCATGAAGAGGAACAGCCGTGACTTTCTAAATAAAAACGGGTGGCTTAGTACTTGTGCGATTATTACTGTTATATGACGACTATTTTGAAATGTATGCCATACATGCTATCACTTTATGCACATGTTGTAAAACGAGTTTAATACTTGCATACCCACAAAAAAAAAGAATTAAAAAAGGGACTTTTAAAAAGGGATTTTATTATTATTTTGCACTTTGCTTCTTCCTCTCCACATGCATCACTTTTAAACATACACAAACCCATTTATTTCAAGAAAAACTTTGAAAAGTGCCCCCTCTTCAAACGAACCCATCTCTCTTTCAGACCAGTCCACTTATAAAAGCAACAGGGCATCATTGTGAAGCAGCAGGAGATATGAACCCAACACCAGAACCTGCTCTGTATAAATTACCCTGATCAATCTCCCTCTCTTCTCCCCTGTCGGGATGTTGCAAGGTAAAGAGATCCTCCAACTGTACATACGTACATCTGTCAAGCGTGCACAATGCACTTATATGAGATGCCATTTAGTAGATGGTTCTGGACTTGAGATTACCATGATAAGGTGGAAACTTTATTGATTTATTCTGAACCATTTTAACACTGGGGTCCACGTATCCCAATTTCATCCAGATGCTAAGTTCACTGGTAACTTTGCATGTGTTGATTAGTCACAGGGTGGCAACATCATGGTGACCACAATATTTGTAAGTGTATAAGGGCTATGACATTACTCGTTAACATTTATTTTAGTAAGACCATAAGGATTGAATGGGGTGATAGTAAAGGTGTGTGGAGATTACATCCTACAGTATGAAGAGATGTCAAATAAGTAAAGGGGCACTATAGTTGCCAAAAGGCAGTGAAAAGGCAATGATAACATTACTGCCTGGTAACAACTCACTCAGAAAGCCCCTAGGTAAATACTGCATGAAATACAGTTTCTCCATGCCCTGCAAGGAGGTGCTGAATGTTACTCATAGAGATGCATAGATTGGGGCAATGCAGTGTTTTGCTTTACTATAGGAAAGCATTGGCTTGGCCGAGATTGTCAATTTTGATGATCTCAGCCAAGGAGGTGAAACGGGGGCGGGGCCAGCAGCAGTAAGACTGAAAATGTAGAACATCTAGAAAATGTAGCACATCTGATGTTTGGATTGAAGTTTGGTCTCCCTAGTGCAGTGACTCAATAAACACCTCACGATTGAAATCAACAATGTAGCTCATCACCCTAGTTTGTTGGCCCGCAGCTTTTACACTGATCACAATAATGATAGCAGCAGTAATTAGGGAGCCCAAAAATGATTACCTCTTCACTCAAAGTCATTTCTGCATGCGCAAGATTGGATCACGTGTCACGGCATCTACCACACATCATACTCATACATCTATTGCACCTTATACAAGTACATAGTCATGACAAAAGACAAATGTTTACATATTTATTTCCTGAATGGGATTTTGAGGGTTTTTACATATTTTATTCTTAAAATGCAAAGCTGAAAAAATAGGTTTTCAGTTTTCCTCATTTTGGCCTACAATTTGCGATTCCCTTATTAACTGTCCACAGTTTCCACTTCAGTAAACATAAAACATTATTTTGTGTGTCTTAAATGTATGAAATTAAAATAAAGATCACATTTTAGAGAGCCAATAAATTTACAGAATGTATTTTGTAAGTTTATTGGCTCTCTAAAATGTGATCTTTATTTTAACTTCATACATTTAAGATACACAAAATAATGTTTTATGTTTACTGAAGTGGAAACTGTGGACAGTTAATAAGTGAATCGCAAATTGTAGGCCAAAATGAGGAAAACTGAAAACCTATTTTTTTCAGCTTTGCATTTTTCTTCGGTATATATTAATGAGGATCCTATGGCAAGAGATATGCATATGATTGCTGCAACAAACTTGCAGATAACTTGTGATTGGATAACTCGAGACAAGGTGCTACAGCTATTAAAGAAAATTAATGTAAATAAAGCTCCGGGGCCTGACGGTATCCACCCACGAGTACTTAAGGAGCTAAGTGGGGAAATAAGTGAACCTCTGTATTTAATTTTTCAAGATTCTTTTGTTTCAGGTATTGTACCGGAGGATTGGAGGAAGGCAGATGTTGTTCCTATATTTAAAAAGGGTTCAAAATCCTTGCCTGGAAATTATAGACCTGTGAGCTTAACTTCTGTGACTGGGAAATTATTTGAACGGCTATTAAGGGATAATATTCAGGAATTCATTGGGAAGAACTGTGTTATTAGCAATAATCAGCATGGTTTTATGAAACATAGGTCATGTCAAACTAACCTAATTGCATTCTACGAAGAAGTAAGGAGAAATATAGATCAGGGTGTTGCAGTGGATGTGATCTACTTGGATTTTGCCAAGGCATTTGATACGGTTCCTCACAATAGGTTAGTCTTCAAACTAAAAGAAATTGGTCTAGATGAATATTCTTGTTCTTGGGTAGAACATTGGCTTAAGGATAGAGTACAGCGAGTTGTCATAAATGGTACATTTTCAAACTGGACAAAAGTGGTAAGTGGTGTCCCTCAGGGTTCTGTTTTGGGACCGCTTCTATTTAACATATTTATAAATGATCTTGAAACGGGCATTGAAAGCCATGTATCAGTGTTTGCAGATGACACAAAACTTTGCAAAGTAATAAAATGTGAGCAGGATATTGCCTTGCTGCAGAGGGATTTGGATAGATTGGGGGACTGGGCACTAAAATGGCAGATGAAATTTAACGTAGAAAAAGGCAAAGTTATGCACTTCGGGGTTAAGAATGCACAAGCAATTTACACCCTAAATGGTAGTGAACTAGGGATAACCACACACGAGAAGGATTTGGGAATTGTTATAGACAACAAATTAGGTAGCAATATGCAATGTCAATCTCCCATTGCTAAGGCCAGTAAGGTTTTGTCATGTATAAATAGGGGCATAAATTCTTGAGATGAAAATATAATTTTGCCTCTTTATAAATCGCTGGTAAGACCACACCTTGAATATGCTGTGCAATTTTGGGCACCTGTTCTAAAGAAGGATATCATGGCACTAGAAAAAGTGCAGAGACGAGCTACAAAATTGATAAAAAGAATGGAGCATTTTAGTTATGAAGAAAGGTTAAAAAATGTAAATCTCTTCAGTTTGGAAAAACGGCGCCTTAGAGGGGATATGATAACATTATACAAATACATTCGGGGCCAGTACAAACCATTATCTGGAAATCTATTCATAAACAGGGCTATACATAGGACACAAGGTCACACATTTAGGCTTGAAGAAAGGAGATTTCATCTAAGGCAAAGAAAAGGTTTTTTTACAGTAAGAGCAATAAGGATATGGAATTCATTGCCGGAAGAGGTGGTTTTGTCAGAGTCTATACAGATGTTTAAATTGCAATTGGATAAATACTTGCAAAAACATAACATACAGGGATACAATTTCTAATTAGTGGGCTAATAGCTGCTTGATCCAAGGAGACATCTGACTGCTATTTTGGGGTCAAGAAGGAATTTTTTTCCTAGTTTGTTGCAAAATTGGAAGCGCTTCAGACTGGGTTTTTTGCCTTCTTTTGGATCAACAGCAAAAGCATATGTGAGGAAGGCTGAACTTGATGGACGCAAGTCTCTTTTCAGCTATGTAACTATGTAACTATGTAACTATGTAATTTTGTCACTGTCCCCTCTCAGATCCAGAGGGGAATGCCCCTGGAATAGGTCAACTGAAACCCTGTGCATTGTTCACTGCATAAAAGCCAGGTGGATAGCCTAAATATAGCATTCCTGTTACACCCTTCATCTAGTTTCGACTGATCTTTGGGTACCTGTCTACTTGGCTGGGAGAATTTACTTGGGAGCTGTAATCCATCTGGAGAAGCATTCAAACCAACACTCAACTGCGAGCTATAATCACTCAGGCTCTTGCAGTTCGGGAGAAATTAGTCGAATGGGTACCTGTGATATCAGCGTTCGTTACAGACTTCTTTATTTGAGCCATGAAGAAATTCTGCAGGCATACTATTTCTACCATAGGATGGTTTGCATCAATTAAGATTCATTGTAGAAAGATTATTTTCCTGTAAATTCAATTTACAAACTTCCTACGCTCTTAAAAATAGGTATCAATAAAACAAATACTATGAGAATAGATGTGACTATGATATCACACGATGCTGTGACAGGATGCAGATGGAATCTTTCCCAAAGCAAATACTGTGGACATTAACCTAAATTGCATCCCTGCTTTTTGATTCACAAGCAGAACATACCCACACAACAGATGCCACTTAATTGCTGCTTTCTGATATTTCCCAATTATACGGCACTCGTTTTTATGAATACCTTGAAGAAATAATTTAATTGAACGAATCACTGAAATATTTGGCTTAAGTTTCTTTGTGTGGTACCTTTTAAAGTGTAAATTAATGATTAAACTTATGATTGTTGCTCACTGCAGAATTCATTACAAAACTACATTAACTGGAAAAAAGTGAAAGTAACTTTAATTTTATCGTAGCTTCTAATTAGAGTGAATCTGTCACCTCCTCAGCTTTTAACAATGTTAAATGAATTTATTACACTTATCTTTTGCTTTTGCATTGACATTCTTTTACATATATTTGCTACCTAAACCCTTAAAATTAAAATTTAGCTTATTTCAAAATCCAGTTGCATTGTTAAAACATAAATCTACTAATAAATCTACTACAAGCAGCAATTTGGGGTGTATACTTATAACTGAATACTTATAACTGAAAAACAATCAACATATTTTTAATTAATAAAAAAAAATATTGAAGGATGAAATATTTTAGACCAGTTGTAAAAAAATATTACTATGCAAGAACAACAAGAATATTTTTTGACATCAAAAAATAAATTAAAATGTAGGTGTGTGGCTTTGTAAAAAATGTGATGGTATTTTTTGAATGAAGCTTCCCAAACATAGCACCAGAATGTTAAAAAAATATTGTATAGAGACATAATCCAAAAATATAGTAAACACAGTAACCCGGTCAAAATGAAGTATTGCTATATAGCATGCAGTGAGCAAATAACTATAAGTCAAAGTGGTTTAGTGAGGCTATTTGGGGGTCTCAGATTCTGTGGGAGACCGAATCCAATGATGTTTTTTAATAAAGCTTATATTGAAGTTTATTCCCAAGCTGCATACCAATAAATCTCAAAGTAATGTGTGTGGTGTATGAGTCTATTATAGCATTTCACAATAACAACACATACTAATGTGCTGTTTTTTTTTTTTTTTTTTTTTTTTTTATTTTCAAATTTTTTATTTTTTCATGTGAAAAGGGTTTACAACATCAGTAATGCATTGGTTACAAATGTTCAGTAGTTGAATGAATGTAAAACTGAGAACTTATAATGCAAGTGGAACAGTCGAACAAAACCGTTGTACAATAGTTCAGTGAGGGTATCAAGTTATACAGTGGTTCATATAAATGGTACAAGAAATATATATTTGAACAACTATTTACAGAGTATTAATACCAGTTTAAAGTTCCGTTTAGGGTGCGAAAAAGGTGGGTCACAAACCCTCATCGGTAGAAGTTGTAATAAATTAAAAGATAACAAATAAAGGTATGGGAGGAATAGGGAGGGAGGGTACTGGTGGGTAGTATGGTGGGGGGGTGGGGGAGGGGAGGGGTGGGGAGGCAAAGTTTAGTGAATTTCTGTGTTTTCCATAAATTGTGTCCAAGGTTCCCATATTTTGGTAAATTTAGTGTAGTCTTTTGACCTGGCGAAAGTGATCGCTTCCATATGTTTAGTACTTTCTACCCTCATAATCCATTCCCTTGTGGACGGAGCTTGTGGCGTTTTCCAATAAATGGGGATTAATTGGGCTGCAGCCATGGCTAGGTGTTGAAATAGGATGCATTGTGATTTGTTTAGCTTCAGATTAGTGGGTGGTTCTAGAAAGATGAAGTGTAGGGGTGTTAGAGATATTTTTCCGCCCAGGATCAGCTGGATAAATGTGTGGATTCTTCTCCAGTAGTTAGTTACAATTGGGCAGTGCCACCAAATGTGTGCGTGGTCTGCATTGCTGTTATTGCACCTCCAACACTTGTCACTTTCTGTCTTATGTATATGATGTATTTTTGCTGGAGTGTGGTGCCAACGTGATATTCGCTTATAGTTACTTTCTTGGGCTGCTAAAGAGATCGAAGCCCTGTGTGTAGATGTGAAAATGGCTTGCCATTGTTTTTGTGAGATAACCATTTGTAGTTCTTGGGACCACTTTTGCGTGAATTTTGGGAGTTCGAGTGAACGTGAGTTTTTAATCACCTGATATAGGGTAGACATTATTTTCTTTTGGGGTTTAAGGGTTGTGCATATGATTTCAAAGTCCGTCAGAGGACGATTACCTGCCGGCAGTAGGTTTTGAGTTTCTATGAATTTTTTAAGTTGCGTGTATTGGAATATTTGAATTTCTGTTGGACTTTTATTTGGGAAGATTTGATGAATTGTTTTCAGACTATTATTGTCCGTGATCATGTCACCTAGCAGTAATGAGGTACCTTTGTGATAGATATTATAGGTCTTCCCTGACTGTCCTCTTTGAAATTTCGGGTTGTTTGTAAGCGGGTATAGAGGAGAAGGGTAGGGGGAGATAGTTGAAGAATTTACAAGTTTATGCCAGATTTGGAGTGTGGTTTTGATAGTTGGGTGTGTGTCAGAGATGGGTGTGGTGTGAGATAGTTGTTTGGGTAGCCAAGGGAGGACCTTCAGCGGGGTGGTTGAAAATTCGTTTTCTATCTGAACCCAATGCTGGACCACTCCTGTTCTGGTCCATTCGAATATTCTGCTAAGATGGATTGCTTTGTGATATGTATCTAGGTCTGGAAAGTTTAGACCCCCGAGGTTTCTGCTTTTTAGTAGAGTCTCGTAAGCTATTCTCGGTTGAGCGTGTGACCAAATAAAATTCATGAGAGTCGATCGGATTTTAGAGAAAAAACTCGAGTGTAATTGGATTGGGAGGGTTTGGAGAATGTATAATAGGCGGGGAAGAATATTCATCTTAACAATGTTGATTCTACTGAACCAGCCGAAGCAGGGTTTGTGCCACTTTTGTAGGTCTAGATTGATTTCTGTAATTAATTTATGGAAGTTTAATTCATATAGGAGCTTTAGTGTGTGTGGGATGTGAACCCCCAAGTATTTAATGGAGGTTTGTTGCCATGTAAATTGAAACCTATTCTTAAGTTGGGTGTTTAGAAATTTAGTAGAGTATAGAGGCATAAGGTCACATTTTGTTATATTTGCTTGGAAGTTGGATATTTTGCCATAGAGCTCCATTTCTGAAATGATATGTGGTATTGTGGAAAGTGGGTTGGTGATCGTAAAGAGTAGGTCATCGGCAAATGCCATGACCTTGTATTCCTGGTTGTCTACTTTGAGGCCCTTGATCTTTGAGTTATCTCTTATGCCCTGAAGAAATGGTTCTAGGATGAGTATGAACAAGAGGGGCGAGAGGGGACAACCTTGTCTTGTCCCATTTGTGATTGAGACTGGTTGTGAGAGTTGGCCATTTATACGAATGCGCGCTGTTGGTTTGGAGTAGATAGCTGCTATCCACTCCATCCAGCGAGGCCCAAAACCCAAAGCGAGCATTGTGTGTGTGAGTAGGGACCAATTGACCCTATCAAAGGCCTTCTCGGCGTCTATTGCTAGTATGGAACTGTGTAACTTATGTGTATGGGCCCAGTGGATTAGATTGATTACTTTCATAGTATTGTTTTTTGCCTCCCTACCTGGAACGAAGCCTGCTTGATCCTGGTGTATCAAGTTCGGGAGGAATGCTTTGAGTCTGGTCGCCATGATCTTTGTTAGTATTTTTAAATCAATGTTTATTAGGGAGATGGGTCTATAGTTGCCACACATAGTTGGGTCTTTGCCCGTTTTTGGGATGAGTGTAATAGTGGCTTCCAGAGCTGCTCTGGGTATTTGGTGAGAGAGGCTTTGAGTATTGAATGCCTCTGTAAAGGGGCGCGCTAGTTCTGCGGCAAATGTTTTATAATATTTCCCTGTATAACCGTCTGGGCCTGGGCTCTTACCTAGTGGTAATGATTTGACTATCCTGTGAAATTCCTCGGGTGTAATAGGTTCGTCTAGAAAAGCAACTTCGTTAGGTGGGATTGTTTTCTTGATTCTGGTATGTAAATATGCGAGGATTTCCTCTTTGGATGGTTGGACCTTGGAAATGTTATATAGGTTGGTGTAAAATTTCTGAAATTCCCCCATTATGTCAGGCATTTTTTTGGACAGAATCCCTGATTCCATTTTAATTTCGGGGATAAAAGTGGATTGTTTGATAGGTTTCAATGATTGTGCAAGTAATTTACCCGCTTTCCCTCCTTTTTCGTAAAAGAGATGTTTTGTTAAAGAGATTTTGCGTTTGGCGTGGAGTTGTAGTGTAGTCGTGAGTTCTGATCGTTTATGAATGATTGATTTGTATGTGTCGAGGGATAAATTGTTGTCTTGATGTAAAGATTCTAGAGATTTAAGTTCTTTTGTCAATTGTGCTATTTTTTTTCCTCTATTGCGTTTGGCTGCGGAAGCAATTCTGATAAGTTCACCTCTCATTACGGCTTTATGGGCTTCCCAGGTGAGAGGAGGAGCTATGTCAGGTCTGGTGTTCTCATTGAAGTAAACACTTGCAGCCTTTTTTATATGAGTAATATTGTCTGTGTCGTTTAGTAATAGGTCGTTTAGTTTCCATTGGGCTGATGGGTTTTGTAGATGTGGGAGCTTTAGAGAGAGTGTCAACGGTGCATGGTCCGACCAAGTGATTGGGCCATATGCAGCTGCTGAAACTAGTGTTAAGTATCTGTGTTGTAAAAATATCGAGTCAATCCTAGAGTAGGTGTGCGCAGGAGGGGAGTAAAAGGAATAATCTTTCCGTGTGGGGTGTATCAACCTCCAACAGTCAAACAGTTGTGCTTCGTGTAGTGTAGAGTTTATTTGTTTCCTAATTTGAGTTGTGTGAGGTTGCAGTTTGGCCGTGGAGTCCAGCTCCCCGTCCAAAGAGACATTTATGTCCCCTCCAACTATTAGGATACCCTCTTGAAAGTCAGATAGCTTACTTAGTACTTTTTTCAAGAATTGGTTTTGTTTCCTGTTGGGTGCGTAGAGATTGGCTAAAGTTACTGTGACTGTGCCCAGGACTCCCTTAAGAAACAGGAATCTGCCCGAATCATCTGTTAGTTGTTCCTGAAAGGTGAAAGGGGTGTGTTTACCTATAATTATCGCTACTCCTCTTGATTTAGATTCTGAGTAGTGGCCATAGTATCCCTAATGTGCTGTTTTTATGCAAGAATGAAGAGGGGCCCAAACTGCAAACCTCCCTAGAGAATTAAAATATATATATATTTGCACCCGAATTGGAGAGCAAATTGCGCATGAGCACAGTGCTACGTGGTCACCCGGTGGAACGCAATGCAATCCATTGCCACTAGAGGCAGTCTTAACCCTGCAATGTAAACACTGCAGTTTCTTTGAAACTGCAATGTTTGCAGCTACAGGGTTAAGGGGACATGGACACTGCACTCAGACCACTTAAATGAGATGAAGTGGTCTGCACGCCTATGAGGTCCCTTTAATGTTTCAAGGTAAACTTCCTGAAGCAAGTTTAAAAGTGCCAGCTAAGCTCTGGCTTGTCTATAAAACCAAGGAAATCCCATGGGCTGTACATTAAAATTGACAGATAGTAATTACCACTACACAGTAATGCTCATGTAAAACTAATTCAATATATTTGTATTACTCTCTAGACACTTATGAGCAAGCAGATATGTTTTATTCTTTCAAAGTAGCCCACTATGATATTTCCTGTTTAGCAAATTTGAGTACACACAAATTCATATTGAGTAGAGATGTCAAAAATAAAAGCAAACTATAAAAACAACATTCTTTATAGAAATATACTAATGCGAGTATAAAAGGTAATGATGCTTACTAAATTCTATTATTTTCACATGTTTTGATTGCATGCCAAAAATGAAACTTTGAAAGACTGTATTGATGTACAACACAAAGGCAACGTTAGACATCGTGGGAAGGGTATCCATATTTATCTCAACACATCAACTTAAGTCAGACACTAATAAATGCATACATTCTGGGCACTAAGTCAAAATCACAGATCTTATTTATAAAGATTTGGAATTGTGTACTGTGTATTTGTTTGTTGTATAAGTAACATTCCATATGGTCAGTGTTGGTGAAAGACCAATAATCTTTAAACAATGGCAAGAATTCCAGATCACATGTCCAAAAAGGGAAGTTACCTTTTTTTTTTTTTTAATTCTTTAAAATCATGAAATCAAGACAAGCGTTGTAAAGAAATTTCTGCAAGGGTACATAGAAAAAGAATCATGTAAAGGAGTTACATGAAATGTCGCACATACTGCACTTTTTATGAAATAGGGAACATGAGTGTAGCAGGAGTAATACGCTGGCTTTTAAAGATACTTAACAAGATAATATCAGGCTAGTCTAAGATGTCTAAAATGGTCAGAGTGCACAATAGGAGGAGATAGAAGACATGTGAAGTAAAGGGATTCGTTTTAGCACATGCATTAGGAAGTTACTTTTTTAAATGGAAAAAAAGCAGCTACTAGTGTTTAGTTCTATATTTATTCTATATTTATTATTATTAAAGTGCCAACAAATTCTGTAGTACTGTTTAATAGGTGGACTAACAGACGTGTGTGCAACAAGGCGAGCTGGACGCACAGAAACATAAGGTGTTGAGGGCACTGCTCAAACTGGCTTACATTCTAGAGGGAGTGGGGTAAAGTGGCACAAGAGCTAAAAAGGTTGGATGTATTTCAAGTACAGGAAAAAGTAGGTTTCTAGAACAGCGAAGGGTTAGTTTTTGGATGACACAGTTGCAGGAGAGGAAGCAGGGGGAGTAACCAAGGTGCGGGGAGGGAAAGCTATTAACAGTTTAACTGATATGCTTTCTTAAAGTGAGTGAGTTTTTAATGATCGTTTGAAGGAACTAAGACTTGGTGGGAGCAGGGAAGGTAGTTGCATAGGAAAAGTGCAGCCCTAGAGAAGTCTTGAAGGTGGGGGTCAGCAATATGAGTATAAACAAATAATAGATAGCAGAGCATTGGGGCTTGGACGGGACATACTTGTGTATTAGCAAGCATAGGCAGGAGCAGCATTATGTAAAGATTTGTAAGCAAGCACCGGAATTTTAAATTGAGCCCTATATCTAACGGGAAGCCAGTGTAAGGATTGACAGAGAGGGGAGGCATGGGACTTGTGGGCAGACATGAAGATGAGCTTTGCAGGAGCATTCATTATAGATTTTAAAATGGTCAACTGGGAATGCCTAAGACCACTGAGAAGCGAATTGCAGCAGTCAAAGCAAGAGATGAACCAGCACCTTGGCCGCATGAGAAGAAGTTGTTAAGAATCAACAGTGTCTCTCAAGGAACTTGGAGGCAAATGGCAGTAGAGAGATAGGGAAGTAGTTGGATTTGGTGTTAGAGTAAAGTTTTGACTTTTTTAGAAACAGGGTGATAGCTGTGAGCTTAAAGGGTGAAGGAAATATGCTAGAGGAGTGGGAGAGATTTTATATTTTAGGAAGGAGCAGAGCAAGAGAAAAAGATAAAGATCAAGTGAGATGCAAGGGAATAGGATCGAGGGAACAAGTGGTGGGGCTGGAGGACCAAAGCAGAACAGAAACATGTGATGGCGTAGCAGGTGTGAGTGAGCATGAAAAAAGAGGAAGGTGCAGAGCCGAGGTTAGTAGTGGTAGAGGTAGGAGAGAAATTAGAGATCTATATTCCTGATCACAGAAATCTTGTCAGTGAAGAGCGTTGCAAAGCATGTAGTGGTCAAGTTAGTAGGAGGAGGTGCAGCAACAGGGTAAAGAAGAGAGTTAACAGCATGAAAAAGGTGTTTGGATTATCCAGAGAGTTATAGTTATAAGGATTTTGACGTAGTTTTCTTTTGCGGAAAGAGACAAACTGTAGGAGCACAGCATAGATTTAAAGTGGAGAAAGTCAAACGCAGAATAAGACTCTCCAGCAGCATTAAGTAGTTATTGAGCATTGTTGGAGGTAACAGATAAGTTTACTGTGCCAAAGTTGTAACCAGTGTCGCTTACAACGTTAAAATACAGAAGTTGCCATGATATCTATTTCACCCGAGAGGAGAGGGTGGTTGAAGAGCTAAGGCAGCTGATGCTTGAGATGGGTGAAAGGAGAGTGTGGAGGTTGGTGGGAAATTGCTGTAGGTCAAGACAGTGGAGGTTTCTATAAGATTGATGTACCAAGGGTGGTGTGATATGAGTACGGGGTATGCCAATGTCAAAGGTCAGCAGATGGTGGTCAGATAGAGGAAATGGAACATTGGAGAGATTAGGGACAGTACAGAGATTGGTGAAGATGAGATCAATAGTGTGTTCCGCTTCATGTGAGGCCGAAGGAGGAGGTTACAGAGAGCAGTCAAGAGGCATCAGAGCGGTTAGGGCTGTTGATTGGGGTATTCAAGTCCTAAATGATAAGAGAAGGAGCTCTAGAAGAGAAGAAGTGGGGCAGCTAGGAAGAAAAGCTACAATGCATATGCTAATAAAAGCAGGGGGCAATAAATGATGGAATTTCTTAAAGGAGCGGGTTTAAATAGGTGGATAGTGTGAACTTCAAAGGAATAACAGGAAGGCAGGGATAGGGAAGATTGGTTGAAAGGTACATTGGGGGGAGATAAAAATGCATACATGCCTCCTTTACAGTTGTTATATCTGGGAAACATAAAGAAGCAGGTAGAGTAGAGGGGGGCAGCCAGGTCAGCGAATGCAGTAGGTTGAGAGATTTTGAAATGAAGAGCTCATGTATTCCAGTCAATTTCAAGTTGTTGCAGACAAAGCATACATTTCGGCAGTGCACACTGTACATTGGTAGATGACAAGAAATTACAGGATACAGGAACGAGATTTATTTGGTTTCTGGCTGACTTAGCATAAGCAAAGGAGAGAAATCTCCAGCTGTAGAGACAATGAAAGGAGGTGAGAGTGGGTTTTGTATGGATGGTGTCTAGGATAAGATTGTTTGGCAAAAAGAGAGAGAATAGAGAAATTAGTGCATGGCGTGAGATGAGAGAAGGAGGTAGTGTAGTAGAGAGGGTGTAATGTGGAGGCTGTTGGGAGGTTAAGGAAAGTGGGGGTAAGGAGTGATAATGATCATAAGAGAGGAAAGGAAACAGAGTATTGTTCAGATAAGTGGATTTTGAAATAGTAGAGTAGGTCGAGAATGATGAGGAGAGGAGATGCAGTGGTGTATAGTGTTTGGGGAAAAATAAAGTTTATAGTATTGATTTGCAATAACAGTAAGAGTAGGGAGAGTGGAGATGGCTTGTAAGGGGTTAAGAAATTGCACGAATGTGCTGATTAGTGTTTGCAGCTGTAATTTCTGCATAATTAGAGTTGTATGGGACACTATCTATAAATAAGAAGATGAGCTTGGAGTGGAAGGGTGAGGGGCAGGATGGTAGGGGAACGGAGTTCTGTTCTCAACTGAAGCAGTGTAATTTTTAACTCAGACTGTGGGAGCGAGAGATAACAGGGTCAAGTAGGCCTGCAATAAAGCTATGGAATGGGGAGATGCACAGAGGTAAGGCTTAGTCAAGCAAATAAAAACATTTGGGTATATATCAATAAAAGAAGGGGGAATGCAAAAATCACAAAGAAAACTCTTTAGAGATATGCATATAGGTGAATAACAATTAACTGAACAAGATAAAAATATTGGCTAGTAAAGCTAACTTTAGCATACAGGGCAAGACATAAAGGTAAAGGAATTATCCAATGTATACAGGGACGGACTGACAGTGGCCTGGGCCCCCGGACAAAATTAGGACCTGGGCCCCCAGCAGACCAATATATATGCGCTACGGAATCTGTTGCCGCTATAAAAAGGCAATAATAATAATATGCTGGTATATAAGATGGTGTATGTACGGTGTATTTGGTTATATATGTACATGTAAAGTGAATGTATGTTTTGTGTGTATATTCACTGTGAGCCTTGGTTTAAGTAAATATATGTATGTTTGTGTCTAGTGCCACGATGTATGGATTCAGAGTAATATAACTATTTAAAAAAAAAATAAAAATTAAATAGGGTAGTATTTATAGGACCACTAGAGTGCCAGGAAAACAAACTCATTTTCCTGGCACTATATGTGTGCCCCGCACCCTCTGGGTACCACTCTCACTGGGCTGAAGGGTGAGGAAGGGGTCAAACTCTCCTCCCTCTTCTGACGACAGCGCTGAATGCGCATGCGCAGCAAGAGCCGCGCGCGCATTCAGTCCATAGGAAAGCATTTCTCAATGCTTTCCTATGGACGGCAGCGTCTTCTCACTGTGATTTTCACAGTGAGAAGCGTGGAATCGCCTCTAGCGGCTGTCAATGAGACAGCCACTAGAGGCTGCAGGGATAACCCTAGATGGACCTGGCACCCAGACCACTTCATTGAGCTGAAGTGGTCTGGGTGCCTATAGTGGTCCTTTAAGTGTGTATGTAATTCATGGCAATGTGTTTATATGAGCAATGCCGGCATCCAAATGTTGGGTCTTGAAGTACTAACCATGTGCTAAAAGTTACGAGCCACCTTAAAGGGACACTATAGTCACCAGAACAACTAAAGAGTTGTTCTGGTATGTATAGCCAGTCCTTACAGGCATTTTAATGTAAACCCTGCCTTTTCAGAAAAGGGCAGTGTTTACATTGCTGCATAGGGACACCTCTCGTGGCAGTCACTCAGACGGCCACTAGAGGTGCTTCTCGGGTCAGTGATAGACAATGTGCAGCACTGATGTTCAGTGTCTCATAATTCTGATTATCTCAGTCAATGGGTCAGAGCATGGGCTGAGCCAGCTCCGGCGGACCCGTGTGGCCTTGAAATAAAGGTAAGTTTATTACCTTTTTAGGAGGGGCAAGGGGATGCCGGTAACCTAAATGGTGTTTCTTTTTTTACACTATATGGTCAGGAATACTCCATGACATCAGTGTGTGTGTGCAGGGACATATTTATATTGAGGGTCTGCATGCAAGGCCATATTTGGATGTAGTTTGTGTGTGAACTCAGGTTTGCATGTGTGGAACACCCGTGTGTGTGAACACAGGGGCATGTAGTTGTTATAAGTGCTGTAGTGGGGAAGGGGTAATAGAGGGAAGCAGGAGGTAATATAAGCTATTGAGGGTGCAAGGGAGGAATAGAGGCTGAAGTGGGTAACAGTAGTAGAATATGTAGAGGGTAATAGGGGTTGTAGGATGTGTAAGGGGTGATAGGGGTTGTAGTGGGTAATAGGGGTTGTAGGATGTGTATGGGGTGATAGGGGTTGTAGGATGTGTATGGGGTGATAGGGGTTGTAGTGGGTAATAGGATGTGTATGGGGTGATAGGGGTTGTAGAGGGTAATAGGGGTTGTAGGTTGTGTATGGGGTGATAGGGGTTGTAGGTTGTGTAGGGAGTGATAGGGGTTGTAGGATGTGTATGGGGGTGATAGGGGTTGTGGTGTGTGTAGGGAGTGATAGGGGTTGTGGTGTGTGTAGGGAGTGATAGGGGTTGTGGTGTGTGTATGGGGTGATAGGGGTTGTAGTGTGTGTAGGGAGTTATAGGGGTTGTGGTGTGTGTACGGAGTGATAGGGGTTGTGGTGTGTGTAGGGAGTGATAGGGGTTGTAGGATGTGTATGGGGTGATAGGGGTTGTAGTGTGTGTAGGGAGTGATAGGGGTTGTGGTGTGTGTAGGGAGTGAAAGGGGTTGTAGGATGTGTATGGGGTGATAGGGGTTGAAGGATGTGTATGGGGGTGATAGGGGTTGTAGGGTGTGTATGGGGGTGATAGGGGTTGTGGTGTGTGTAGGGAGTAATAGGGGTTGTGGTGTGTGTTGGGGCTTGGTGAATAAAGGGGAATGGATGGATAGGTTAAAAAAAGTTAAATAATGTATCCCCTCTCCCTAAACCTTACCTTTGTCCAGGAAGGTGGTAATCCTTACCCACAGTGGTGCAGAGAGTCCAACCTCCATCTTACCATGTGAGTGTCTAGAAGAGCTCCCTCCCTGGCCGGACATGGAACTGCGGGCAGGCTGACAGAAACACTGATAAAGCAGCTCTGCACAGGGCTGCTCTGATCAGGTACAGACAGCCTGCATGGAGGGCTCACAACTCAGGGCAGAGGCTCTACTCCTTTTTTCTTCCAGCCGAGACAGGGACAGTGAGAGGCAGCCTGGAAGGTCTTTGATAAGGCCCCTAGGCTGTCTCTCAGTGAGCTACAAACTGTGAGTATAGCACGGCCGACCATGGGGGGAAGCTTCTCTAACAGAAGGGGCCCGCAGAAGTTCATGCGGGCCCCTTACTGAGTGCAGGCTGGCTGGGGAGCTTGCCGAACTCCCCAGCTGCTATTACA